>NC_081343.1:60939894-61275436 GCF_029784015.1 Lycium ferocissimum
TTATAAAATTATTAAAAAGGTTAAAAGTTATTAAAAAATAGATTAAAAAGCAGATCACTTAGTAGACACAGTTACAACTCTCTCCTTTTTACTCTCCTCCGACCCCCCTCCCCCCCCTCCCCCCGTCTTTCCTCTACTTAATTAAGAACATTGAATAAACCTTAAAACTTCTTTTTTTTATTTTTTTTTATTTTCAAAGATCCTAATATATTAATTCTTGAAAAACTTTGATATCATACTGTACTAAAAGCTATAGCACCAGAAAAAACCAAGATTCAATGCAAAATCTCAACAATAAAAAATTGCTCGAAGGACCGGTGGTTTACATATGCACGATTAGTAAAAACCATGTTTTATGAATTATAGTACTTTTTACAAAAAGAAAAAAAAAGTTATGGTACATTTTTCACTTACAAAAAGTTGAACAAAGGGGCCATGTACAATATTATCAAAAAAGGTTTGGAAGAATCTTGATTTATTTGAAACATACTTTGGTATATCATGTAATAAATAATAAGTACAAGGGTAGATTTGGAAGAGGATCCTTTTAGCTAGCAAGCAGACAACTAAATAGTTGAGATCCAACTAAGGACTACAAAATCTTTGCTTTTAACTGTAGTTTTAGCTCTTTTCACGTCATTAAGAAAAATATAAAACAATTTACTAAGTTATCCCTATATATTAGATTTTTATGAGAATTGTGCAGTATTAGAAACAACTATTTTTAAAAGTTTTATAATAAATTTGAAAGCAATTATCAACTTTAATCTTAAATTCTTAAGCGACAATTATTGCGAACTAAAGCTACTATTAAAATTTGACGGAGGAAATAATTGATATCACAAGTTCATCCACACAGGGGCCCACATTTATTACTTTGTCAATAATACCTCATAAAGTACAACATAGTGACTTTACAATATTGGCCCTGTGTGGACGACTAAAAAAAAATCCTCTCTTATATATATTACTAGATGGTTTGTGCCGTGAGACGCAAATAAAGGAGAGATGATTAAACTAAATATTAACATGACATGCTTCATAATATATTACATTCATTTGTGGAACAAAGTTACATGAGTAGTTTGCAGAAAAGGCAAAACAAAGACATAGTTTGTGGAACAAAGTTACATAGGTAGCTTGCTTAGAAAGACAAGTAGAAAGATTGTAGGTGCTCCAACATCTGTATGAGATTGGGCTGGAATCTGAATTCTTGAAGTTGAACATAAGTATGCTCTTGCAAGATGAAACTCTTTCATGACCTGGGAAGAAATTGAAAGAATATACTTACACAATCCAGTAGATAGCAAAGTAATACTGTAAACATAAAGAAAGTTAATGACTCTTACTTTGCTTACTGGGATAAAGAATAGAACAAATGTTGATAGAGAAGAAAAATAAAATCAGCTAAGAACTTGGGAGAAAAATTGAGATTTTAGCTTTAATTCTTTTGAATTGTAAAACTTAGCAATGTGCGAAGAAAGTTTACCTAAAGTAGACTATTTCAATCCAACAATTTTGCTCTTCACATACACCATCAAACACAAGCGTGTGCCCTATACGTTGCTCCCGTTATTTGCACAACTACAGATTTCCGAAAGAAATATTCAACATCGTAAGATGATACATATTTTTAGCATGATTACTAAAATTGAAGTAATACCATAAAGCTGATTATATAAACATTTCATACTAAACTCATTTGAGGAACAAAGTATATTCTGTATAAATGAACTTGCCATAAATGGCCTCAGAATCCTTTGTGCTTCTCTACCTTCCGTAAAGCTTTCCTTTTGCGGCCAGCTACTTCATGAATCCTCCAGCGAGATCATTCATGCCTCTATGCGCCCAGCTGGCTATTCCAAGTGCCAAAACAAGTACAAAACAAGGGACTCTCCAGCATGGAACAAAGGAAGGATATTCTGTTCCATTTCATCAGGAAGATGTAGCTAGAGCTTATCCAGCCCAGTTTGCTATGGATGTGAACAACTTCCTTAATACAGAGGTAAAGAGATTGATGCCATTGACTATGTTCTCATAGATAAGACCATAAGACGACGATATAAGCTCCTCCTCTCCTATAGCAAAGGAACAAACAAAAAGAATATTAAAAACCATTGAGATTTCAATCCATCATCTCTCTAAGTGAAAGTCAGATATTAGTTGTAGTACTACTCAACTGAATAGATTACACAGTTCATTAAAATGTGATTCGGCTACCAGTGGACTCTAACAAACCTAAACATATACTTAACTGCATAATTATGTGATCGCTTATCTTATGCTAAATGAGGTCCTTTTTGAGTCCTGGAATTTTTTTTTTACTGCCACAGAGCCAAAATGGAAATTAGAAAATATTGCTTTTTATCATAGCACATACTAAATGAAAACCTGAAAGTGTAACATGCACTAAATCACATCATTAGTAAGTGTTGTAAGATTGTTAGGAGTTCATCAGTAGATAAACCTATTGTTCACATCTAATAAATCAGTAGTCTATTACTTAAAGAAAAGTTAGTTTGTTAGATTGTTGAACAAAAGTTAAGAACAATTAAGGGCCATAAGTGAATTTTTCCCCATAAAACATAAGACTACAGTTTGATGTCACTAAACCAACCATCAAGAGAAAAAATCACAATTTTGTGATAGGTATTATCAGTGAAGCTCAAGTAGACTTTTTCAACTTGTATTATTATATCACACCTCCAAAAAAGATGGTAAAGCTGGTTGGAAAATGACTACTTCAGCATTAAGATAATGAACAAACCAGAATCAATTGTTTATGTGATTAGGTCAGTTAATGTGAAGGAGAATAATCATCACCTTAGAGCAGCCTTTGAGTGGATAGCATGAAAAAGAAATATTTGGATCGTAGTATATCTTGATTGCTTGCAGAGCTGAGAGCACACCTCGTGCTTCTCGACAACACATCAAGCACAAAACACAACTGACAACATTGCAACCCCCAATGAAACAAACAGAAAACAAGGAAATTCATGTTCAGAACTCAGGTAAAAGCAGTAAAACATATCAAAAATCCTATTAGGTCTGGCTTCTTACGAATCCACTTATTAGTTTCACAATCGCATATTTGAGCAGATAATACTCCTCATTACCTCAACCAATATGTTCAGAAAAACAAAACCTAGAGAAGTTCACACCTTCAACCATTTCTAGCTTTTTCCTGAGCTATAGCAGAAGATGGTAACTATAGAAGGCATTGGGACTATAACAAAATTCTTGGAGGACAATGTCCAAGTTTCCATATTATGCTAAATTGAAGACAGATAGAGAGACTTACTACCATCATCATTTAGGGAAAATGATAAAGATCTAGGTGTTTCAATGTCCATATTTCCATTCTATATACTAAGTGAAAACTTAGAGAGAAACCCACTACCATCGTCATTCAGTGATTCATACACAAATATTTTTAGAAGTCAGCAATTGGTATATGAAGAACTCTTTTTGGACCCCTTAAAGAGATAAGGCATGATGTTTTCTCTATCTGAAGGATCATGCACATTAATCTCTTTTCCGCCTACCTCAATAGTTTTTCCCTTATCCTCTCAACCACTAAAACATACAGGGACAGGCTGAAGTCCAGTAGAGGATTCTTCAAGTGCTGACCTCCTTATTTCGCCAGTACAACCGTTCACCTTTACAAAAATTAGGACAAACAAAAGAGGTTTAGAAGGCTCAACCTGAATTAAGCAGTAAACCACTATGCCATTATTGTGCATCACTTATGCTCAATCTTCAATTCTTCTAGAACTAAGATGGCCAGCTAGAAGGATTTCAAAATGCTTCCTTATATCAAAATAGTAGACCAGAAGATGTGTTAAAAGGAAATTGTAAAGATTATCAATGTCATAACTCATAAGGAATATCCTATAAGTTTTTGATCAACAACTCATGTTGGATTCATAGTTCTCAATAAGGAGTATAACAACAGAATTAATATGATATATAGGAGGTTCAGTCATCTTATACAAAAATTGAAACCTTTTTGCTATTTTTTTCCCGAAGCTGGTAAAATTGTATTCCTTAGCCTTAGGACATGCTGGAGACCTCCAAAAAGTTGTTAAGAACGGCCTAAACTACTTACAAAGACTAAAAGATCTACTAACTGTTCAGCTTCTTCTATTAAATGTTCTTTACACCAAAAACAAACTGTAGCAATGCAGCTTCTTGCTATCATATTAGAAATACCCCAGTGAGTGGCCACATTTATAAGATATTGTTCCTTCTAAATTTGTTCAACGTCACGTTTATTTCTTAAAGAAGGAACTTTTCCAAACCAATAAAAAACATGACAACTAATTATAACATAATGAAAATCCATGTTGAAATTGTTAATACATTTAAAATGATCTATCTACTTGGAGCCAAATATCATATTCCTTATTAAATGGTATGAAGCATATTCAACAAACATGACCTGAAACCACCTTTATTCATCCATCATGATAAGTGATTTAGATCTTAGTAACAATAGTTATATTTTGACATTATAATTAAAATAAAAAGGAAATACCCATTCTTCTTAGGTTATTGAATGGATATCACTCATCCAAAGTGAATTAACACTTCAAAAATTCATAACTCTTCCTTTATAGATTATTTATTCTTAGCTAGGCGGAATTTGCCAGAAGAAACAGTTTTAAGCACTCCAAATGCACTATTTTGTTATTTGGCAGCATTTTATACGCTCATATCGAGAACAAAGGTAAACCTTTTAGCAAAACAAACAGTCTACTGCATAACAACCATTCAATCTTTTTATTTTACACCAATTTCGCATCCCAGAGTCCTTTTGCAGTTGAAAGGCGTAAAAGATTACCTTACCCAATTATATCTTCAAGAAACATGGTAGTAAGTCATTATTAGATGCAATCAAATTTTAAAACTTCGAATCTGACCATGTATTGGTGCCTCACTTGAAGAAGCAAGGGCCGCTTGAGAGAATAATGCCCTAAGAGGCAGCACACCTGGCTTCTATGTCGTACATGTCTAAATCTAATTTGCAACTCCTTATTGATACTAAGGGGTCGTTTGGTGCACGATATTAGCTGGGATATCCCAGCACTAACTGTGGGATTAATTTTGTACCAAACAACGTATAAAGTGCATCCCAAACTTAAAGATGGGATAATCCATCTTATCCCATTAATCCTGAGATTATTTTATCCCATCTCCTAGATGGGATAAATTAGTCCCAAGAGATGGGATAAATTAGTCCCAGGATTATAATCCTGGGATAGTTTTGTCTACGTACCAAACGACCACTGAAGGTTTACTGGCTTTGTGCAACTCTCAAACACATCATATGAATTTTAGAGAAAACAGTAACATATAGCATTTCATAATGCAATTCTCTGTCATATCTTTTTTCTTTGTACAAGAAAATACGTGATCAATTAAATAAGAAAGATATAATATGGCTTTTGAAAACAAATGAGGTAAGAATGAGTGCATTACCTTATTTGTGAAAACATGCCTGCTTTGGTGTAGCCTACATTCTTCCCAGAATTTGTGTGTCCACCTACATCAATTATTACCAAGAGATCAATATGCCGTGCTGAGCACGGGCCTATGCCAAACAACGTTGTTAGTATTATTTGCACAATTTCAAGATTAACAAAAAGTTCAATGAAAATAATTTCACAGATGGAAACATACATACACTGGAAAACTCCATATTCTTTATTTCTCAATTTGGCTAAAGCAAAAGAGAAGTGTTCCAACATCTAACTTGCTTCGGTACCTAGCTAAAATTAAGGGAAAAACAGTCTCAGATTTGGCAGTCATCGTAACATAAGCTATTTCCAGCCTTTGCTTGGGAAACTTGGTAAACTTGATGTAAGTTCCATGAGTCCAGCTCTGTGCTTTCCTTGCATAAATTGCTCATGTCTCCTGGCAGCTAATAGGATGTCTCTGCAAAATGGTTTGGATCCCGCCTGAATTCATGTTCAAATTTAAATAATAAGATTCAGTTATAATAGTCGCAAATTTGAGCATTCCGCTATTCTTAATTAAAGAAATTTAAACCTGACAATTTTTTTCTTTTTTGATGACAAACTTGACAAATTATTTGGACACTAAGACATTAGAAGGGAGTAAGAAATGGAAAGTAAACAACTAAAGTTTGAAGGAGGCAACTTACTAAGTTTTTTGAAAATGAGAAGTCACAAATATTTTTTAAAAAGTATATATGAGTGTCAAATTATGGATGACATGCACAATTTAATTTAAGATTAATATACTTAGTGAGATAATAATTTTTATTTTTAGTTACATATTTTCCTACATCGGCTATTGATAACATTCTCTTGGATTATAAATTGGATTTTCAGCAGAATTTAAATGGTTACATTTGGACATGTTGGTTTTGATCATGATGTCGATTTTGATTTTCTCAATAACAACCTCTTGGAATTATTCGTGTCCACATGTACTTGTGACAACAATAGTTGCATTTCTGTTTGGCTATCATCTGTTAGTTCTAGAAATCATACTCTTTTCTCTACGTTGTTGATCCTGCTATAATATTGAGTATTTCTTTTAAAATTCTAACTTTGCAGACCATCTATGAAAGGAAGGGAAATATATTACTCTCTCCGTCTCAACTTATGTGATATTTTTTGCTTTTCGAGAGTCAATTTGGCTAAATTTAAAGCTAAATTTAATTAGATTAACTCAACATTTCAAGATTAAAGTTTATATATTTGAAAACTACATGAAAAATACTACAAGTTGCATTTTGAAACACCATGCCTTTGAGTTTCTTCATTTCTTTTCTTTATTATTATTGAAAAAAGGTTTTAAAACTATGATAATCATAATGTGAAATATTTTGAAAAAAATAAACCGTATAATTCATATCGATAAATAATTGTGTTTTCTTATTGGTGAATAATCATAAACAGAATATTCAGAGAAGTTGGTATTATGAAAGAAAAATTGATTTTTTTTTTTTTTGGTAAAGTAATCAAATGTCATTAGTAAAGCATCAAGAAGATGCAAGGTTACAGGTGAGCAAAAGAAGTTACTTCAATCAAAACGGGAAGCAAACTTAGACAAAAAACACTGTAGTTTGACCAAAAGGAATCTGCCTATTGTACTAAGCTAAGCTAAAGAGGGAACTAACAAAATCCAAAAAAGTATCTCTGTGTGTAGAAGGGTAAGAAAATGCCAACTAAATAAGCACTCTAAACATCTAGCCTTGAGAGTACTAATAGGAGTTGAGATCTAGCCTTAAATTATCCCAATACTAAAAGGAAAATACTGAGTTAAGATATTAAGTCAATTGACAAGTTAACAATAAAAGGCGACGTAACAATTTTTTACAATATTAATAGGCAATATAATAAAGTTAGGTGAGGTTAGTTTTTGAGTTGTAATTAAAAGATAATGTATTAGAACTAAGTATGATTTGCTTAGAATTTGAATTGGAAGATTATATTAAATTTGAATTAAAAGATAAAATTATATTCACATGTCTTGACAGATTAAGCAAATAAAAATAGAAGTCAACTAATTAGTAATTATTTTTTAATATCATAACCTTTTCTAAATATTTTAATTTTATATGATAAGAATATTCTTTCCATATAAAAAATGTCTAAATTAATTGCAATTGTGATAGGATATTAAGTGTCAAATTAAATTTTTAATATAAAATTTTTACTTAAGTATAAATCATTGATGACGTTAAATTTATTATATTAATAGTTATATTTATTATCTAAAAAAAAGTATTGATTTTATATCTAACATTTCTACGGCAACATATTATTATCTAACATTCAGAGACATGTCACTCTGACAACCTATGGAGACACCCTAACACAGCAACATAACAGTGAACCAAACGTTGAGAATCACACAACATGGATGTGTTGGTATGGTTTCAACACCATGTTAACAACATGGATCTTCAACATAACTAAACTGCAAAAATTAACTAAACAATGTAGATTTATTAAAAACATAGAAGTAGACAACACCAAACACTCTTAAGACAGATGATTACGTTCTAACATGTAGAGAGCTATCATCAGCTTGAATAAACAAAAAAAAATTGAAAATAAGGAAACATGGTGCATTAGATAAAGAAAATTCCACAACAAAATTTTATAATAAGTCCTAATGAAAGAATCTTCAAACATGCAAAACAGTAGAAAGATGTTGAAATAGGAGAAAACTAAAGAGAGTAAGTAAATCCACCTGCAGAACTTTTCTAATTGATATAAAAAACAAATTTAAGTATTTATAAATTGCATGAAACTTGAAAATCATGACTACCACATTAAAAAGGGAGAAGACTTGGAATGTCTCAGATGGTTATATTAGGACAATTTCAACTGCATCCACATACTCGAGAAAGCTTACTATTACAGGACATGCTATTATACTTTGATCTTTGGTGCAACATATCTATACACATGGGATTTACCAACTATATTCAATTTTCAGTTTTTATATGCTTACTTCAGTTATGTACCAGTATCTTCTAAACAGAAAAAGTGGAGTGGAGATAATTTGAATGGAGAGCTATAGAATTTGACAAAGGACCGTATGTCCATAGAAGAGGATAAACTCCTTAAGCTATACCAGGTTACTGAATCTCAAATTGTCAAGGCAAGTTAATAAATGAAACATACACCGAGCTTTCTTCCTTTGGAAGGGAAAAGAGGGTTAGACTTTTAGGTACTGGTTTGTGTGAAAAAATGACAATCTGGTAACATATTGGCTAAATCCTATGATCCTACTGTACCCTCGTCACTCGCCCCATTACATTAAAACTACTGATCCATTTGAATTTTCTTTTTAATCAGTACTACCAACCCATTTGAATAAAGAGAGCAAATTATCTAATATATAGTAATTGTTTTAGATGGAAAATCTAATTTTATCGGATGTCCCCGAATAGATGAAAAATCTAACATTTCAACTTCAATCATAACATCAAAGCATTATCAATAAATTCATAAATTGAGGGATAAGTCACTTGAAGGCTGGGGGATGGCTCCCTGATCATTTAGTTTCTCTTTTACCATTTTGGCTAATTGTTTCAAACTCCGGCAAAAGCTACTGAGGTTTCAAACTAATAGAGTACCACTTAAGCTATACCTCAAAAGAAACAACAAACTCAATGTATTTTACTACTGAAGAAGGACAAAGAAATACTCAAGAAGCTCACATATGAGAGCTTACTGGTTTAATCGATTTAAGGGCGACAGGTCAATCAACAATCAGAGCAAACATAAAGGACAGACAATTCAGTCGAAGAAGAAGTAAAGTGGAATAATCGAAGTAGGAAACTTTCTGCACTTAGAACTCTTTTTAAGTTTTGATTTGAAGTCATTATTTGGCATAGAGTTACGACCATAAATTCTAACACCACCACAAACTCCCACCCTATTATGTGCACAAAGAAAATATTGCAGGGAAGCAACCGAAAGTATCAATCGTGCAAGGTTTTTGTTTGCAGCAAACATCTGCTGAAAACTGCACCAAAAAGAATACTATATTGTAATATTTAGAACTAAAGATCTGTGTCTGAGCAAAAATGACCTTAAATTCCACAATAGAAAGGTAAAGAACTAAAATTAGTAATCTGCTTCCTTCTTTACAGAAAGGACAAGGGAAAAATGCACCATGAAATCGCTCACACTAATTTAAAAAGCCACGAAAAAGTACAAACTCATAAAGAATCAAATGCTGTAAACACCTGCAAACTTACCTCTAACAGTCAGATTATTTCTTGTTTTTTTCCTGCTTTCTTCGAGCAAATTTGAGCTTCAAAATCCTGCGAAATTCGAAGTGGCCAACCATTACATTCCAGTCAAATTGAACATGAATGATCACTACTGCTATGTATTGAAATTCAAAGAGGTTTCAGTCTCGACGTGGAATGCAACTATAGCCAACAGAAACTCAATTAAAGAATAATTTTGAAATACTTTATTATTAATGTGTATATATATATATATATATGATAAGGACCTTGGTAGAAATGGGTTTAAAAGAACATCAGAACTAAGACTTTACTTTTTACCCAAAATTAGCAGCAAGGCTGCTAAATTACCAAATTCCAAATGCGGTAAATTTAGTCCAACGACTTATTTCAAACCATACCCACCACATGAAACACATAGAGCAACTCAACAAAAAATTAGGACAGATCATCCGAAAAGTAAAGTTTCAAACACAAGTATGCTGAAAAAAATACTGATAAGACACACATAAAATATGAAAAGACAGCAGTGAAATCCATCCAAAAAAAAGAGGAAGAAGAAGTAACATTCAACACATAGCACAATTCAGCAAAAATGAGAACATACAAAAATTCATAAAATTCAGTCTCAAATACATGTATGGTAAAAAATCAAGCTTAGATATTTAATTTCAGAGAGAGAAAATTACCGATGAAATAAAAAATAACACCAAAAGCAAATAACACTAAGTTGTGCAATTGGAAACTCTAAAGAGAACTGAAAGAAAAGCATACCTGAAATGGAACCACCCAGCTGATAAAAAGCAGCTTCAAACACAGAGATCAAACCTCGCTTCCAGAGTTCTTGCCAAGGAAATCCAACCATGAAAATGGAACTGTTAAAGAGATTTTGAAAAACAAAAAAAAAAAACAAAGAAAGAGAAGAAGACAAGGAAAAACCAAGAATTTGAGCAAAATTGTGAGAGAATCATACATTAAATCGTTCCAATAAGAAGATGAATAGTGCTAAAAGGTTCTCAAAAGTAAAGGAAGAGAACGTAAAGAGGCACTCCATTGTTCCATTGGATAATATAAGATGGATGTTTCTAGAGAGTGAGTATTAAGGTGGAGAACGTAAAGAGGTACTCCTTTGTTCCGTTGGATAATATGATGGATGTTTCTAGAGAGTGAGTATTAAGGTGAGTTTACCGTATTACCCTTCGTCGTCCATGTCAAGTTTTTAGTGACCACACTTATTATATAGTTAGAAGGATTATGCAATTGTCTCATTACCTCCATTGCTCGCTTTACTTTCAAACAAACATTGTCGGTCGTGTGATTCATAGTGTAATAAGAGAGAAAGGAGAGTCATAGTTTGTGAGGCTTTGTATAAAAAAGAATAAGAGTGTTTTGAGTGTAGACGTAGGAACTTCATTCAAAACCTCCATTGTACCAAACCTTATAAAAGAGTCACAGAGATCACCCTTGCAACCCAAGGGGATTTGGACTAGGATTCACATTGAATCGAACCGGTATAAATTATATGTGTCATTTATTTTACGCACTTGCCTAAATATTCACTGAGTAGGTAGTCGACTATCGTCTTGACCTAGTCGACTAACAGAGCGAAAATTTTAACAATTCACCCCCTCCTCTTGCACTTTCAATTGGTATCAGAGCAAGGTCTCACTTTCAGTGCTTAACCGCACGTGAGAAAAGATCAAATGGCCGGATATCGATTCCGGAGCAATATTGCAAGATGGGCACTCCACAACAAGACCACCATACTTTAATGGTGAGCATTATGGCCTTTGGAAGGAAAGGTTTAAAATATTTGTGCAATCAATCGATTATCAAGCACGGGTCGTGATCAAAAAGGGACCTAAACCCATTTCCGGAAGCGAACAACGAAAGCAAAGAAGATGCGAAGTTTCAAAGAATTGATCTAGAGTCACACGACATTACTAAAGAACAACAAGAGACTCTACAAATAAATGCAAGGGCAATAGCTTTGCTCTCTTGTGCAAAGTGGAGAAGAGTATGCAAAAATTTCAAATTGTGATATCGCCAAGGAAATGTGGGATAAACTTGAGGTCACTTATGAAGGAACATCAAAAGTAAGAGAAACAAAAATTGATGCTCTAAGACACGACTATGAAGCTTTCATGATGAAAGATGATGAGAACATCGAATCAATGTTCACAAGATTCAGCAAGATTATTGGAGAACTCAAGTCGCTTGGAGTAACCTATACCAACTCTCAACAAGTTAGAAAGCTTGTCAGAAGTCGCCGCAAAGACTTGGGAAACCAAAGCCATTGTTCTTGAAGACGGAAACTGGATAAATTCACTTATGATGAATTAAGAGGAAATCTTATAGCTTTTGAAAAGAATCATATCCAAAGATACCGTAAGGACGAAAAGAAGAAAGTGGTCGCATTCAAGGCTCAAGTTGAGGAATACGATGATGATGATTTTAAAGAAGAAGAAGTAGCCATGATTTCGAGGCATGTGATAGAAGCTATGAGAAGATCAAGAAGTAACGGAAAGGAAGCTCAAACTTTAGAAAAGGCAAGGCACCATTTGGATGACAAAGAATGACGAAAATGTTTTGAATGTGGAAAATATGGCCATATTGCGTACGAATGTCCCGAGATAAGAAAGAAACCAACCGAGGCTATCAAAAACAAAGAGCTTTCAGCATTGGAGTGAAGATGGGATCTCGGATGAAGAATCAAGAAGGTGAAAATATATGTTTCATGGCTCGAAGAAAGCGGCAAGGTAAGTTCTCATTCTGTGCTAAATGTGAAGAAACCCAAGAATTATTAGATCAAACTCTTATAGATCTAAATAATGTCTTTGATGAATATAGAAAACTGAAGAGGGATAAAAAGGAATGGGAATCAAGATTAGAAATTTGTGAAAAAGAAAAAAATTCAATCCAAAATGAAGTTTATAATCTTCAATCTAGATTAGATGTCTTATTAAAACCTTCCAACCATAACCATGACAAGTCAAACCAATCAAATACACACAAGTTTACTTGAAAAAAAGGTTGCAAATAACCAAAAATTTTGAAGGAAAGAAAACTAGCTATTTGAACAACGATAAGTCAACTAGAAGAATCAAGTGCACAAGGTTCGGACCGATTCCCATATTGTGGAAAGAAAATCTTTTCAAACATGTTTTTTTCTTGTGGAAAACTTGGGCATAATTATTATAACCGCAGATTTCGCTTACAATCGCACTGGTTGGATATGGAAACCAAGAAAATCAAATATTTTGAAACTAACCATCAAGGACCAAAGAACTCTTGGGTACCTAAACAAGAGTAAAATTTTTGTCTTGCAGAGAACACCACAAGAAAAAGAAAAAGGAAAATGGTATCTAGGCAGTACCGCGTGTTCAAGACATATGACGGCGACAAAAATCTATTCAAATCGCCGTCGACTTTGATTGAGGATTGGTAACTTTTGGAGACAATTCAACCGGAACGGTAATTGGTATTGGTACTATTGCCTTGATAATTCTCGTGACATTTCAAATGTTTGGTTGGTGAAGGGACTTAAGTATAACTTGTTAAGTGTAAGTCGACTATGTGATTGGATCTTGAGATCGATTCAAGAATCAAATCGTGTCATGTCAAGACTATCTGGAACAAAGATTCTTCTGGAAGCGAGAAATAAAAATGTATACACTGGACTCTATCAAAAATGCTAAAGGTCATATATGCTTGGCATCGATGGGGAGAAAATCCGTGGATGTGGCACAAGAAGCTTGGGCATGCTAGTATGCGATTAATTGAAAAACTAGCAAGACATGATCTTGTAATAGGATTGCCAAAACTCAACTACACAAAAGATCACTTGTGCGATTCGTGTCAAAAAGGTAAACAAACTAGAAACTCCTTTAGTTCTAAAGATATTGTGTCTACATCAAAGCCCCTGCAATTACTTCATATGGATTTAGTCGGTCCTACTAGAGCCGCTAGCATTGGAGGAAAAAGGTACGCATTTGTTATAATAGATGACTTCTCTCGTTTTACTTGGGTAATATTTCTTGCTCATAAAGATGATACTTTAAAGAACTTTAAGTTTTTTGTGAGAAAATTCGGCCGTGAGAAGGGATATTACATCACTTCCATTAGAAGTGATCATGGAGGAGAATTTGAAAATAAAGCCTTTGAGGGAATTACGTAATGATCAAGGATACACACACAATTTCTCCTCACCTCGATCTCCGCAACAGAACGGTGTAGTTGAACGAAAAATAGAACTCTTCAAGATATGGCAAGAACAATGATCATAGAAACGAAGCCTACCACATCACTTTTAGCGTAAGCGGTAAGTACCGCGTGTCATATTTTGAATAGATGCCGATTAGACCGATTCTTAAGAAAACTCCGTATGAGCTATGGACGGGTAAGAAACCAAATATTAGCTACTTTCATCCTTTTGGATGTAAGTGTTTTGTTCACAATAATGGGAAAGAAAATCTTAGTAAGTTTGATCCTCGAAGTGATGAAGGTATATTTCTTGGTTACTCTCCTACTAGTAGATCTTATAGAATTTATAACAAACGTACTTTATCTATTGAAGAGTCTATTCATGTTGTATTTGATGATACTAATAACCGGCCGAGAAAAGGAAAATTGCGGATGAAGAAGACGATAAGTACTTACTGCCGACAGTGGTTACAAAACCCACTGAAGAAAAGGCACCCTGTGAGTCGACTTCTGATGAACCTCAGTCGACTGAGGTTACTGTTGGAGCAGTTCCAAACGAATGGAGAAGTGAACCTGACTATCCAAAGAAATTTGTTATTGGAGACATCTATGAAGGGAGAAAACTAGAGCATCTACTAAAAATAACGTAAATCTTGCTCTTATTTCTCAATGCGAACCAAAGAAAGTTGGTGATGCCTTAAAAGATGAATCCGGGTCAAGGCTATGGAAGAGGAACTTGATCAATTCGAAAAGAACAAAGTGTGGAATCTAGTTCCCAAACCCGAGAACGCTTCAATCATTGGCACAAAATGGGTGTACGAAACAAAATTTGAATGATAATTTGGAGAAGTAGTCGAAACAAAGCCCGGCTCGTTGCTCAAGGATATTCACAACGGAAGGTGTTGACTATGATGAAACTTTTGCCACTTGTTGCCGAGTTGGAATCCATAAGAATTTTGCTTGCATATGCTTCTTTTAAAAAATTCAAAACTTTTTCAAATGGATGTTAAAAGCGCTTTCTTAAATGGGTTCATTGAAGAAGAGGTATACGTGAAACGTACCGCTGTGTTTTGAAAACCTAAAATTTCCTTATCACGTTTTTAAATTAAGTAAAGCTCTATATGGTCTTAAACAAGCACCCGGGGCTTGGTATGATCGCTAAGCTCTTCTTGGTAAGCCATGGATTTTTTTCGAGGAAAGATCGATACAACTCTTTTCATTAAACGATCCTCCTTAGGAAATCTTATCATACAAATATATGTTGATGATATTATTTTTGGAAGCTCTAACCCCTCTATGTGCAAGGAATTCTACGATCTTATGCAAAGCGAGTTCGAAATGAGTATGATGGGAGAATTAAAATTCTTCTTGGGACTACAAATTCATCAAACTCGACACCTTCGGAATATTTATATGTCAAGCTAAGTATGCTAAAGAACTCGTCCAAAAATTTGGGATGTCTGACTCAAAAGCTATGGGAACTCCAATGAGTCCTACTTGCTCTCTTGATAAGGATGAACAAGGAAAACCTGTTGATGAAACTAAGTATCGCGGTATGATTGGATCATTGCTTTATTTAACTGCTAGTCGACCAGATATTATGTTTAGTGTGTGCAGGTGTGCTAGATTCCAAGCTGCTCCAAAGGAATCTCATCTTATAGCAGTTAAACGTATCATTAGATATCTTCATGGAACAACTAACTATGGTTTATGGTATCCTAACACCACCGATTTTACGCTTGAAGGTTTTCGGTACGCGTACTTTGCGGAGTGATAAAGATGATAGAAAAAGTACCCGGTGGTACTTGCCACTTAGGAAAATCTCTTATTTCTGGAATAGCAAAAAACGAGGGATCGGTCTCTTTATCTACTACTGCGAAATTTGAATATATAGTTGTTGGTCAATCGCACATGCCTAATTTGGATGTCTTACCAACTAAGTGATTATGACTTGTTTTTTAAACTTTGTAAAAATTTTCGTGATAATTCGAGTGCTATCTCGTCCGTCTAAAAATCTGCATCATTCTAGGGCCAACATATAGATATTAAGCATCATTTTATCGAAATCATGTTGCTCGGGAGATTTTGAAATTGTTTTTGTTAACACCGAAAACCAAAAGGTGGTCGATATTTTTACTAAACCCTTTCGAGGAACGTTTCTGCATGCTAAGAAGCTCTTTGGGAATTATTGATAAATGTCTAAATTTCTAACAAACCGTGCCAAGATTTTCGGTACTCAAATCTTTGCCATAAATGGTATTCCCATCATATTTATGACATTCCCATCTTCCCATATTTACTTTTTACCTTTTCCATAAAACCTTTTGCCTTTCCCTACACCCTTTTACCCGTATCCCCATAAACCCTTTTTCGTCTTTCTCCTCACCTTTCTCTTCCAAAGCTCCGTTCATCTTCTCCTCTCTTCAATGGCGAAGAACGCGAAAACTCCTACCCCTCCACCCGTCAAAGCTCAAGGCTACGGGAAATGGGTCAAAATCTCCCTCGCCTCCTCATGACTTCGTCGTCTTCGATGACCCCCGCTCCTCCGACGACTCCGATTTAGTTCCCATTAGTCATCTTGGGAAGCGAACCCTTCCCGAGGTCGCTTGCTCCACCTCCTCCAAGAAACTCAAGACGCTCCGTGATAAACCTCTTGATCTTCGGAAGAAATTTTGGGATGACCATCATCGACCTGCTTCCAAATCCTCGTCTCTCGAGGACAAAACCATCGTTCCGGTAGGAATGTCGATCTTGACCTTATGCTCTCTCTCGCCTGTAAAGTTAAACATTTGTTTGTCTATCAAGGATGGGAAAACTTTTTTAAAACCCCTCCTCATGTCTATGAAATTCCTGTTCGCATGTTCTATGCCAATCTTAAGTCTTCTAAAGCTAATGAACTTGAAACATTGGTTCTTGGAACTCATATTGTGCTAAATTGCTCTGTTCTTGACTCTATTTTTGGTTGCACCTTGCTCTCGGCTTTTCGGAATTACCCAAAAATTTTTGGCCTCGAATCTCTCGTTGTCTTTTGACGATGTTAAAAAGTCTCTCTCAAATTCCTCCTCATTCGCTCAACTCGTCCGTCCAATATCTCGTTTGAAGCCCGTGTGCTTGCTCATATGGTTGCTACTACCATTGTTCCTCGTCTGCCGGGTCATACTCTACCATCTCTCCCGTGATGCTATTTTTTTGCCTTTTGCCTCCCGTCCAAGAAAAAAATAAATTTGTCCTCCATTGTTATCAATTATATGATTGAGTGCGCTTCCAATCCCTCTAGTCTCCCATATGGTATGCTTATCTCCGGATCCCAGAGGTCCACAAAATCGACTTGGTTGACTATCCCATCACTCGATCAAGCAATGCTACAACTCTCGGGCGTTCGGTAGCATGGGATATGTTTTGAGCGATGATTCTGGTTGTTAAAAGATGTCCGCGAGGCCTCTCAACTTGGTCCCTCTACCAAAGCGGAAAAAATCGATCCCCCGTTGTCCTCCTCCGAATGTTATGAAGAACTTCTCGCCAAACTTTTCGCTATGGATGAAAAAATTGAGTCCATTAAAGACTTAATGGCATCCACGTTATTTCAAGTGGAGAAGATTCGTGATGTGACTAGAGAAACAGTCGATGTCTCTAAGCTAAGGCTACGCCGGATGCGGTTATTAAGGAAGCGATCAACCGTCCACCAAGCTTCAAGCTAGTGTTGTCTGCTATGCTCGAACGTCTTACTACACCGCTGACGGAAATGAAGGATGCTATTGTGAATACATTAGCCTACTTTCTTCGTCGTCCAGTCTTCCGTCGTCAAGAATAGTTTTTAGTTTTTTTTAACTGTTTAAACAATGTTTTTTGTGGTCCTTATGCTTGGCAGTACTGTTAATTGCCTTATGTTATTTGCTATTTGTCCCTTGGTTTTGCCTGTTTGTTGTGTTGTTTATTTGATGGTTCTTTGCCTCTGCTTTTATTGTTGTGTTGTTTTTGAGTGATGCCAAAGGGGGAGAATGACAATAAGCTCGGTGGAGCCTATAAGGACTAGTCAACTAGTCGGGGGAGCCTCCACCTATTCTAACAATGAGCATCCGTTACATGGAAGTTGACTACACTTTGTCCAAAATTGTCATCCTCAAAAAGCGGGGAGATTGTTAGTGTCAAGTTTTTATGATGACAATTTTACTTGTGCGGTATAGAAATTAAATCACATAAGGAATATATGTGAGCCCACAAAACAGCCAACAACTTGGAAGCCCACTGTAGTAGCCCCAACGAGTCGGGCTCACTCGACATATGGCTTCCAGCCCAAACGTGGTTAGGCAACCACTGTAACTCTCAAGCGCATCAAATCATTTCAAGAAGGAAAAATATCAAAGGCATATCTCGAGGTGTAAGAAATCTCTGCGCCTCAACGCGCGAGGAAAGCAGACAAGTTTTTAAAGAGGAATTATTTCAAGAAAGATCAAATCATTTCAAGAAGGAAAAATATCAAAGGCATATCTCATGAGGTGTAAGAAATCTGCTGCTGCCTCAACGCACAAGGAAAGCAGCAACAGCTCAGTCTTATTCTTGGAAATAGGATCTCTGATTCCATTTCCAAGGATCAAATCCCTTGGGTTGAACTCTCTGCGTGAAGTGCCTAAAGCTATATAAACGGCCGCCTCACAAACGAAGGATTATGCAATTGTCTCATTACCTCCATTGCTCGCTTTACTTTCAAACAAACATTGTCGATCCGTGTGATTCATAGTGTAATAAGAGAGAAAGGAGAGTCATAGTTTGTGAGGCTTTGTATCAAAAAGAATAAGAGTGTTTTGAGTGTAGACGTAGGAACTTCATTCAAAACTCCATTGTACCAAACCTTATAAAAGAGCAGAGATCACCCTTGCAACCTGGGATCGGACTGGATTCACATTGAATCCGAACCAAGATAAATTATATGTGTCATTTATTTTACGCACTTGCCTAAATATTCATCGAAAGAGGTAGTCGACTATCGTCTTGACCTACGACTAACAGAGCCGAAAATTTTAACAATTCACCCCCCCCCCCCCCCCCTCTCTTGCACTTTCAACTTCCAAATTTTAACTTCTCAGAACAAAGGAAACAAATTATCACTTCTCATTTTTCAATATTTTTCTACAAAATCATCCATAAAAGCATTTAGTTTATTAACACCAGCACACTAGAAAAATTAACGTACAGATACATTATATGAATGGTTATGTTGCCCCAATGTTGTTTCAGAAATGCAAGGACTGAATATGTTTAGTAGACAGGTAATAACTTTTTTTTCTAATTATTATTATTATTATCGCTTTTTGTGTGTGACAAGTGGAAGAACTTTATATTATTTAATATATGCTAAAGTGTGTTTCTAGGTTTTTTCTCCTTGCATATATATGTTGGTTTAATTTAGTATCCATAGATTACTACCATCAAATTTAGTATCCATAGATTACTACCATCATAATAAACTTCTGATGTAGTTTTGTTCTTAGTCTATTTGGATTAAAAAAGAGATGCGGGTATGATTTTCCGTTTATTTAAAAAAAAAAAAAAATTCTTCACGTGAAGGAATACAGGGCAAACTTATCATTGTGTTAAATTTATTTAGGAATGAAAATAAACAAACTCGAAAACAAGTAATGGAAAAGTTACAAACTTTAGAAAATAATCAAACTCTCGTGATCAAGAAACCTTCATTAATAGTGCATTATATCTTTGTCATACTCTCTCCGTTTCATAATGTTTGTCTTACTTTTCTTTTTAATCCACTTGAAAAAATGTCTCTTTCCTTTTTTACGACTCTTTATTTCCAACTTTTCACATGGCATATTAAGAATACAATATTAAAAGACATTTTGATATATTCTACATATCTTTAGTTAACAACTAAAAGATTCCAAAGTCTTCTATACTTTCTTAAACTCCGTCCTAAATCAAAACCAGACAAACATTTACAAACGGATGGAGTAATATTTACCGTAGAAGAATTTTTGTAATTATAAAGCACAAGCAATGGATTATGTGATAATCATTAATTAACAACACCACAATTAAATAATACAATATATAATCACAAGCTCTTACATAAAAATAGGATGCATAGTCGTGTGCCTTTCCAAAAGGAAGAAAAAGTAGATTAATCAATTGTAGAGGCTGGATTTCACTTTTGATAGTGATTTATTTTTTATTGATATGTTGGAGACAGATCCTATAGTATTTTTTAAATAGATTAAACATATAAAACAATTTATTTTTTGTCGTTTGAAAAAGACGACATATTTTCTGAGTAGTTAATTTTGTTTGTGTACTTAACAATAAACAATAAATAGCTTTACAGAAAAAATCGGTTTATAATCTTTAAGGGTTACATGTTTTTGCCGGAAGTAAAAAGGAATAAGCTTGATTACTTCTGAAATTGAAGTAATGAAATTATCAAATTCGAATAAATTTTAAGTTGAATATATTAATAGAGATTATTAATGACTTCTATGGTACATAATTCTTTTCTTTATTGAGTTAGATAAATAAAGTAACAATCATTATTTTCTTGTATGCACAATTTAATTCTATGGCTCAGTTTAAAAGTTAAATTACTTAAATACCATTCTTATTATTTGCCATGTAAATATCTTAACTTTCAAAAACCACAAATAGAGACATACGCCTATTTTCGTCTTTCTAGATAGTTGCCACCATTTAGTTGCATCAATTTGTTAGACTGAAATTAACGCAACTGCATTAGAAATTGCACTCAAAATAGAAAAGAATTAGAATAAGAATATCAACGGACACTTCGATAGGTATCATTTTTGTCCTCCATTTTTTCTTTTGGAAAAACATGCTAAGGAGCTTTACACAATCCTCTTTTATTGTGTTTATTGTACAAGTTTAAATAAAGGGAATGTAGTGATATACTCCCTGTTTGGCACTCTATCACATTTTTCAGCTTTTTTTCTTTCTTTTATCGAACTTCAATCTTCTTTCGCCAAACCGTTATCCTTTTTCCTCAGCCATTTTCTTTTCATAGCTTTTATTCGTGTAATTTATGGTCAGATTTTGTCTTTGGTAATATTTAATTTCATTCCTTCATTTTTCTGACTATATCCTTTTGTGTTATCTATTTCTAATTGATTATTTACATTAAAAGTAGAAAATCAAAAATCAAAAAGATAAACCTATTAATAATATTTACAATTTATATTTGCTAATAATACTTACAAAAATACCTAAAACTATTATAAATAAACCTTATGCCTTGATTTGAAGGGTTATGCTCCTTCGAACTAGCAAAATAACTTTTCAAATGTGGTACGTTCACATTTATTCTTAAGCTCTAATTCTAAATTTCTTCATTGGGTTAAGTTCTTGTGTTAGGAAAAAAAAAATTGCAACTTTAATTTTTTTTAGTAGCCATTGTGTCTATCAAATTTCAGTAAACCATTTGCATAATGAGAGGAAATTACTATCTTCAATATATAATTTCTTTAAAATTCATTGCCTAATTTTTTTAAACAACCTATTCAATAACGGTGTATATGCAAGTAGTGGTGAAAATACGAATTCTGTTTAACAATAGCATATTGATAAGATTATCAACTGATCACTACTATTTTGGTTTGAAAGAGGCAGTACAATTCGAGGTAAAATACTTTTATCAATTTGATAAATAACTTTAAAGGTTCTCTTGAAGAATTATGTAAGTATTATGTATTACAATTTGAAGGGAGAGTGAGGTAGTTTGATTTTGAATTGACAATATTTTAGTCTTGAAAACTAAGTTCTTAGTCCTTAGGCACAAAAATTTTGAATAATTCATTTCTTGACAATTTTATGAGTTCTTTTTTATTTTTTTGTTATTGTATGATACTGAAAGGTTCACATTTTAAAAAGTTCTCTTATTTCTTTTCCAAGATTGATGAAATATTGGGAGTAATATTTTGCTCATGGCTATAAAAATCACCAAAAAAAAAAAAAAGATAGTGAGACACAAAAAGGGAAAAAAAAAGCGAAGTTAAGGAGAATTTGGAGTTAACTGTTGTCATAATTGAGTCAGTTCCCTTTTTTCCGTACTTAGTCCTTTCTTTCATAAACAATAGCACTCCTAATACTTTGAAATGCACACAATAAGTGTTATATCTTTTAACATTTTAAAATATATATAATTTTAACCAACAAATTAGGAAAAACTTATTTTATAATTGTTAATTACAATATCGATATTACATATCTATTTCAAATGATTTTGTTTGGAGAACAATTGGTTGAAAATTTGAAAAAGTAATGTTTGGAGATAAGTTGATGCTGTAAAGAAGTTTAATTGCGTTTGACATGAATTTCAATTGGAGAAAAAGTTGGACTATTATGAGTAAAACAGTACTTCACTTGAGATATTCAAACAAAAACTAGAACTTAAAAGATTTCCATTTGAAAATTGAAATAATAAATGAATTAATAAAGCAAACACTTATTTAGGAAATAATGTATGTCTAAATGCCTTTATAACTCAAGCAAATATTGTTGAAGTAATGCGTATGAAAAATTCAACATTTTGCAATATAAAAAAAATAATAATGATATGAGATAAACGTACAACGCACGTTCAGAGAGACTAGTCAGTCAAAATCTGAAGAAAGGTCATTACTAATTTAAAAGATAAAGTATTAAATGCTTTCTTCCGACCAAAATTAGTGGAAAGAATAAAAAGATTGTCCTAACTAATCAGATCCTTAAAACTTGTCATTTAAATGCAAGCAAGCAGTTCCAAACAAGAGAGAACCCCACTAAGCCTATGTGCAATCAGCGTCCAGACACGCGATTCAATGCACTTGCACAGATAGCATCATTTTGAAAGAGACGTTGGCCGCCCAAATGACAGTGACTGGATTCAAAACAAATACTGTGTACTACATAAAATCCACTTTGGAGAAGAAAGTCCTACAGAGAGTTTCTCAAGGACACTCCACGGTCATTTGAGGAAGTTGTGCCGCATCATGAGTAGTATTATCATCCCTGGTCTCCTCTGATTCCTCATTGTTACTGATCCTTTTTCGCTTGAGAAATTTAACAAGACCTTCAATGCAAACATCAGGATCTTCACTTTTCATAAATTGCTCAGCAACCTCTGCAGGGGTGATTTGTACACCTTCAATCAACTCTTGTACTTCTTTAAAACCCCTATAATTTGGATCACTTATTTCCAGATAATTAGTTGCCAACACCTTAAAGCTTTCACTGGTTAAGTAGGACATGTGAATGTGCATGTCCATTCGTCCAGGTCGCAACAGAGCTGGATCAAGCCTCTCTTTGTGATTTGTGGTAAATATGATAACTCTTTCGTCTCCACAACTCGACCATAGCCCGTCTATAAAGTTCAATAATCCACTAAGTGTAAGCTGCACAAAAAGAGGGAAAAAAAGATCCACACAAGCGAGGGATTATATACGGAATCGGATTGAATTTGATGGAATTCAGTTTGGAATTCTACGTGTGCCAAGGTGCATTTAATTTACTAGGTTCGAAATCTATTATTTGTATACTTCAATAAACTTTTCGAATGCGTATATAAAGTTTGAACCAAAGTTATAGTGTTCCGATGAACCCATAAGTTATACATTAAATTTTCCCCTAAATATATTTCCTCAAAAGCCTCCCTAATAAGCCAGTAATGATATTACTAAAATCTTCATCTGCCTGGTAATTACTCCTTTTGTTTTCATTTTATATATGACAACATTACTATTCAAAGAGAGAGATTTTCTTTATCACTTATTTTGACATTATATTGATTTTTAAATTACTAATTATTGTGATTTATAATATTTTCCTAGATATCAAATATGTAAATTTAACTTCAAAGAGCTTCATAAATCTACATCTAAATTCAGACAAAAAAAGGAAGGCAATTTTAAACTCACGCTCCTACACATTCATACATACTAGTATTAATCTTTTTCCATGTGAACTGCACCTATATCCCTGATAATTAGACCAAATTGACATTCAAAGTAATTACAGTACAAATCTTTTCCTAAGATGAAATATACTTAAGTGCAGTTTCCCGGGGATATTTAAAAAAATGAAGCAGAAGGAAAATTAAAACGAAGAAATTTGTACCTCAGAATCTCGTGAACGATCATTTGTAGAGTAAATTGTGCCATTTTCAGTTCTATCAGGCAACTCTACACCGCAATCAATGTCTTCAATGACAAGTATAGACCTATTCTTGGTGCTCAGCAACAACCTTCTCAAATCCGAATCGCGTTTTATATTAGAGAACTCTAAATCATAAATATCAAATTTTAAATAATTAGCAATTGCTGCAATCAAGCTTGATTTCCCTGTCCCTGGTGGTCCATACAATAAGTACCCTCTTTTCCAAGCTTTTCCAACTCTCCTATAAAACTCTTTCCTCTTTAAAAACCTATCAAGATCCTCTATTATGGTTTTTTTGAGTGATGGTTCTAATGCTATTGTATCAAAAGTTGAAGGGTGCTCAAGGTTCACGGAATCCCAAGTTGAAGGATTATAACTATGACTACTGTTTAGGGCATGCAACTTGACAACTTTTTTGTTATTGCACACGTCTTTGGCTTTGTTAATTACAAGAGGGATGTAGCAATTCAAGATCTTGTCCTTGTGTTCCTTGTAAAAGCTGAGCTCAAAATAACGTTTCTCACAACTACCACCACCATCACCATCACCATCACGAAATCTGGAAATTGTGTTTTTGCCAGGTTCCTGAACAAACTTCCATACCAATTCAATCCCTTCGAAAGAATCAGAAATTTTCCCACAATTACCGAATTTAACATTCACGTTTGTGTCTTTAGGTCTTTTGCTGATCTTGAAACGTTGAATTTCAGGGCTGATTCGGGTTGACAAATAGGTTTCAGCAGCGTTGTAGACTTCGTTGATGCCCATGCCATCTCTTTCGTCGATAACTAAAGTAACGTCGTCTGATGAATTTGGACGAAAATAGCTACGTATTTTGAATACAATATATTGCTGGACTTGATGAGGAACCATTTGATTCAGCATTGTCTTAAAAATAGTAATTGAAGCAGACATTGAGGCATAAGCCTGGAATATTGAAGAGGCTGAAGGCATTCCTGAGAGACTCATCATCTTTCCACAATTTTTTTTTTTTCACTACTTAGCAAAAGCAGAGAACTTTCCAATACTTACACGAGCTTTGCTACATGAACTATTTATACTACTTTCTTTTTTTTTTTTTTCCTACTAGAAGGGATCTTTTCTACAAGGAGTGCCAAGTTATAAACCAACTTGGTGTGGATTTTGGAAAAGAAAATATCAGTAAACTTTTGAAAAAAAAAAAAAAAAAGAAAAAAAAAAGGACCAAAACCAAGTTTGTTTTGGGTTGAAACTAGTCAAAAGACTAGTTTTGACTAATTTCGGAGACCAACTAAAATTAGAATTCTTAACCAGCCACTTGTACTCATGCACATATGGAAAGGACAAAAAAATTTACATGAGTAAATAATAAGGGACCTCAGAATGAGAGCAGGGGGTGGGGGAAGTATAGGTGTGCTGGTAAGTAAAACCACCGTTCGATATATTAAACGAAGTACTTTATAGTGTTTGAGGATGACACTTGTCCTAGTCCCATTTTTTAAGCTCTAAAGTTTCTATAAAAAGGAACCTGAAGTGGTCCACGTCGGGACACGCAGAAATCCATTATCGTGCTTTAAATAGTAATATATATATATATATATATATATATATATATTCATGAGAAAGGTATGACGAAAAAGACTATGCATATTAAAAAACACCATTAATGCATATGCAGCCACCTAAATTTGTCTTTTTATTTTTTTTATTTTGACATTTCAGCTAAGTGTTGTTCCTATTGAACCCCTAAACTCATCCTCAAATATGTCTATCAAACCCTCTAGATCTGAATTTTGTTATAAGCAAAAATTAAATTGTGGTAATGAAGGTGAAATAATATTTTAGACGTGTGGTAAGTTATTTTTTAGGTCATGGATGTGTCGGTTTCTACTAGTTCTGCTCTTCCACTGCTAGCTTAATTAAGAGCTTACTCTTTTTTTCCCTGTCAATTGCTGCTAATCTTAGCTAAAAGATAGCATAATTAATTAGAATATATATTAGCATGTTGCAACATTGAAGATAAAATACTATGTAAGTCAGATTGTGTTTGATAGACACATTTGAGGACTAGTTTAGGGGTTCAATAGCAACAACACTTAGTTAAGGTATCAAAATAAAAAAGGGACAAGTTCGAGAGGCTGCATATATATTAAGCCTTCTTTTTTCCATTCAAGTGAAAATTCAAGTGGAGTCTTGATCCAAATGAGGTCAAACTATAATTTTCTTGGGAAAACAAAATCAAATATCCATAAAATATAAAATATTTACCCGTCTCATGCCTCTCCTAAAGTAATTTCGCTTCTACCTTAGCTGGTCGAAAATATTTACCCGACATACCTCCTCGTCCAAACTCCTTCCTCTGTGATACCATCGCAATATATTTATATATCATGATGGTATCATGGAGGATTAAGAAAAGAATTGAAACAATCCTCCATGATATCATCTCAGTACATCTATATACCACAATGATACCATTGTCCTAAGAAGTGTTTAATTAAAGGACTGAAGCAGTCTTCTATGATATCATCACAATATATGTATATAACACGATAGTACCATAAAAGTTTTTTTCGAGAAAAGTGTTTTTTTTTGAATAAATGGACATAATCATCCATAACACTATCTCAGTATATTACATACCATGATGGTATCATGGAGGACTAAGAAAAGGACTAAAATAGTTTTCATTATACCATCTCAGTATATTTATATACCATGTTGGTATCATAATTTTGGGGGCATCTCGGGTAAATAATTTTGATTTTCCTGGGGGTACGAAAGTAATGGGAGAATGGACGGGTAATTATTTTGATTTGAAAAGGCACACGCGTTCTTTCTCCTAATTTTTTTAGGTGAGATTGTTACACACTTCAATATAATGACGGAATAACCAGTGGTGTTAGATAGAATCTCACCGCGCCAATCATCAAAAAGGATTCCTCATGTTTGGCTCATGCCCATTATCAAAACGGTTTCCTCATGTTTGGCCTATGAAAAAAAAAAAAATCAGATTAGCATATGAGAAATCATGTTAAAAATATAATTAAATAAATAAAATATGTTGTTAGAATCTCTCTAACAATTAAGTTTTTAAATGAGATAAGTCCCACGCTTCAATCCCTTTTTCCCATAAAAGTTGCACTTAAGTAGAATCACTGCTTTGATGAGAATAGGTGTGGGCCTAAAATAGTGCTATTTGTGGATAAAGATCATTTTGTGTCTCAATCCAAGCCTTATTCCAGCTCATCTCTCTTTTCTGGTAATGTAATTTAGACATCACGAAGAAGCAATATGCCAAAAGAAAGCCATCAGTAGAAAGGTTACTTTTACAAGAAAAGGTCCAGAAAGCCATCAATACTCAGTAGAAAGGTTACTTAGAAGAAAAGGTCCATTCTATGGAGAACATATTACACATTTGGGATAATACTTTCACTGCAACAAAAAAACAGAGTATTAAAGTTAAAAATAAAAGATACAGTATTTTCTAAAAGTTGCAGTTATATTTAAATATTACCTATAGTAAAAAAAAGTCGAAAATTTGCAGCCAAAAACTGTTATTTCACTCAAAATGATCCTCGTATAAATTTTTAAAGATTTACCAGTGATTGTCTGAACATACTATTCTATGCTCAGCCGACATTATTTCAGTGAAGTAGATGAGATAGGGAAGAGAAAAGAAAAGAAGTAGTTCTGAAAGGAAACATGGCCAAGCCTATACTTGCAAATACTGAAATACTTCTCAATTTAAGTGTCTTATTTTTTTAACCTGTTTCAAAAAAGAATACATCTTTCTATATTTAGAGCCCGTTTGTCCATGAGAATTATTCACTTTTTTGTGAAATATTTTTTCACTTTTTTTACTTTATGATGTTTGGCCATAAAAATTCCAAATACAGCTTGAAATTGTATTTGAAATGTGGAAAACAACCAAAACTTATTTTTTACTTTTTTTCACTTTCAATACATTCAAACAATCAAATATTCTTTGCAAAAACTATAACCAAACGCAACTCGAAAATACCAAATAAAGTGAAAAATATTTAATTTTCATGGCCAAACGCCTAGTTAGTAAAATTTTCAATTCCAACATTTTACATGGCAAATTTAAGATCATAAGATTTAAAAGATTCTACACATCTTTAATTTAGTACCATATGATTAAAAAATCTCCCTTTATTTTTTAATATCCGTGTCTAATCAAATTAAGACATTTAAATTGAGATGGAGGGAGTATTATTTATGGCCAAACTATAGCTTCTCTCAGCTGCTGAGGCAACAACTTCACTCAAAATTTGAAGAAAGGTTATTACTGTTTTAATAAAGAAAGTATTAACTGCTTTTTTCCGGCCAAAATTAGTGGACAGAATAAAAGATTATCCGAACCAACCAGCCCCTAAAACTTGTCATTTACGTGCAAGCAACCAGTTTCAAAACAAAAGAGAGCCCCATTAAGCCTACGTTGCAATCAGAGTCCAGACACTCGTTTCAATACAGCAGCATCATTTTGAAAGAGACGTTGGCCAAATGTCAGATGATGGTGATTACATTAAGAACCTTTCATAATTTTTAAGAAGAAACAGAAGTACCGTTCTGATCCCAACAGGTTTCCTTTCTAATGAAAGCTTATCAAATACATAAAATCAACTTGGAAGAAAGCCCTACAGAGAGTTTCTCAAGGACACTCCACGGTCATGACCTGACAATGAATCTCCCAACAACCCCTCTAAGTCACTTATATACTTTCTTTTTCAAATTAAATTAGTTTAAACTGCAATCTTTTCATCATTACGAAATTCACTTCATTACAATAAGTTTAAACAGCCAATCTTTCATAATCGAATAAGAAACTAAGGAACGGAGCACAAGAAATCAGTCTTTCCTCAGATCCATTTCTTCCCTACGAATGCCATCAGCATTTAATACTACTATCTCCAGCTTGTCACCCTGCAATACGAGAGCAAAACATTCAGAAATATAGTAAAAGTTTATTTCTGATCATCTAAAACAGAGTTTCTCCCATCAACTTAAGTACATAGGAAAACACCACCTCAACATTTCAGCTCACAAATGGTGGGTATTCATTAAGTATGTAAAACAAAGGCAAAAGTAGAGTTTGGAGGGCGTGAAAAAGGGAGAGACAATTTTATCTCGCTCTTATAAACCAAAGGTCCAAGAACCCAAAGAACTTTAATTCTAAAACATATTGCCTAAAATGCATCACAGAAATGACTTACAGTGTATATATCCCTTTCTGTTGCCGACGCAAAGCATGTCTTAACTAAATCAATGGCTTCTGATTCAGAAAGTGGAGTAACAGCATCCTGCAGGGGTCATGGGAACTTCGTGAGCAAGAGAGCATGTTCATAATTTCCCCTCATTTTGAGGTCAATCCCAAATGCTTATGTGGCAAAATTTGAACAGATGAAGTATGAAGCAAACCTTGGCAGGCAGCAAGAGAGGGCTAGGAGACTTCAGTTGATTATCCAGGAAAGGCATGATCAGAGTTGAACCAGAACCTTGAGAGCTGTAACCAACCCTCTCATATGATCCAACAGCATCATATGTGAAGACACACCCCTTTCCTACAAGGTTTTTGCACGAAATTGTATAAGCTTCTTTACCAGCAAAGGCTACAAACAAACCAGACAGCATTTCCACCGATAACCTATTACCTTCATTGTCAAGGCCACCTAAAACATTGAATGAATAGTAGGGGAAGAATCGTTTGTAGTATAGTGTGTTTGAAAGAAGCTGACCCATAGCTGGACAACTCATCTGCTTGTTGTGCTGGTGCTGGTAGATCTATTTCAGTATAATAACATCAGAAGATCATTATCCTATATCTTATTAAGAATGTAAATGCTAAACTTTAGAGAGCACATGATTCATGATAAAAGAACTACAGATTAGCATTTCAGACATCATTCTATATCTTAGACCCATTAGGGATAGTATAAACATGCTATTTCCTGGACTGGATAACCAAGTTTGACTTGGCACAATAAATAATAAAAGAGTTGACAGTAGTTTACCAGACAGTGTCAGAAGTATAAAACATGTAAGGTGAGGATCGATATTTGTTTTCTTAGGAAATCAAAATATAATGAAACAAGAAGAGTAAAATTAGTGCTCTATGTTAGAACTTAGCATCTAAATTATTTAACAACCTGTCTATGACCTGCATAACAAAACATCAGATGCAACCCCAAACAAGTCCATGATCTATTGTCCTACTTTTTCCAGTTTGCAAACCAAACATAAATTTTACCAATTATCCATACAACTGTAATACTTTCTTTTTGATCAGTTCCATGGAATTGTAACACTTGTATCTCACACTTGGTGCAGGGAGAATAAAAGGTGGATAAAAATTTCAAAGACAAAAAAAAAATGGCTTAAACATATCAAATAAGCTATAATAAATTAATAAGTAATCAACTGAATTCATATCATAGAAAAAATTAATATTTAGGCACGGAATGCTAAATTTATACCTTTAATAGTGTTTTTTGTTTTTAAATACAAAATTTCTACATTAGTAGAGTTATAATAAAAGCCATAAAAATAGACGAAAATGAAAAGTAACGAAATAAAGAAATATTTAAAAGAAAACTAATAATATAGTCTATAACATGGGAATATTGTCCCTTATACAGTATCCTCTTCATTCCAATCCGAAACTTCCACTTAAAAATAAAAAAGAAGAAGGTAAATCACCCCCAACAACAACAAGGTCTCAATCCTGTACTAGTCGGGATAGGCATATGAATCCTCATTATCCATTTTGCTTTATTTGGAAAATTTCATACCAATATTCAAAACATCAGGGTTCTCTAACTCTACAAATTCTCTACATTTCATACTGATATACAAATCTCTAAATCTCAAAGCATAGCACCATAAATAAGCCATAATATTGGCGTCGTCAATATGATCTTTTGCTTCGATTTATGTTCTGCTTTTTTTTGTGTGTGGCCAAATCTGCTTATATTGTTAGAGATTATAGATCCTTTGAGACAATTTCCTTCTTTGCGATTTTAGGTCTATCTCTTTCTTTTTTAATACCTTCGATCACCGTGGTTTTTTACACCAACAGACAGATCTACATAAAACATGACCAAACCATTTCAAAGGATCTTATCTTATTCTATCGTCTGTGTGCTACTTGCATAGTTTGTTGGATTCAATAATTTCGGGTCATGTTTTTCCTAATTGAAAGAAAAGAAAAGGAGCTTAAACCTCTGGCTAAAGAATTTTAAAGCTTATGGAGCAGACCATGGTCACTGTTTCCGTCTCTCTACCACATAATGCTTATTCACTTTTTTTTCCAAATAAATCAAGCACATAATGCACCTAACAATCAACCTTTGGTTCTCAACAAGCTCATAAGATCATATTGCACAAATAAGTGAAGCACACTCAACAAAGATACAACATTTTTTTTTTTTTTTTTTTTTTTAATGACAAGGGAACCCGCAGCTGCTACCCTTTAGGTGCGCACAGGGTAAACCCCGCTCCTGTGCAATAGCCCGCAAACTACACAGAAGAGATAACCCGCACTAGGCAAGCCCCTTGCAACGAGCTCGACCCAGAAGGCAAATTCCCTGCTGTTGCAGGTAGGGGTTTTTGAACTTGAGAACTCAATTATGGAAGCCCTATGCTCAACCAACTGAGCCACCCTTGCGGGTTAAAGATACAACAACATCTTACATGCTCCGTAGCGAACTGTCTGAAGAAATAAAGGATAAATTTTTTTTTTAGCATATTACCAGATGCCTTGATGCCAAAACCTTTTGCAAAGCTCTCACATCAGCCTGAAATCCTGAAGACGCCATCACACATTTATCCGCTCTACATAGTCATATAGTTAACATACAATGCTGATATGTTAGAAAAAGGTTTGTGTGTAAAGATAAAAGGAGAGAAACCAATTACTATCATGACATAAGGTGAAGATTACATGTATCCATACGCAGCTCATTCATTCTCTCATAATACAATTTACACGTATCTCATTCATTGTCATACTTTCTTCCTCCCAAGGCAGAGACACATATAGGCAACTGAAATTTGATTGTCTCCCTCCCCTTTGGTTGTCTGGCATCAACTCAATGAGATTAGTTCTCTTCTTCTCTTTTTAACATGCTAAGTCAATAGTTATGGCTTGAATTATGATGGTTCTCTATAGTCTATTCAGGGGCGGATCTATTAAGCCCCGGGGGATGCCACGCCACCCGCTAGCTTCGGTGAAAACGCTAGGTATATATGTATACACTAGTATAAAATAATATGAATAATCTGATTGCCACCTGGAGTAACATATGACGACTCGGTGCCAGTGGCAAAGAGCAAAGGCTGCCTCCCTCAGTGGTGAGGGTTTGAGCTTCACCAACAACATTTTTAACAAAATTTTTTGCTTGCTGCACTAAATAACGCACAGCAGCACGCATACACGGTAAATTCCCACAAATTTAGGAACCCATTATCGGTTAGTATCAGTTATATATTTTATATTTTAAAATGAATTTATCTTAATGAATGAGATTACTCCACAAATTTAGGAACCCATTTATATCAGTTGCCTCTTTTTTTTTTTTTCCTTCTTTTCCTTAATTCCTCTTGACTTGCTTTTATTTTTTCCTCTTTGCTTAATATAAAAAGTTAAATTATCATAAATTTTATAGTTCAAATATCTTCCTCTCCGGTCAGAACAAAAACATCATGCGCCAAGTTGTCATAGTTATTATATTTTTCCATTCGATCGATTTGTCTAATTAAAATTGAAAAGACGAATAACCTGACCTGAAGCCCAATGTCATCAAACCGACCAATTTAAATACTATATAATAGTTTAACTCATCGTTTTGATATGAAAACAGAAATTATGTGAATAATTTGATAACAGCACTTGTTTATAACCAAGAAATCCTGTAGGTTCCAATAACGTGTTCACCACGTGCCACTCCGATTGCTATGTACGCTACTGTTCCCCACTATTACGAATATTACACATGGGGTAGATGTCAACATTCTACCGAAAATTCCAATCTAACTAGGCTCCCAGTTACCAATTTCAATGATTACCGATCAAGTATATACAACTTTATATCAGGTGTTATTAGCGTACTACATCATATTAACCAGCTAAACGGAACAGAAAAACAAGTCAATTGAAACAAACAAAAAAAGGAACATACAGTTTAATGATCTTGGAGTAATCACGAGTAAGAATGTTGTAACCAGTGGACATGCGAGTATCTGCTGCAATTACACAGTAATCTGCTCCAGCTACTGCCACACACGTTCTGTAAAATCGTACCAAAAGGACATAAGCACCGACATCAACAAATGAAAGAAAGTAGTATTAATTTATGAAAGGTTACCCGCCATTGTTGTCATAAGGAGACCAGTTAGCTTGTTGCTTCGTCATAGTGATTCGATGTGTGTGTGTGTGTGTGTGAGATGGAGCTAGGGTTGTTTTGGAGAAGAAGATTCAATTGAAGAAAGAGGGAATAATTAACTGATTGATTATTCCTTCGTCTTCAGCAAGTCATCAATGGGCTTTAGTATTACAAGGCCCCCGACTGCTTCCTCATTAGGCCCAATGTTTTGTCTGTGCGGTCTTCACGATCTACTTAAAAGTGGGTTTATTTATTGGTCCCTGCCCAACTTCTAAATATTGATTAATCAAGCAGGTGGTAAAAACTTTTTTATTTGGATATGTATTTCACTTGCAATTCTCTATGTTGAGTTGAAGTTAAAATAATGGAGTACTAAATTCTAAAGCAGATATTGATTTACAAATATTATTTCAAGTTGAAGTTAGGAAATATTTTGTGCAGACATACGTCCATTAGACCACAGCCAAAATAAGTGTTGAGCATGCAAACGATATCCATTGGAGATATCCAATTTTATCAAGTACTACTAATTTATTCCTACCAAATCGCCCTTGGGATATTATATATAAACAGAGTGGTTTTAAAAATAGTGAGTACAACATTATTTCACATCGATTGACTTAAATCAGTGTTCAAATATAACTCGTGAGAGATCCCTTGTAATTCCTTCATACTTTGACTTTACAGAATCAACTCATCCATTTCGAGCAATTCATTTAAACACATAAAAAGCATCCAAGGCCAAGAGGTTTGCTATCTCGTTTTTTTTTTTTTTTTCCTCCGTAAGATGGTAACTTACTACCTCGTATGTTTGGTTATCCTTCACAAAATTTCATGATAGCTGTCAATATCATCTTTTATGTGGTCACTCATAATAATAGACCATGCAGGCTATGAGAAGATCACATTTAGCATCTTAGCCTAGATATATCAAGTCCCAATCAGCACAAAGAAAGTAACTGAAAGCAACTCACATTTTTGTCAGCCTGTCCTATTATTTTATCTTAAAGATAGAACCGAACCCATTATGCAAAGCAAGTCAAGACAAAAGATCCAGGCTTGTGGCATCTTGTCCTATGGTACATTGAATCTTAAAATCTCTACCAAATGCACAATTGTTATGCCCTATAAAGAGAGTGCATTACTATTAGTTATAGCTTGTCCTTTCAGGTTGACATTAAAATCCGAATATACTTCTCTGTCAATGGAAGAGATTCTTCTCCTAGTAAGCACATACTATGATATTCTTCTGGCTTCAATACTTGTCATAAGTATTACACTTTACTTATCAAAGGTATCAAGAAGAGCTAAAGATGCAAAAAGCTGTATACCTGGGAGTTTGGGAATACCTTTCGTGGGCGAGACCTTTGCACTTCTCTCAGCAACCAACAGTGTCAAAGGTTGCTATGACTTTGTCAGACTCCGACGCGAGTGGTAAGAAACTCCATTTGTTTTAAATCCGTTAAGTGCCCATGCAATCTCAAATCCAACACTTTCCTTTTTCTATATTGAGATTAACATACTAGCTTTTATAATTAGATGACACACGGTCAACTGTTCCAATGACTTCATAGGCCTTAAATTCAATATTTCCCAAATATTTATAAATCAGCATATATTTATTGATCGATAAGTTTCTGTTTCATGATAAAAATCCTTCCTAAAGAATGCGTTGCGGCTTTGATTTAGGACAGATAATTGTGTCTTCTCAACAACTGAAGTCATCCCCCTTTTTGAGTTTGTCCTCTAATCAGGACTTGGTTCTAAGTTTTTCTCCCAAGTCTGCAATATGGTGATGTGGAAACGCGAACCTTTTCTGAGTTTACCAGGGAATTCTACTCGATATTCCCTAAGGATTTAACTCATATATAACTACAACTTCAATGAGTTTACCAGGGAATTGTACTCGATATTATGAACAGAACTTTGTAGTTATCTTTTTAGGTGAATCTAATATAAAAGTTAAAATTCATTGCCAAATAGGCTAAACCATCATGTCATATGAAGCTTCTGGAAACCTTTTTTTCAGTCTCATTTGTTCCTCCAGCTTTACAGCTATAGATTATGCAAATTATGGTAGTTTGATTGTTGTTTAATACAGGTATGGGAAATGGTTCAAAACCAGAATTTTCGGGAAGATACATGTGTTTGTTCCAAGTGTTGAGGGTGCAAAAACGATTTTTACCAATGATTTTGCTCTTTTCAATAAGGGCTATGTGAAATCGATGGCAGATGCTGTGGGAAAGAAAAGCTTGTTATGTGTTCCTCAAGAGAGTCACAAAAGGATTAGGCGCCTCCTATCTGATCCTTTCTCTATGAATTCACTGTCAAAATTTGTCCAGAGGTATGATAACATGCTATGTGAAAGATTGAAGAAAGTACAAAAGGAACGGAAGAGCTTCACTGTGCTTGACTTCAACATGAAGGTAATGTCTTTAATGGCTTTGCATATATTGCTCCATATATACACTAACTTCCTCTACCAGAATCAACATCTCAGGCAACACTTCGCTACTAAATTACGCTGTGAACATGGGAACTTCTTGTATTGTGGTAAAGGTGGCTCAAAAATAGCTTTAGGTTTAGGTTGTAGGTTTAAATGCTAATTGCCGAAAGCTCAAGGGGTGCGTGTACACTGACCTCTGCGAAAATTGGATACAGATAATATTTGATGCAATGTGTGATATGTTGATGAGCATCAAAGATGCTTCGCTGCTAGAACAAATTGAAGGAGACTGCACTGCTGTTTCTGATGCCATGCTATCATTTCCAGTCATGATTCCAGGCAGCAGATACTACAAAGGAATCAAGGTAAGTTGACCACTGAATGCAGGACATTGCTTGCAATAGGACTTTAGTAAACAGATCATCAATTATGATATCATGTACTAATATAATAGAAATCTATCCTTTCATATTATGCTCACCCTCAATTTCTGTGCAGGCACGTAGGAGGCTAATGGAGACCTTCAAGGCAATTATAAAAAATCGGCGGAATGGGAAGGAATATCATGAAGACTTCCTGCAGTCCATGTTGGAGAAGGATTCATCTCCAGCCAATCAAAAACTTGATGATGAAGAGATCATGGATAATTTGTTAACATTGATAATTGCAGGGCAAACAACAACTGCAGCTGCAATGATGTGGAGTGTCAAGTTTTTGGATGAGCACAGAGAAGCCCAGCAGAGTCTTAGAGTGAGCATCCATCAAAAAGACATTTGATTACACTATGCACTCTTCTGCAAACAAAAAGATTAAATATCCTACTTTTGGCATTTCTAAAGCAAAATCTTCCTATTAAACTAAGATGTAAGTGGTGACATTATGTTGAAGAAGCATATTTCCTTCGACCAATTTTGCCGTACATTTGAGAGTATTTAAATTGATGAGAAGTATAGCTCCCACATCTCTGGAAAGTTGATATAAAATTCAATCATTCTATATGGTTATTATTATGACTTATACTACTATCAACTTACAGGAAGAACAACTTTCAATACTCAGAAGCAAGCCTAATGGAGCGTTACTTACCATGGATGATCTCAATAGCATGTCCTATGCCACAAAGGTTTGTAGAAACTATGTCGTATGATCTTTCTTTTTTATTTGTTTTACTGTAATTACTGCAAAATTCTGGTACTTTATATCTGGCACCAGGATTAGATTAGATGTGACTCAATTTCCTCTATACTTAGGTTGTGAAAGAAACATTGAGGATGTCCAATGTACTGCTATGGTTCCCTCGTGTTGCACTTAATGACTGCACTATTGAAGGCAAGTTTATCCGTAGGACATTGCTCCATATTTGCAGTAGTCTGTGACACTGCATCGACATATTTGCTTTAACTTACAAAAATGAAAAACAGAATTCCTCTGTTTGTTGGTTCTTCCACAGTAAATTACAGAAATAAGATTCATCTGACAACTATTTTTTTTTTCTCTATGCAGGTTTTGAAATAAAGAAAGGGTGGCATGCCAACATAGACGCAACATGCATACACTACGATCCAACATTATACAAAGACCCTATGCAGTTCAACCCTTCAAGATTTGATGTATTAAGTTTTATTGCTTATTTTATCTTGGGAAACTTTGAAATTTGAAAACACTATTTAACCATTAATACGCAATATTCTCAAATTCAGGAAATGCAAAAGCCATATAGCTACATTCCTTTTGGATCAGGACCCCGAACTTGCTTGGGAATTAACATGGCAAAAGTGACCATGTTGGTATTTTTGCACAGATTGACAAGTGGATACAGGTCAGTCGATATCTTTAGAGTAATTGGTCATTTTCCAGTTTTCAGTTTGCAATTTCCTAACATATTAACTTGCATTTTTGTCATTGTATAGGTGGACTGTTGACGATCAAGACCTCAGCCTCGAAAGAAAAGCGCATATCCCCAGATTAAGGAGTGGGTGTCCAATCACTTTGACAGCCTTGCAAGTTGAATAGCAAACTTTTCCAAATGGGCCCATTAAGAAGATGCCATGTATTAGTTCAAATCATGAATCAGAGAACAGGAAAACATGATATTGCATTAGAAATTAGAAGTACGTAATGTAGCTACAAAAGTTTATTTGTGGAAGAATGGGGCTTAGTAATAGATAGGATAATGTCATCCACAATTCATAGTGTATGAATAAAAAAGAATCTCTTCTTCAGCGAATTATTTCTTCGTTCATGACAGCTAGTACAAAATTGGAAAAATTAAACAAAAGCAAAAGAAACAGCCAACAAGAGTAATCATGAAATCCCAACCAACACTGTAAATGCGCCCCTACGTATTCGAACTTATAACACTGATTGGTCCTTGTTGGTGACATTATGGACTTGTCTGCTTACAAAATTGTGCAACTAAGAGCTACGTGCTACAAAATAGAGCATTGTGGGGTGGGTGCTTCCCTATGTGTCATGTGAACGACATGTGGCGCACAGACTGGGGGCATAATGTGAGTTGGAGGACCATACATATGGGCCATGGGCTGGGGCTCGGGTTGTGGTTTGGGCTTCTGGTCGGGCTTTTTCTGTCCATCTGGTTTTGGAGGAGCTGGTGGAGGCCCAATACTGATCACCTCAGCAAATTTGCCAGCTTTTCTTGATCTAACAATGACCTCGTATGGATCAGCATCACCCGTTACACTCAAAGTCCCTTTTGCTCCATCAATTTCAATTTTTTCCACACCTTCAATAGCAAATTGTAGAGTTTCAATTTCATATAATGCATCCAAGTAGCCGTAGAATGTGGATAGGTTAGAGTTAAATTAATCGGGTATTGTGTACAAAGTGTTGGGAGTGTAAATGTTAAACTTTCTATTTTTTGTTGTGAATTTGACCCTTTTTTTTCTTTTGAAATGAAATTAATCCCAATTTTATAATTTGAAATAGTCTAAAAACGTTTGACGATGTTAGACAAATAAGAATTTGTTTGATTCCCTAAATAATAATATGGACGACGACACACCAAATGAGATCGATGGAGCATTTCGTAAGAGTATTCGATCTAATTTAGAGATTTGAGTTATTAGAATTGCACCTAGTTGATCATCCTAGATGGAGCATTTTGTAAGATTGTCATATCTCAATCCCCCACTAAAGTGATTGAACAATAATGCTTAATAGGAGTTTGGAAGAATCTTAAAAAAAAAAAAAAAAAAAAAAAAAGTCAAAGAAACAAAAAAAATATACCATATTTTAGGCAACATGAGGTCAAATCCACAGATATATATATATATATATATATATATATATATATATATGACAGAAAATACTTAAATTAGTTAGTGTAGATTTTAAATAGCAATCTAGACAACAAAAAGGCGAAACAAAGTCACAAAATAAAAACAGTAATATAAAATTAAGAAAAGTTGCAGTACCTGGCAGTCCTGAAACTGCTTTAAGGATCTTCTTCTTGCATTTATCACAAGAAACATCAACCTTCAATACTGTCTTTTGCACCATTAGCAAGAAGGTCTATTTTGGGTCTATTTCAGAATACCCTAATTTTATTAAATCGACTATGGTTATGTCAATTCAAGGAAAACAATAAAACTCAACCAACTAAGAGATCAATCTTTGGGTTGTTCACCCTCCTCTCATTTTGTTCTCCAATAAATGCTTCCTTCCAGTTGTCTTCTTCCGTCATAGAAAACAATGCTATTATTTTAATTATCATTTTCAACGTTTGTGATAGACTATGTAAATATTCCCTATATTCCCTTCCTTATGTAAATATTCCCTTCCTTATGTATTGTAATTGCAGCCCATAATTTAGCCCTAAGATCATTATACCTACTTTGTATATATAAGGACTTTCATACATCAATACAGATTACGGATTGATTTTCTACATGGTATCGGTACTAGGTTTCCTTCCAAAACCCTAGCCGTCCACCTCTCTCTCTCTCTTCTAACCCTAACCCTAGCCGTTCCTCCTTCCTCTTCCTCTCCTTCCATGGCCGACAACAAAATTTCCATTCCGTTTTTAACCGTCACGAATGTGAAATCCTTAATCCCAATCACTCTCTTAGACATGGAAACTGCCATTATCACGAACGGGCGACCCCTTTTCAAAGTCCTAGCCGCGCGTTCACTCGTCCTCGAACACATCATACCACCCACCGACACCGCCGAACTCACCGCATTATGACGCAACAAAGACGCCCCGCTAACCTTCCACTCGGGAAACGCCAGATGCGGTGGTCCTTCAACGGATATACGCCACCGTCTCCATGACATTCTTACCTCTATTCTCGTGGCGGATGACGTTGCCGAGAAGGCTTTGGAATCGCGTTGCTCAACTTTTCCAAGATAATAAACACTCACGGGCGGCGCGCGCCTTGGCCCAGATTCACCACCACAAAAATGGCCGACTTCGGCTATCGGCCTATGTAACAATAGGCTCAAGTCTCTCGGATCGCCCTTGCCAATGTCGCGGTCGCTCGTGTCCGATCAACGTACGGCCCCGCGACTTCGACCTGGCCATCGAGACGTACGCACACTTTGTCACCACCATTCAACAAAGATGTTTGCCTTCTTTCTTCGCCGTGCTCCGGACTCGAAGCTCGAAGACGTGGCGGCGAGGAACGTGCCCGCGATTCCAACCGCTGGGCTCTCTTGCCGATAACGATGCTCCTACTTCCGCCACACGCGGTAACAATAATTCCGCTAACCGTCGTGATAATAACGTGGCGGGGAATTCTAACCGAACAAGGGCAAAAATAACAACAACAACGCCGGCCCGCGGGAGCGAGGGCCGCCTAGCCGACGGAGCGCCGGTGGCCGGCCGGTGGCCGACGGAGCCGCCCACCGGCCGGGGCTACCACCGCGCCCGGCTTCGGCGCCGCCCGGCCGGTGGCCATCGCCCCCCGCCGTATCCGACGAGACGGTGGCGGCCACGACCGCCACGTCGCGGCGGCGGGGGCCGTGCTGGCCGCCGGTCCTCCGCCCTCGCCAACTGTCCACGCACGTTCCTCTAACCTCCGGGGTACTGCTCCGACGACGTGGAGAAGCGACCTACGCACACTGCTATCCACGCATCAACCGACGATGACAATTGGTACACGGACACCGGGCGACTTCACACATGACCGCCAACTCGGTGTACTCTCACGTCTTATTTTAATTTCGAGCAATAATTTCGGCATTATTGTTGGTAATGGTAGCACTATTCCAATTCGAGGTTATGGTCATACATCCCTTCCCCCACCTAATGCTCAATTACGTCTCCGAAATGTCTTGCATGCTCCAAAACTCATCAAAAACCTTGTTTCCGTACGTAAATTCACTAAGGATAATAATGTTTTGTTGGTTTGATCCTCTTTGGGTTTTTCGGAGGATTTACCGACTGGGAGCCGCCTAACGAGATGTGAGAGCACCGGGAATCGTATCCTCTCAATGCCACGGCACGGTCCACTCCACCATCCACCTTCCTTGCCGCATCACCAAGCTTGGCATTCCCGCCTCGGCCATCCTAGGAAAGCTATCCTTAGTTCTCTTCGTAGTAATGCCTTAATTGAATGTAATAGGCCCGTCTTCTTTTTTGCACCTCTTGTCCTTTGGGGAAACATGTTAAATTGCCATTTTATGATTCGTTGTCGTTTACTACTATGCCGTTTGACATCATTCATAGTGATTTATGGACATCTCCTATTTTAAGTTATAATGGGCACCAGTATTACGTTTTCTTTCTTGATGATTATAGTAATTTTCTTTGGACTTTTCCTATCTCTAACAAGTCTCAAGTGTATTCCACTTTTCTATCTTTTAAGGCGTTAATACGAACTCAATTCGAAAGAGACATTAAAAACATTCAATGTGACAATGGGCGGGGAATTCGCAAATGGGCATTTTCAATCTTTTTAACGTATCAAATGGTATAAATTTTAATTTTCTTGCTTCATACATCTCCTCAAAATGGCAAAGCGGAACGAAAAATTAAATCCATTAACAACATAGTGCGCACTCTTCTTGTCCACTCCTCCGTCTCTTTTGGCATCATGCTCTCCAAATGGCCACATACCTCCTCAATATACTTCCTACCAAAGTCCTTAGGCACAAATCACCGACGCAAGTTCTTTATCAACGAACCCCCTCATTCTCATCTCCGGTTTTCGGTGTCTATGCTATCCTCTTTTCAAAATCTACGACTATTCATAAATTCTGGTCGAGATCCACCGTGTCTTTTTGGGCTATCCGTTGAATGTAGAGATATAAGTGTTATGATTTGTCCACCAACAAAATCATCATCTCTCGCGATGTCATCTTTGACGAAACTCAATTTCCTTCTCCAAATGCACTCCCCACCCCATCTAACCCTATGAATTTTTGGACCATGGAATTTCCCCGTATACCTTGCATTTCCTCCCACCTACTCCTCCCGTGATTCTCTGGTCCCGCCCTCACTCGCCGCCCCGGTGGACACGCCCGGCCCCCTCCACCGTCGCTCCGCCGTGGGATCGCCAAAGCGGTCCTTAAACCCCCGCCCCACCCGTCGTTGCCCGGCCAGCCCCTAACCCCCACCGCCCCGCCGTCACCGCCCAGCCCCTCCCGCATGGTTCTAGAAGCCAGCGCGGATCTTCAAACCCAAACAACCATTCAACTCATTATACTTCCAACGCTTTCTCTCCATCTCGCCCATCCCGCGAAATCCTCCGTCGGCTCTAAACGACCACAATGGAAAAGCCGCCATGGTTGACGAATATAATGCTCTAATTAATAATAAGACGTGGGAGCTGGTTCCACGTCCCCCGATGTGAATCTTATTCGTTCTAGGGATTTTTCGTCATAAAAGAAATCGATGGTTCTTTTCGAGCCGCGCACAAAGCCCGTTCTTCTCGCGATTGCGCAGTCTCGACGGGTTGGAGTTGATTGCGACGAGACTTTCGGTCCGGTTGTCAAACCGCCCGATTATTCCATGCCGTTTGAGCATCGCACCTGTCTTCGGCCCATTCATCATTGGTGTCGTTAATGCTACACACGGCCCCGCAACTCAACGAGACGGTTTATGCGCATCAACTATTAGGTTAAGTGATCCCAAAAGATCCCCATCATGTCATCTCTTGAGAAGTCGTTATACGGACCTTAACGAAGCTCCCGGAGGGTTCTCGCTTTTGACTTTCCCCTTGGCACAACCCATCATCACTTCCCTTTTTTAGCGGGGTTCGACATTGCTTACTTTCTTAGGGCGATATTATTTCCCCCCCGGATTTGGGAAAACCTCTGCTCCCCCCAGTCGAATTTGCAAAGGGTTTGGGGCCTTTATTTTTGGGATCGTTCCGGGCTTCCCCGGGCTGTTTCTTGGGGAAATACGGGTTTAAAAAGAGCGGCGGGGGGACGCCCCGGCCCGCCGGGGGGTCGACCCAAATCCCCAAAAAGGGGCGCGCCGGGGCCTCCTTGCGACGATCCCACCCAATATCGGCAGCTTGCCTGCCGCTACGCACTCACATTCACAAGACCGCACATCTCCTACGTGCTCAACAAGATGCCTTCGTCACGCACGATCCCAAGGTCGCCTACGCATGCTCTTAAACGCGCAATCCGACACATTCAAGGTACTATCGAGCTCGTCTCCATCCGCACAAATCCTCCGCTCGCTCTTTGTCTCTTATACGGCTGATTAGGGTGGTTGTCAGCACACTCGCCGATCGACTTCTCGGTTATTGTGTCTTAAACGAGATAACCTCCTCTCGTAAAGGTCATCCAAACCAACCTACCTTCGCATCCCAGAGTCGAGTGCCGAGCCGAATATCGTGGCGTCGCTAATGTCGTCTCTGAGTCCTGTTGGCTTCGCAACCTTCTCTTGGAGCTCCGCTGTCCCATCCGGACAGCTACATTGGTTTATTGTGATAACGTTAGTGCCATATACCTATCAGGTAATCCGGTTCAGCACCAACGCACTAAACATATTGAGATGGACATACATTTCGTACGCGAGAAAGTTGCCCGTGGAGAAGTTCGTGTTCTTCACGTCCCGTCCCGTTACCAGATCGCAGATATCTTCACTAAAGGTCTTCCGTCGCGCGTGCTCTTTGATGATTTCGTGTGACGCTCTGGGCGTACGACAACCTCCGCTTCGTTGCGGGGGTGTGATAGACTATGTAAATATTCCCTATATTCCCTTCCTTATGTAAATATTCCTTCCTTATGTATTGTAATTAGGTCCCTATAATTTAGCCTAGTATCATTATACCTACTTTGTATATAAGGACTTTCATACATCAATACAGATTACGGATTGATTTCCTACAGTTTGATTTTTTCTACTTCAATTTTTTTCTTTACCCCCTTTGTATTGACTTGATGTTCATTTTTTCTACTCTACTTCCCCCGCTCCCCCAACCCCCCCCCCCCCCTCCCCCCGCCCCACGCGCCCGCGTATTGACTTGATTTTTCTTCTGGAATGTTCAGTCATCTATGTAGCAATATTATGGGATTAGCTTGGTTCCAAGTTAAGTACAATATGTCGAACTCAACAACCAAAAAATATTTCTTTGTTAATTTTTTTGGGAGGAGGTAAATAATGAATAGTGAGAAAAATAAAGAATTAAGATGGCAATGCTTACGGCAAAAAATTAAAATCCCCGAATCCACACGGTACGTAGCAGATAGAGTTGAAATTACTAACTACTAGTATATAACAACTTCAATACTCGTATAAAACATCTTTTCTTAAAAATTCTTCATCATCAAAGGAACAAAGAGATTCCTATTCAGCCCCCGGTAGCTACGAGCACAAATCGATTTAACAAATTACATGGAGTGATCACATAAATTATTAGCAAGCTTACGCAAGAGGGAAAATTGACACATAGTGATAATCCCGGACATTTCGTAGTGCTAGATCTCATATTTACAAGTCGCCCATATGTTTGAATTAGATTGTATGATGCCACATTGCATCTCATAAACCTCATTCTAATTGGTCTATATACCAACGACTCGTAGTTAGGGAATTGAACAAGTTGAACAAGTTGTGATAGGGCAATACTAGTAAAATGGGTGGCACGGACTATTGAGCCAACATGATTGCTAAACGCATTATGTGGGGATAAGCAAGAGACTGAAAAGAAGGGCCTGATAAAAAAAATACTACGAGACTATCTTTTCTTAGCTTTTTGGTGGATCACTTTCATTTCTTAGCTTATTTTTTCCTTCCAGTGCTCCTCCTTCCTCTTTGTGTGGTCTACAACTTATACTAATCAGTAATATACTACTTACTTAATTATTTTGGCCTTTAGCTCAAAACTCAAATAACAATGTCACAAACCCTTCTGATCAATTTTATATATATTTAACAGAGCAAACATGTTTTAATAGTACTATGCACCAGAATTAGGAATCCTAACCACCGCACTATCAACTGCTTGTACAAACTAGCTTTTATCAAGTTAATTAATGAGCATCTGACTTGAATAAAGAGATTTACATTATTTAGAACAAAAAGGCCAAACAAGCAATACTATGGGCCCCCAACTCAAAGATGCAATATTTTTCCTATTTATAATCCCTCAAATGACGCGTGTACAAACGCCAGCGTAGTTACTGCCCACCACTCAATACTCCATATGGTGCAAGTTGATTTGACTTGCTCTTAAAGCAAAACAAAGCCGGAAAATAAAAAGATGAGTTGAGTGGTGTCTAATCCAAGGAAAATTTTATTTTGTGTAAGACACGACTAACGGACAGACATAAAGTTGTATGAGGTTGCTCTCATCTTTTGCCAAGTGGATTTTGGGTCCCAGTTAGCAATTCTTGTCCCCGTTTTCAACAAAAGAATCGCTCAAGTTTCAGCACTATTTCTCTCTCCCCATATTCTCATTTTTTTAAAAGAAATAAAGGTCAAAACCACACTTCAACTATCATTTTTTTTTTTTTTAGTTTCAAACCTAAACTATCAGAAGGTTGAGAAAATTACCTAAATTATCCCTATCTAGTTTACAAAATACATCTCAAATTATTCTTAAATGACATGTGATCTACACTCTCCATTTTATATAAATGTGTTGCTAAGTGTTGTCCACGTGAATAAATAACATCACAATGACACCTATATGGAAATTAAAAAAAAAACAAACTAAAAAATAATAATTTTTGTAAGAATATCAAAAATTATACAAAATAAAAAAATAGTTTAAAAAATGGAATTTTTTTTTTTTTTAAAAAAAAGAAAACTAATTATTTAGTTTTCACATTTTTTTAAAAAAAAATCAACTTTTCCATTTTTTAAATCTTTTTTTTTTCTGATTTTCTAAATTTTTTGATTTTTTTTTCATATTTTTTTTAAAATCCAGATTTTATTTTTATAAAAAATAGTTTTTAATTTCCATGTAGGTGCCACCATAACATTTCTTATGCCATGTGGAAAGTTTTTTTGAGAAAATTTCAATTTCACTTGCCTCTTGGAAAGTGAGTTCACACATTTAGTTCAGGTGTGTTTTGCAAATTAGATAGTGATAGTTTAGATAGTTTTCTCAACTTTATGATAGTTTAGGTATGAAACTTTAAAAAAAAAAAAAAGTAATAGTTAGAGTTTGTTTGTGACCCTTATCTCTTTTTTCAACTTACATCTTGTTTTAATACTCTCTCTCTCTCTCTTTCCAAGATATTCCTTCTCACGTAACTCTTTTTACTTCTAGCAATTTAACATTGACCGGCTGTTTCATTCTTTTTCTCCCAAATACTTTTATTATTTTCTTTTCGGAGAAAATACCAATCTTGTAGTTTCAAGAAATTTTAAAATTTTCTGTATGTTTGAGCCTCTAAATACAATGATAAATGATACTAGTATAAGTTTTAGTACATTATCGTACATGCAGAGATTTTGGCATTATGGATCTTTTTCATAATTGAAATTATAATTGGATAAATTATCTGCCCTTTCGAAGCCTATTGTAAAAAATATTGAAAAAAAAAAAAGAACTGTAGACATGGAATACACAAAAATAAATGTATGGCAAAAGTAATCTAAAGAAGAAACAAATGAACCCTTAACCTTCAAAGATACTTAAAAGTTAAATCCACGAAATAATCTTAAGAGGGTAAAAAAAAAAAAAAAAAAAAACAGAAACAAAAAGTGCCATTAACCTTGGAAGCACTCAAATAATTCAATTTTTGTTGTTACCATGAATCCCCAGAAACAAAAAACAGCCATAAACAAAAACGTATTCATTACTTAAATCCAATTTGAGACCCATTTTTGGTCAATGATTTCCAACATAAATTATTCCTTGATAGTCAGCTATTATTTGGCCATGCCTCCCAAATACATAAAAGAAAATTGACAGCAGCAGCGAAGAATTTTATGGGGAAAAAGAGAATAAGATCTGCTTTTATTTTGTATATCATGAAAACTCACAAATAAAAACAAAAGAAATAAAAGAAAGAAGATGGTTCAAAATATGAGGAGAGAGCATGGTGCTGGGGATGGGAGACTTTGGTTCACACGTGAGTGCCCCATATTCTTCTCTCTCACTGAAAAGTGGCACAGGAAATTTGGCAAAATATGAGAGGAACCTCACACAACTTATATCTGCCACGTAATATTTGTGTCTCATGCAGAATAAATTTCTCCTAATCCAATATGGTCCTTGGCAGAAAACACTACAAGCGCTTAACATGATGAGAAACCCACTCGAAACAGCCACGACATTAGCTTTATTGCCCATTTGCTCAGAGTCAAACACAAGGACTAGGGATGGCAAAATAAAACCATAAAATCATGACCCTCGCAATCCATTTAGGGTTGGGCAGGTTAATGACCAGTTTGTTTTAGTAACTCAGTCCATTTTGACCCACTTAATTCATCACAAATTGATCCATGGGAGACTGTCTAAAATTAAATAATTTTTTATTTTATATGTTATATATAGTCAATTAGTCATAACTCATAATATAGGAAAAAAGATTTTTTGAGTTACTCAAACAAATTATAAGAACACAAACAAATTTTTTTAAACTTAATTAGAATTGACAGGTTGGGGTATGATCCTGTTTTTAGCTCATTTCAGCCCAAATAACTTTTGGGCTGATATTAATTAACGCAGTGTTTTTTGACATGCCCAATTTCAGCTCAACCCACCCATTTGACACCTCCGACCAGTGCATATGCGCAAATAGGCAAGATAAGGGGCTATCTTGACGAATGGTGGCAGGTTGCGTAAGTAGTACTGTATAGTACTCTCTCCGTCTCAAATTAAGTGTTTTACTTTCTTTTTTGGTCTGTACCACAACAAAGAGTGCCTATTTCTATATTTAGTAAGTTGACAGTTCAAACATCCTACATGACAACTTTATAACCAGAAGACTCAAAGGATATTTTAATACATTATACATATCTTTAATTTAGGACCGCAAGATTCAAAATCTCTCTTTATTTCTTAAGTCCCGTGTCTAATCAAACTAAAACACTTAAATTGAGACGAGGAGATTATCATTTTTCTACTGTGAGATGTTGACCGATTAAAGACTTACATCATTTTGTCGGATCAAGAAGTGAAGCTAGGTTCATGCCTTTTCAAAATATATTGTTAAACTTATTCGTGAGAGGATGTATCTTAAAACTTGATCTCTAAATCCAACTACCTTAACGGTGGGGGGCCTACACAAGGCCATCCCTTTCTAGCTATGATTTTTAGCCAGTTACTTCAAAAGTCAAATGTATTAGTACTACCAATTGCTAGCAAGACGTGTAGCATTACTAGCAAGCATATCAATCTGGAGTCTCATCAGATCAAAGTAGCAATGCATCCATAATTCATGAAGTCTTCATTCGTTGCTCTATCTTAATCTATGTCAGCGCTTGTACGTAGGGAGTTCAATTTAAGGAACACTAGACCAATTACTTAGATTAATGCTACTTAATGCTAGCTAGCACCAGCGTGACTAACATTTCAAGCTGTACATAAGTATTGTCATGACTCACACGACACCTTCCTTAAGGCCCCCTTCGTATGCTAGATTATATTGTAAATGTCGTACAAGAAATCTAATATCAAGAACACAAGAATTGAATTAAGAAAATTGAATGAAATTCTGTTTGTATTAAGGAGAGTAATATTAACAAAAAAAAAAAAAAAAAAAAAGGTACTGGTGATAATTAGGTAACTCATAAGGGGTGAGCATTTCATGATCACTTTTATCTGCCTCTTTTACTATTCTCTTTCTCTTGTTTTCTTTCTTCCCCATGAGTAAGTGAAGTGACCAAAAAGCGAAAGTACCGATTCACGAAACTTACTAACTTGCAATACGAGCCAAAGGAGTGGTGGAACTTAAAGAGGGGAAAAAGGTGTGTCAAAGTGGTTGACAGGTCGATTCTGCTCTTTAGTTGGTTACTTCACGCAAAGAGAAAAAAGAAGAAGCTTGAACAAAACCGTCATGTCCTGAATAGTTTTTCTTTTATTTTTTTTCACTTGATATCCAATATTGCATTGAGGCTCCGATTAGTTTAAATTCATATCACACCAGTTAAGGAAAAACACTCCCTACCATGATTTTCTTCATATCTAGGGCTCAAAACCAGAAACATTTTGTTATAGGTAGAGGTATTTTATCCATAGCACCACAACCTGAGTGGTTGTCCGGAATGTTATGTTCTCCCAACATGCTTGTAATAATAGGTCCCAACCAAAAAACGTATCCAACTCTACTACCACTAGATTCATTTGGCAAGCGTCCATGATGTAAGCCGTCCTCCTGATTTCAAGCTTGTGCACATATAAAAAGTGAAGTGCGAGGAAAAAGCCTTTTGTCCTCATTAGTCATTGATACGTACGTGGAATTGGAACTGTTTTATATGTTTTGGCTATGCTGTATAGTTATAAAATATCCTAGCTTGTTGGATTTCTTACCCTTTTGACAAGTGTTACGGACATAATGTAACACAAGAAATGTTATCTAACAATACAACACAAAATAGTCTAAAGGGAAAAATGCTCTTCAAATTTAAAGGTTTCATTGAACTTTATCCGAATTCTTTAGGTTTTACCTTATCAATGCATCAAATATCACAAAAATCTCGGTAATTTGAATATATTTAGTTTAATTGATCAAAAGTAATTGAAAAGCGTCAAGCATTAAAAAAATCAGGGGCGGTCCTATGTGGTTTCAAGTGGGTTCATATGAACCCACTTCGTTGAAAAATAACACTGTATATACATGTATATTTAATCTGTTTTTTAAAAATATATATATACAAAGCGTTATTTATATATTTCTTATATATCGAACCCACTGCAGAAGAAAAATCTCAGATCGCACATCGAAAACATTAGAAGTATTGTCAATCTGAGTCGTTGATGTGAACGAAATTAATAATACGTAATTTAAAAGTACATTTACACGAAAAAATCAACGGTGAACATGGAATGTTTGGATTAATTAATTTTGTTCGAGAATTTTCGGAGAGGAGTAATTGACACTTGCTCGAAAATTACATTGTATGGTTTTGATCAAGTTTTTTTGAAATCCAAAAAGTAAATTACATTTGGACTTCTTTATAATGAAAATTTTGATTCCGCCGCGCAAACACGCACTTAGTGATCTTAAGTTCTACTCAAAATATATTTTATGAGATTGACGTAAAAAAACTAAAAATAAGCTTAAAACTACAGTACTACACCCCCACCCTCGTCCTTTCCTCCTTTAAAAGGGGATGGCAAACACAATTGAGTGCAAAGCGTGAAGAAACTCTCATCACCATGGATGTTGAGAAAGTCTTCCACATGACTGGAGGAGTTGGAGAAACTAGCTATTCCAGAAATTCTTCTCTTCAGGTCTCTCTTTCTTTTATTCATCCCATTAATTTGCCCTCACATACTAATTAAATCGAAAATCTAAAATTCTACTGATTTGATATATAGTATACAATTTCTGGTATTGTCTATTCTAACTCTTTTCATATTTATTTGAAGCAGAAGAAGGCATCTGATAAGGTTAAGCATATAACTCTGGAGAGCGTGGAAGAAGTTTATGTCGCAACAAAGCCCAAAAGTATAGGCATAGCTGACTTGGGTTGTTCCTCAGGACCTAATACCTTGTCAAACATTAAAGATATTCTGGATAAAATCGAAACTGCCAGCAGGAACACAATTCAGAAATCGGCACCAGAGTTCCGAGTTTTTCTGAATGACCTTCCAACGAACGACTTCAACGCTATATTTCAGGCCTTGCCAGAATTTCATGAATGGTTAAAGCAGAAAAGAAATGATCAAGAAAATGGAGGCACTTCAAATATATATGTAGCTGCTTATCCTGGCTCATTTTATGGAAGACTTTTTCCAGATCATTGCTTGCACTTTATCTATTCCTCTTATAGTTTGCATTGGCTTTCCAGGGTTAGTCTCTTCGATTCAATTTAAGAGTCCATATATACTCCATTAGGTTATTACTTCAGAGTTTAAGTTTTGTGCACCATCAGTATATAAAAAACTTTACACCATCAGGTAATCTCAAAGGTTTTTTACCACAGTAACTCTCTTAAATAGTATTTCAAATACATTAAAAGGTAAGTAGAATCCTATTTATACTCTTAACTAAAATAATTTCTGAGTTTACTCGTAATCAGAACTATTTTCTTATCCAAATTTATTTATTACTTCTGACGTTTTCATGCTTATTCTCAACATCATCATCAAAATCATGAATGAAGGTTTTGGCTCTTTTGCTCATGAAATTTAACTAGGTTCCAAAATCCTCTTGGTTACCCTTTTGGTTTTGAACAGGTCCTTTTCGTTTCTTAGCTGCTGTATCTAATTCATAAAGCCTTACAAATAGCAATTATGCAAATCGAATCTATTAGAGAACTTGAAAAAACAAAAATCAACTTAAATCACACTGTTAAGCCATGTAATTATTTTGTATCTTTGCTGGAAACTGGATATATTATAGAGCACATCAAAATTTAGGGTGGACAATACACACGGCGAACAAAAATCCAAAAACAGAAAACATAAATAGGTGATTAATTCACTGTGATTTGAGAGAGGAAGACGGACATTTTGTAGGGTTGAGGAGAGGGGAAAAAGAAGCCTTATTAAGAAGGGAAAAAATAACTCTTGTAAAAAGTTAGTAACCTGCTATAGTAGGTCAATATTACCTGATGATGTAAAAAAATTGTAATTATTGTCCGTATGTTAGAGCATGATAATTACATGTTAGAGAAATTAAAGAAAAAGACAAAAATACTTTTACAGAAATTGTTTGTATATTATCTGGAGAGATAGGAGAGGTTTCTTCGGGAAACGACAAAGCCATTGTACACCGCAAATTGATACTTCAGGGAGTCCTTATATTTGTAGAGTTTAAGAAAAGGGACGGAATACAATGCCTTGGTTACGGTCTACGAATACAGTAACTTTGGTCCAAACTCTGAAATGAATTTACCTTAGATAATTATATTGTAATTGACCCGATTATATAAATTTTCTTGTACTTGTGCTCATAATTAATTTTTGAACTTTCCTTGGTCTTAGGTGCCACCAGGACTGTACGATGAACAGGGCAATTCCTTGAACAAAAACAGCATATACATATCAGAACATAGTCCTCCTGAGGTTTCCGAAGCTTACTTTGACCAGTTTCAGGAGGACTTCTCATTGTTCCTCAATTCGCGGTCGGATGAGCTGGTTAGTGGAGGAAAGATGGTGCTGATTTTACTGGGAAGGGAAGGTTCTACTCATGTTGATAGAGGAAATGCCTTCTTTTGGAAGATCCTCTATCAAGCATTATCAAATTTAATTAGCAAGGTATTCATCCTTCACTAGTAAAATTAGATATTTAGTCTAATTTCATCTCGTTTATATGAGCAAGAGCCGGAAGTCCCAATAAAAATGCACATAATTGGCAATCAATAAGACTTAGTATATCTTATACAGTACTTTATGCGCCACTCACTTTATTGTTCTGAAGAGTAAAATTTAAGCGTGTAATACATTAGGATTACACACGGCCGCTTTCTGAATATTCTAATTATTTGTCATTATTTTTAAAGGGAGAAGTGGAAAAGGAAAAGCTTGATTCTTACGAGGTACATTTTTATGCACCATGCAAGGAAGAAATAGAAGAAGTAGCAAGGGAAAACGAGTGTTTTGAAGTGGAGCGGCTTGAAATGTTTGAAATAGAGAAAACAATTGGAAAAGGCATGAGCTATGGTACAATGGTGGCTATGACAGTTAGGTCAATCCAAGAATCAATGGTGGCTCACCATTTTGGAGACGCAATTGTTGAGGACTTGTTTAAAGAATACGGTAGATTAGTGGATGAAGAAATGGCGAAAGAGGAAATTAGGCCTATAACTTTCCTTCTCGTTCTTCGAAAACAATAACAGAATTGGTGAATACTATATATTGTCAGTCTGTCACGGCAATTAGGTATCACTTTAAATAGTTATGGTAAACATATATGTCTTTGTTCAAATAGATTATTTAACCTACCATTGATTTCTGTATTGCAGTGGGATAGAATTATGAATACTATATATATAAAGGTCGAGAATGTGGAGGAAGTAATATATTTTGGGAGCCTTTGACATTACTCATTAATTCTTGACAGAATATTAATGAACAATTATCTTCTAATGGATTCAATTTAGGACTTTTACACTCTTGAATATATGCATTATATAGAGTTGAGTTTGTTGCTTACATAATTTCGATTGACCATCTCCAAGTAATTATTAGTAAGTCTTATGATTGTATTGTTCGACAAAAAAAATACAATAGACACGTTATTCTACATTAAATCTACATTCAATGGCTTTTATAACTCCCAAGAGTTAAGGTTTTACTTACTCTTTAGTGATCAGTGTTACTTCCTATGAGAATGAAAAAATCAACGGAACATATCAAGGAATTAAGGAAGAGCATGACTTGGAAGATCCGTAGTGTGAAGAAGGGGAGTGCTACTAAGGCTGAAAAGAAGAAATTAGTTATCTAAGACCAACATATATCTTGAAGTGACAATGGTATTTTGCTTGGGTATGACATTAGTACTTTGGTTCGATATTTAAGAACTTCGGTATTCGATTTATGAATTGTGTATATCAAATACCGTACCAAAATTATTTCGGTACATTTCAATATTTCTTATTCGATTTATTACAATTTTGGCTTGAAGTTTAAACCTGATCAACTGAAGTGTATGTTTGCGTTGATTCAGATTGCTGATATTTGTACCTAGCAGAGCTTGAAACAAAAAAAGAAAATAAGATTAATTACAAAGTTGTTCTTGAAACCAAGCACCATTGGACAACAAGAAATAGAAAATACTGTTGGTTCTCATAATACAACTTATGGAGCTAAGTTTCAGGAATTTATGTCAACATTTTGTTCCGTTCTCTTTCGGTAAAAATGCACTCCTATGTGATGCTTTATCTTCGATTTATTTTCTATATATTTCACATGTAATTTTTTCCTTATACTTTTGAGTTTTAATTTGTTTCCCCTGAATGTCCTGCATTATATATACATATTTAATTTAATTTTTATTTCTTTTGTATTAACTGAATTTCTTAAAAAGAAACTTCGACCCGCGCAAAGCGCAGGCAAATTAACTAGTTGATAGACAAGATACTGTTGTGGCCTTTGGAAGTAAGTTAATTTGATCAATGTAATTAACTAATTATGGTGATCTCCTTACATGAAAATTATTAGAAGCACATACACCTGATGAGGAACTGCATCATTCCTCTCATTTCTGAAATCTTACTCCCTCCATCTTAATTTGTTTATCTTAGTTTAAGTTGACACTAAATTTATGAAAATAAAGAAGACTTATAAATCTTATGGCGTTAAATTAAAGATATTTATAATGTGCCCAAATGCCAATTTTTACGGTCTTAGGCATGCCATGTGAGATGTTAAAAATAAAAAGTTGTCAAATTAGGAAAATGACATTCTTTTTTAGACAGACTAAAAAGAAAAATAAGAAAAATAAATTGTAACAAAGGAAGTAATTCATAATCACATAAAAGATTGACCAGCTAGAGTCATATATCCCACCTAAGTTATGCCCCGCGCTCTTAAAGAACTTATGTCCTGCTAAGCATAAATTCGATTTCGGAGGACAAAAATTAAAGACCAGCCAATTTCTTCCTTTCATCTAACCGAAGTTCTTAAAAATAGCCTGTTGGGCTCTTCTTGTCTTACTCTTGTATTTTCTGCAGCCCAATTGTCCAGATATGCGAAAGCCCAAATCCGTGGCCCAAGTAACTTTATGGAGTGTGTGTTTATTTACTAGTACTAGTACAATATAGAGATGAATAAAGCTATATTATGTTGCGGGCTGTTGTTAGACTTTGAACAACTTTAAGTTAAGAAAGTATGTGGTTTCTGGTAGTGAATCTAACCAGCATCAAATTGTCATTTGATTATCGTCGAACCTAAACAGCGAATTAGTCACTGACTTCATGACTAAGCTACAGCCATATATGCTGCTAAGGCATTGTTCTTGTGCTCTTTCTTTTTGTATTTTGTGATATTCTCCTTAATTGGTAATTAAGACTAACCAGAGGTTACATATCTACAGTCACTCATAGGTGTGGCCATAAAATCCAAAAAATGGAACAAAAGCGAATTCGGTTTCAGTTTTCAATTTATTCGATCGGTTTACTCTTATGTATTTCTATAATTTCGATCATTCCGTTATATTTTCATTTTTAATGTAACGTAATAACCGAAGTTCTTAAAAATAGCCTATTGGGCTCCTCTTGTTTTACACTTGTTTTCTGCAGCTCAATTGTCCACATATGCTAAAGCCCAAATCAGTGGCCCAAGCAACATTAAAACACTGTTTATTTACTTAAAAAATTAGAGATACATGGTAAGAGGATATATTTATAGAACATGACAATATTTTTTAATTTACAAAATATATCAATAGACTTGTTACAAAATCTATACGAATTAGGTAAATTAAAAAGAAGCAAATAAAACACATTAAATAAGGTAAGGAAATCGTTTTACTTATTTTATTCACTTTTCTCTCTCCATTAAAAATTTAGAGATATAGTTCCCTGACTTTTCTCCAACTTTTGCTCCCTTGTTTCATCCACTTTTCTCTCCCCATTCAAAATTAAGAGATATTGTTACCTAATTTTCTCCAACTTTTACTCAAAAAGTCCATTATAATCGGTAATTTTTATGTACAAAGTTCATACACCAAAAAACATATATGTATAATTTTCATATGCATTATGTATAACTATATAGATTCTTATAATTTTTATATAGCAAATATGTATAAAAATTGTATGTGTATTTTGATTATTATAAAGTACATATAAATTGTATAAAATCTAATCAAAGTATGTATAAATTTTGAGAAAAATATATATAATAAACTTGTAATTGATACAAACCAGATTCCATACAAAGTTCATACATCAGAAAATAAATATATATTAATTTTTGTATGCAATATGTATAAATGTATAAATTCGTTATAAGAAATATGTATGAAAGTGTTATATATATTGTGATTATGATAAAGTACATATAAATTGTATAAAATCTGATCAAAGTATATATAGATTATGAGAAAGTATATATGTATAATAAGTTTTTTGATTGATACAAACCAAATTCCATCTACATTTCATACACATATCAGTTTTCAACATTTTTAAGACTAATTGATACCAAATTTGTTCGCATTTCATACATATTGTGCCGCATATATCTAAAAAATGACATATAGCAGACTCCATACACATATTAGTTTTCAACATTTTTTAATACTACAGTTTATATAATTTATACGGATTTTCAAAACACAAAATGATCATATATATCTCAAAACGATACAAATCAATTTTTATATACAATTAATACATAAGTTAGTATCAAAAATACTTTGTCATATTGGTTTGAAAATTTATACTAGGACAGAAGATGGATTTTAGGTATGAAAATGGTGTCTATCATAAGAGAGAGATAGAGAAATATTTTTAAAAAAGAAGAAGAAATTGAATGGTAACTATCCTAGAATTAAGTCCACATTTAAAATCAGATTTTCTTCCTTAAAAAAAGCCTAAAATCGTGGGTATCCCATTAAGCCCAAATCTGGTATATTTTGTAATTTTGTCGATATGGTTTGTAAATAAGAAAAAATATCCTTATGTTTTATAATTTAGAGTCTTAAATAGATATTATTAGGTCATTTTCCCAATGAATAAAGCTATATTATGTTGTGGATTATTGGACTTTGAATAAGTTATGTAGTATGTGGTTCCTGGTTGTGAATCTAAAATGCATCAAATTGTCATTTGATTATTGTCGAATCTAAACAGCGAATTAGTCACTCACTTCATGACTAATTCGGTGGTCCTTTAATTTGTTGATAAAATCCTATGACTTAAAGAGGTTAATGATTTTAACTTATGGTTCTTTCAGCATTCTTTTAGTTAGTTATTTCTAACTCATTGATAAAATAATTAAAAAATTTCCTAATTTTGACACGAATTAAATTCAGATTTCACAATAAAATTCAACTTTGTTAATACATGCTTGACAAAACTAGTGATTGGACAAAGTATTACTTCCATGTATAAAGATCACTTTATGTTCATCTGTGGTGTTAGTAGAAAAAAGTCCAAAAGAACAAGCTAATTTTTGAAAAATATTAAATCTGAAGCCTAGTCTTTAGTAGGGAAAAAAGTTCAACACGACACGCCTAAATCAACCAAATCGAACCGAAGTCCTGAAAATCCAAAAATTGTATAGATTTCGGTTCGATTTTCTGTCCGCCTAATAAAAATCAAATAATTGAACTGAACTTCGTGAAAATTGAACGACGCCCACCCCAAACCGTCAGTCGGAGCTTAAGAGCTTGTTTGGATGGGTTTATAACTTATGCTATGGTTTATAAACCAAAAGCAATAAGTTAGAATTTTTTTTGTTAGTTTAAGTTAAAAATAAGTGCTTGAAAGCACTTTTTTATCTTGCTCAAACACCACAAAAGTGTTTAAAAGCTATTTTGGCTTCAAAGCACCTAAAATAAGCCAATCCAAACGGTTACTAATAGGATAAAAAGAAAATTTAGACAATTGGTTACTTATGTTTAAACATTAATTTGTAGCAATGATAATTATCTAACATGTTAATTGCTAACACACTAGTATTATAATTTAGCATGTCAGTGTGCATAACTTAAATCTTTCATCATGTGCCCGTTTCGCACATGGTCTCCAAATGAAGATTTGCAGGTCATATCAAGTTCCCTTCGTATGTCATTCTTCTGCTTTCATGTTTCACTGCAATTGGCATATGACTGCTATAATGATTTTATGCACTTGTGCTTTCCCTACTTCTCAGAGGAACCTTATTAAATTGGTACGTCCGTTTATCACATGCTGGCCTTTTATGCGGAATATATGTACCGAAGCTATGCACCTAAGTTGAATGTTCTTCATCTTCATTTACACTAACACTGTGCTAGTCTATTTTGTGAGTAGTGATAAGAGATTTTAGAATATGGTTCAGTTCTTTTTTTTTTCCTTTTCTTTTTTATGTTTTATAATACCACATTTAGGCATTGAACGTTAAAAAGAAAATGGGAATATATGGCTGGAACATTGGTGATCTGCGTTTTATATATGTACTAATTTTTTTCACGCCACGTAGATGCAGTGAATTTCGTTTAGTCTAGATCTACGACTTTCAATTTATACATTGGAATAAAAGCATAATAAACTAGATTATTCACGGTATGCTGGCCCTAATCTCCAGCTAGGGGCTCAATCTTCGAAAGGTTTGCTAGATAGGATACAATACGATAGCAGAATGCGCTATATTGTGTAAGATTCTGGCGGTCCAATTTCACTTATAAGAAATAGGAAACACACATACACACACACGCACAGAAAAGAAAAAGATATAGGCATGCCTTACTTCTTCTTTTTTTGTTTTGAATTGGTATAGCCGTATGGGCATACCTTTCTATTTCTAGAATGATTTAATTATATGAGCCATCTAACCAAAACCAGAATCTAGTTAGCTAGCTCGGATCAATTCAAAAGGGGAAATCCCCAAAAGGTGGGTTAAAAGAGATTGTTCTATACGATAGAGAAGGTAGAAAAGGGAAAAGTAATGATCTTTTAAAGGTTTGGCCAAATGGTGCTAATAGGAGTCTGAGCTTTTAACTACAGTATGGATTATTAGTTAATCAAAAAGCATAAATATGTAGAAAGTTCGACGCTATAACACTGTTTAACAGCTATAGAATTTTTTTCCCCCCAACAAACTATAGAATATGCATGTTTGAATTGATTGCAATGCAAATCAGAATATTAATTCATGCAAATTTTCAATATTTCTCCAGTAATTCTGTTAGCATCTGGTTCTTCATGAAAAAAATTGATGTAATCTTTGTGTAATTATCTTAATTTGACGGTATATTAAGATTCACCATGGAATACCCGAGCATATGCATCTCCTGAAAATTCTAGAAAGATATCAAAGATCGTCAGAATTTGTCCAATATTCACACACACACACACAATAAGAGAGGATCCTAACTAACAATTAATTAATGGCAGGAAGTTACTGCTTTATTTATGAAACAAAAGCTTAAAATAGAACAGGGGAGCGGGAGGGGAGCAAAGAGACAAATCTAAAACGAATTCTATTAGTTCAACTAAATTCATATGTTCATTTCAACTTGATTCTATATGTAATATAAATCTAGGCAATAGAAAAGTGATGTGACACCTCTCTTTTATCAAGGATTCTATTTATTTATTTCTCATTTTTTTGACAATTTCTCCTATTTTTTATTGTACAAAAAATAAATATGGTAATTACTACTTATCTATTCATTCCTATCTTTAATGCAAATATTTAAATGTCTAAAAATTTACTACTTCACTTATTCCTATTCTTTAATGTAAAAAAAATTACTACTCCAACCTTTCATTCCCTCCATGAAAAAAGAAAATCTATATCTACGTATAATATAAAGCTAGACATAAAAGATATGAGGCGGTACCTCTCACAGGCCAAGAATCTCATTTATCATTTTTCTCCTTTTTTTGGGTTTTTCTATCATTTTTTACAATTATTTTTGTTCAAAAAATCATCTAATGAACGTGTGCTTACAAAGTTTAAATGACATTATGATGGGCCATTAAATTGTATAAATGCCTTTTTCAGTTGCATAAGCTACTTTTCCATTGTAGAATGGAGTCTTTCCATCTTCATATCTTATACGTTTGTGATAATTAACGTTTGTGATAATTAATGGGTTAATGCACCTAATACTCTTTCGATTGTACGAGTATTACTTCATAATTTAGACATTGTATAGCTTACTATAAATATTAGAGCACATTTTCTCATTACATACTAACCTTACTTTTCCTCTTTTCATCCTAAAATCTCTACGTAGAAAGTTTTCTCTTCTTATTTTGTCTGCTCTTTTCCCGTTATTGGTTTTCTTGCCATACTATACCATTTTGTTTTTAGTACATATATCTTCAATTCGTTTATAACATATATTATAGTTAGTTTTTCATATGCTAATTGATTGATTTCGTTTTTGAAAATCCAAAATTTATGTACTTTTTTTTATGTGAATTATAATAGGTGTAGGTTGAGCCGGAGGGTAAATCACGCGAGACAGTGAAAATTTACAAAAAGGAAATAAGAATCTCTCGAGGTGATTTCTTTCCCGAGGCACATTGTGGTAGAATTTTTCCTATTTCCTTATTGTGTTTGATCTTAAAAAACGAAAATGGTTGTAGGTTTAGCCAGAGATAAATCACACAAGACATTGAAAATACCAATCTTTCGAGGTAATTTTTTCTAAGGCATATTGTGGTAGAATTTCTTTTATTTTCTTACTGTGTTTGATTTTATAATGACCATAAATTTCTGATACGTGGCGACACCATCAAACGGAAAGGAATTAACTCCTAAAGAGCTCAAAAAGAAAAATTATATGTATTTTTTTGGTAGTCAATAGATATATTGTTGTTCTTTTAATTTGTTGCAGGCTTGTAATTACAGTGCAAATTTAAATATAACACTTTGCCTTTTGTTAGGCGTAAAATCCTTATTTTGAATTATAGGAGTAGTTGTACCAAAGTTACATTAGATTTTAGTTATTTTTTTCATTGCTTTTATACAATTAAAATGAGTGAAAGAATTGAGAAAGTATAATTATGTCTACGTGCTCTCAAACAAAACACTGGTATTGCTTCAACTTTTCACATCCCTTATTATAACCCTAAATTCCTTCAATGATACTAATCCGCATCATTTTATTTTTACATCTACCATATGTATACATAGTAAACTAAAATTGTGATATTTCTTTTTCATTTATATTTACAATTTTTTTATTATAAAATTTACTCTTGCATTTGTTTTTCCTTCTTTATGGATTTTAGTCGTTCGAATCGATATACATATCTTGATCAACTTAGAAAATGTTTCTGTAATTTCTTGAGTGAATATTTTTTGTTTCACAAGTTGTTGTTGTTGTTGTTGTTGTTGTTCTTATTATTATTATTATTATTATTATTATTATTATTATTATTATTATTATTATTATTATTATTATTATTATTATTATTATTATTATTATTATTATTATTATTATTATTATTATTATTATTATTATTATTATTATTATTATTATTATTATTATTATTATTATTATTATTATTATTATTATTATTATTATTATTATTATTATTATTATTATTATTATTATTATTATTATTATTATTATTATTATTATTATTATTATTATTATTATTATTATTATTATTATTATTATTATTATTATTATTATTATTATTATTATTATTATTATTATTATTATTATTATTATTATTATTATTATTATTATTATTATTATTATTATTATTATTATTATTATTATTATTATTATTATTATTATTATTATTATTATTATTATTATTATTATTATTATTATTATTATTATTATTATTATTATTATATATTAGATTATTATTTAAGTGGTAATACTACTGTCAACAAATAATCTAAATGTATTGGGACCAAAGTGAAAAAATGAGATTGTAGATCTGAAATGCCGATTTCTAATCTTGGTTTAAGACTAATTTAATATCTAGATGCCGATTTCTAATCTTGGTTTAAGACTAATTTAATATCTATGTATGTAAATGCTACTAATATTTTCATATCATCTACTGATATAAATACCTATATAATACTTACAAATTACAAGTATATCATGTGATTCAGAAGATATTGTACTTACATATATTGAAAGCAAATATTTCTACGATATACAAGAGTTACTGCAACACTTTCAGAATTTTAATTCAAAATTTTTATTTGTAGATATGCCTACATTTTATTGGAAAATACGTATAGCAAAGTATGAGTTCAGTCGATAAAACATTTTTTATGTGGGAACTGATTTTTAATTTTTTTATTATAATTTGGCTATGTGAATTTTTTTAATATAAAATGGTTTTGACACTTTTTCTTTAGGCCATCGCTATTATTTTGTCGAAGCAACTTTTTTTATTTTCTTAGGTTATGTTTTGATTTGAATTTTTAGTTTAGTTTTTGATGTATTTCAGTGTATAGTGTATACAATATGAGCCAAATACAAGGAGAAAAAGCTAGGAAAAATATGAAAGAAAAATAATGTGGTTGGTTCGGTTGGGACACAGAACTTGCATACACCCAATAACCACTCCAGCCATGGCCACTTGATGTATTTTGGTATTATGAATGGTAATTTACAAAATCAATCTAGCTACTAAATATAAATAAACTAAAAGGTAATTATTATCAATAATTACCTCTTAGAAGTAGCTATGTCAAGTAATTATTCTTTTTATAAACCAGTGCTTAGATTATCTTCTTAGAGAAATTTAAAGATACTTTTGTAAAAAAGTCTTTTGAATATTTAAGATTCGAGTATTAGAATAACACTATTTCATAAAATAAGAAAAAGATTTTATGACCGCGAGAAGCGCGGCCAAATTCACTAGTTAGATATACATATGGGAACAATATTAAGATGCATACATATACATATGTATAAAGGCTTCACAAATGTGTTGTTTGACACTAATTCAACCGTTGCTAGACTGATCATGATACAAGAGGTGTCTGCACCCTGATGATACAATAGTCAAGAAAATTATTGCATTGCTAAGGGATAAAGAAATTCGATTTTTTGTCATGTGTGTGTATTGTAGGATCAAAGTCATTCTAAATTTGATGACTTTAAATTATGAATTCGTCTAGACGGGGCAATAGCTAGTGGGAATGTCTCTTTGCACCCTTCTGGGCATTATCAATATACTTGATATTTTCCGTCAAAGCACATAGATATAATATACTTTCTTCTTTCCCTCCAAAGCACGTTGATTTAAAATGTTGAACCAAAGAGAGAATTTGGGCAAACTTCAAAGAAAAAGAACTTCAATGTATTTGGCGCACGACCACGGAAACAGTATCATTGCATTGCCCATTTGCAATAACAAAAATTAAAGTATGACTCTTTCTGTTAACCAACGAGATATCCATCTTATAACTACTACAAAAGAAATCCACACATGCAATTTTTGGTGGAATTGTAATGATGGTGTCTCCCAAAACAATTAGGAAAAGAGGCAATGAATTATTTAAGAAAAGACACAGAAAGGTTGGGCAGAAGAAATCCAAATCCAAATGCGTCAGTAAGACGGAAACTAAAGATTCTTTAATTTAATCACTCATTAGAAAAAGTATAAAAGTGACTTTTTTCGAACAAAGATTACGGAGATAATTAAAGTGAAAAAGGTTATATCAACGCGTGGAACACTATTACCAGTTTTCTTATTTAAAATAAAAATAAAAATACTGTCTTGTCCCTTTTCTCCCACTAGAATACTCCAAAAGCTTTTTCTTTTACCTTTTTATAAAATGTTGAAGTTCTCATTTCTAAAAAGTTCAAAGCACAGCCACCTTCAAGTGGGGGTGCTTGCGGGGTGAAAATTTGGTGTAAGTAGCAGAATTTGATTACCTTAATGACTGCAGAAACAAATGATTTGTGAAACCTTGGCAATGATGAGTTTTATGTGGCAAAAATTACTCTTCTCGTTCCTTATCATATTCATTAAAAATAGTTAGTCCATTTCAGAATAATTGTTATTTTCAAAAAATAATAGAAATTTTATTCTTTTTACTTTTTATTTTACTTTTACTTGAATAAATGTGGAAAACAAGAAGTTCTTAAATATTGGGGCATGAGAAATTAATTAATATCTCGAAAGCAAGAAGTATTAAATTAAAATATAAAGCTAAATAAAGATAAATTAAACAAAATATGTTTTATTAATATTTTTTAAAGGTCATGCAAAACAAAAACGTGACAAGTAAAATAAAAATGTAATATTATTTCATTTAACACTTCCTCTGGTCAGTATTATATGATATTTTTAGTTTTTCTATTTGATCCATAATAATTGATTTTTCACATAATTAAGAAGGCATTTTTTTTAAAAAAAAATTACTCTTCTTTAGATAAGTGAATTTTAAGACAACCAACAAATCATATTGAATAGGCACTACTAATTTTGGAAGAATTATTTTTTCAGAAGTGAGTAATTTTTTTAAGGGGCGTGATAACTAAAAATACCCTGTAATATGGACCCAAGGGGTTGCTACAAAATTTCAAATGTTGGGGCGAATGGATATCAATGATGGCAGTGAAAAGGGTCTCCTAATAATATGCAAAAACCTAATGATGGTTAAGTACCTTACCTAGTGTTTGAGCTTTTTGTTTCATCTGTTCCATAATTAGTCTTTTCAAAGTTTCCAAATGAACCCATGCACATTATTTCTTGTCAAAGTCTTTTCATTAATTCCTGATTTCTAGTAAATAGTACAGTAGTATTACTCTCCTTTTCCTATATTACTTGATCATATTATTAAAAATATATATCTCAAATTATTAATTTATTTACAAAATTAAAATAAAATTAATTAAATCTTTTTCATCTTATCCTTAGTATTAAATATTTTTGAAAATAGTCAATATTAACTAAAATATATTTATTGAAGAGAAATGTTTATTTATGATTTCTTAAGGGGCGTATAAAAGAAGAAATGACTGAGTAATATGATACGGAGGGAGTAGTAATTATTCAGATCAGATGGAAGAGAGAGTGAGAGACCAACTTGTGCTCTCCAAATATTTTGGCATGCCCAGCTTTTCACGTGATGAGCATTCACTTCTTGGCTTGTCCGCCATTTTCTGATGTCATCCAAATTGGAAAGGGAATTTACGATAGATCACCTTCTAACGATCCCCATGTTCAGTGAATGCTTACGATAACTTGCTCAGCTTAAACAAGTTGAAGTCCTGTAACATGGAGTAAATAAAATAACTTACCCTTCCTACTATCCTATATACTAGCTAGTATCAAAATATCAAATAATTGTGAAAGAGGAAATGTTCAAGTCATTAAGTATTTACTTAGGCAAAATTTAGTAACTTTTCTGTTACAATTTTGTATTCAGTGAACAGATGTAATACTTGGCAAAAGTGAAGCCACTTTCTTATTGCAAAATATAATATAGTGACGTTCCGGAAATTTTTTTTGAGTAGTTTTGATGCTATTATTCAATAACTAAGAGTGACTTTTACGAAATTACCCCTACATATAGGACAATCATAATTTTATCACTTCACTGCGGGCTTCTATTAGTCGTTATTTACATTACATCGCACAACCATTATTTTGTTAATAAAATGTTTTTTTCATTCTTTTTTGAGTTATCGCCAAGGCACATTAGGCTTGCTGGGAGATATGAATATTGGAATATTGCAACCCCTAATTAAATGCCAGAAGAAAAAAAATGAAGCATAGTCTACTTCTTGTGGTGCGAAGGAAGTTTAAAAATAAGGGTGTTAGGACTCATGATACTATTATTTCAAGAATTCAAGTTAATACCTGTTCCACAGAGGCTTTCTAGCAACTATTATTTGTGTCTGCTTAATTAACTTTTGAACGTTTTTATTTATCTGTATGAAAAGGGACATTTTCATTCATCTTCTACAGAAAAATCTGCAGCTTCACTGCACACGCATGCAGAATTTATTTTTTCTAGATCAGGTATGTTTATTAATATCTTGCTGATATCGAACATAAGACTACCGTTTGTTTATTATAGGTTTACAATAGTTTCACGAGCAACTTCAATTTATTTCTTCTTGAGGAATAATACCTGAAAAGAAGAAATTTTAAAATAGGATAAGAGAATAACATAGTGGGGAATTTGAGAATACATTCCCTCCCTTTTTCCATCTTGATTAATTAATCTTAATACAAAGATAGAAAACTAAAGCACACTCACTTCTAACTTTCTGAGCCTAACCACCATAGCTCACTCTGATAAAACAGCGAGCACAACGCATATATATATCTGAATCTTCTTATCCGCTGCAAATATCAACGGCTCAGATCATCTCAATTAACGCCCCCTATTTCCACATCAGATTTACGTACGACCCCTATTATTCATTACACTTTGTACATTAACCCTAACTTTATGTTCTCTAATAATTATTTTAATTTTTAATAGACAATACACAGTAGTAACACTTAATTAGCTTAGCTATGAAGAACAATAGCCAACTTCTCTTCCTGATGAAATTTAATTTGCCGAGCAATGAAATCCTCAATGGCTTTCTGAAACTCTTCATTGCTTAATTCATCAACTGGATAATTAACCTTTTTCGATGAATCACCGGAATTATCATTTTTCCGGCACTTCTCCGTCTCCGATCCGTGTATTTCCTTGTTATTATTACTTCCTCTTTCAAACTTCTCCGATTTTGTTCTCCTTGGAATTTGTGAACAAAAAGCCTTCTCAGTTGCCGTCTCTGTTTTCTTATCATTATTCACTTCAAGTATAGTTTGTTTGTCTTGGTAGTCAGTCTCTTCTACCGGTGCCGGAGAACATTTTCCGGCGGTTAAATTACCGGAGTTATCTTCTTCCTTTCCGACGAATGAGTCGTAGAGTTCGGTTGAGGATTCACCGGAAAGTCTGTCAGATTTGAAGAAGAGAGTGAGGACGATGACGTTACTAATAAGGAAAATGAAGAGAGGGCTAAGTATTACGGTAACAAGTTGCCGGAAATACTCGCCGGACATTTTGACGGCAAAAGGCAAACGAGTTGAACTCCATAAAAGCACAAAAGCTCCAACGCAAAACTCAACGATGCGAAAAAGCTTAGTAACGCTTTTGAAACTGTGGAATATTAGAATCACTTTGTTTTCCATTTTCTGATCACTACTGAAATCGAAAGTATCCATTTGAAGAGCAGTGAAAATAAGGTCCGTTAAGGATAGAAAAGTTGAAAATGATTAATATGAGTAGTGACGCTTTGGCTTATTATTTTAGTAAGAGAAGAGAAAAGGACTGAAGAATTTGGATTTATTGCAGCAATTGAACCGTTTCAAATGAATAGGTTCTGCCGTATTTATAGAGTAATATTGAAGCGTCTAAGAATAAACAATACGATTTTGCAAAAGCTATTTATGTTTTAATCAGACGCGAATGATTGGAAAACAAAATTATTTGTTGTGTTTGGTCTATAAATAATTGACAAAAGACACATTTTGGTCTTCAAGAGTTTAACTAAAGGCCCAAAAAAAATAATTGATTATCCATGTAAAGAAAATTAACTTGTTTAAGCACTAATTCATGTTTTCTTTCTAACAATGATAAAAATAAGAATTAAAGAGCCTATTTCGGGTTCCCGCTTTTTGTCATACTAAGAAAATATGATAAATTACTCAAGACACCCTTATAATACTAACTAAATTGCGAATGCAACTCTTGAGTTTAGTAATCAAATACAAACCTTATGTTATGAAAATTCTTTAAAAGATATACTCCCACTGTCCCAATTTTTGTGTCACGGTTCGGATTTCGAGAGTCAAACAATTTAATTTTGACAATGAATTTGGGCGTGAATTTTTTTACAAATAAAATGTACATATTTGAAAACTATGTAAAAAGTATTATAAATCACAATAATTGATAATTCAAAATATTTAAAAGATATATGAAAATACTTCGGTCAAAGAAAGACTTGTTTGAATTTTGAAATACGAAATGAGCCACATAAATTGAGATGGAGGCAGTAGTAACAATTGCCTTTATATTTTAAAATCAATTGTTTAAACTTGTATGTAGTAACTATCCCACATAAAACGTCGGGTCAAATTTCAGTGTATAAAACGAGAACTTTATTATTATAGTGAAATATTGTTACATATAATGACAGTTATAAGAGATTTGGCTGTATATAGATTTATATGAAGGATTCTTAAAATATAAGGAGGTAAGAATTCCCTCCGTCCCAATTTATTTGGCATCATTTCCTTTTTAGTCCGCTCCAAAATGAATGTCATCTTTCCTTATTTGGCAACTATTTAATGGCGCCATCTCTATTTTACCCTTGTTGGGTCCCACTTAACTTTAAGATATGTACTTAATGTGAAGAAAAGTCAACAAAAGTAGGCACTAAAGTAAGGATAATTTGGTAAACTTAACAAAGTCTTCCATCATTTTTTAAACTTCATGTCTGATCAAATGGTGTCACATAAATTGAGACGGAGGGAGTATTTGATTTTAAAATATAGGGGCATATCCTTTAAGGTCTAAGGTGAAATATCCCAGCACTTACTTTGAGATTAATTTTTGTCTAAATGTTTGGTAGAAGGTATAAAATTATTGCAAAATAAATTTATACCTTCTACCAAATAAAGTGTAAAATGAAGCACATACTTAAAGATGGGATATCCCACCTTATCCCATTAACCTTGAGATTATTTTATTTCACCTTTTAAATGGGATAAATTAGTCTCAGGATTATAATCCCAAAATTATAATACCAGGATAATTTTATCCGCGTACCAAACGACGACTAAATTTTATATCTTATAGAAGTAGATTTATTTCTTTGTTTTAAGTTAGTCAATAATTTGTCCATTTCAAGCCTGCAACAATTGAAGAAAGCAGTAGTCACTTATTCTTCAGACACTTCAAGCTTGTAACATTTGTTCATTTATTATACTTACGCCTGTTACATTCATTCTTTCGCTCTAATAGAAAAAGGAACAAAGCTTTATGTGTTTAAAGAGAATCACAAAATATGGACAATTTGCAATTGTGTTCTCAACAAGTTGTGGCGTATTGCAGTTCATCTAAGGCAACGTTTCAAATCAAAACGAAGACAAAAAAAAGAATCTAAAACAAAAACTTTTAATTCTTTGACTAGAAACAAAATTTCTATGATCCCCGTGTTAATGGAAGATGTTCATAGCTCATGGAGTCATGTACTTTTTTACGACACTAACATAGGCAAACAAAGATGAGGGCTAATTGGGCCTCATTTATTTTCTAAAGATTAAGATATCTAAGTTTGAATATTAAGATATGAAGACTAAATTAAAACAGTTTGTTTTATCAATATAATTTGAATGTATAAAATCTCTCTTTATTGAGATCTAATAATATGAAATTCAAATAAAATACTTATTTTATCAATAAAGTACTAGATAAAATAAACTTATTTGGTGGTCGATGATTGTGGGTTAACCGGCGATGGCTGGTAGTAGCGGTTATGGGTAGTATGTACAGTGTTAGTGGCAACTGATAGTGTTGTATGGTAGTGATTATAGATTGATGGTGATTGCGGTAACGACGGTCGTTAGTAAACGTAACGACAGATAAGTGTTAATTTCGACTAGTAATTCATATCGTCTACATAAATCATTTATGCTTCCATTTCATTTCACTGTTACTCTCTTCGTTTCAATTTACTTGGCCTATATTGACTTCGCACAATGCTTAAGAAAGTTTTTATTAGGGGTTTATTTTACTAGACCAATCTTAAAAATGATGCCTTGGAATTCTAAATTTAACTATTGTACTTTATGTAGTTATTTAATACTAACCGTAGTATCCGAAAAAAAGTAGAAAACTCTCTTGATTTGCTAAAATGGATAAGTAAAAAGGAAAATTTATTTTTAGTATAGATGTCAAATAAAATAATACAGAGGGAGTAATTTGTTAAGTCCGGATTAATTAAGAAAAGTAAAAGGCCATTTAAGATAACTCACCTCGTATGATTGTACATCTATCTCGACCTCTTTTAGCAGGTGAAATTTAAACCTAGCTGCGAAATAATTGTAACCGTAAATAGCTAAAAAAAAAAAAAATTACGAATTGCCGTGGTATATATCTGGTCGGGTTGCAAAAGTTAAATAGGGATGCATTATTACGTTTCTCTTACAATGTTTCCACTTCAATACTGCAATAATTCTTGATCGAAAATCTATTTAGGCAATTGTTCTATAACTTCCATTTTCCTCTTTGGTGTCTATACTGAAGGACGATATGGAAGAGAGCAATAAAAATTTGCCAGCAACGAGCTTAATTTGACATGAGTTGAACGCTATGGGTCTATGGCATATGGCTCCATTAGCTCATAGGAGCAGCTCTTGTTTCACCTATTTTGACTACTTATAATTCAATGCTTTATTTTCTATTTTTATACGTTAGTCGTTAGGTACATTATTTTCACAGAGGTAAGATACTGAAGAACGAAACCTAACCAGATTCTGATGGGAGCCTCGGGAGGGTACATACAACAGTGACATTTAAATTAAAAGACTAGTCTTTATTTATGACATGACCATATTTGAATAACGTTATCGCGCCATTCTCTTTACTTAAAATAAACAAATGCATACCAATATGGAACTCGTGATTAAGTCCTTTCAGTGAAAAATATCTACGAGTTATATTATTTATTTTACAAACACCTAGTATAACATGGAATACCAATACAAAAATTAAATCAAAAGGCAAAATTACCTTCATCCTTTCCTCAAACACATCCGCAATACCTTTTCCATTTATACAGTTCAGAAAATAATATTCCCATACTTTGAAATTTACCTCTATATATCTCATTCTTAGTAAAAAGAATCAAAATAGAAAAAAAATTGTACAATAATTCTTGCATTACAATCTTTGTATAATTTCTTCCTTAAACCAAACATTTCATATCTTTGGATAAGGTGAGATATTTCAAGATTAAGTTTGGATTAAGTTTATATTGTGTTTGGTTGGGATTATACTGGGTATGTTGTTGTTGTTGTACCGTCAACTAAACACATTATAAATTAAATCTCAAACCTCTGGGGCCGGATAAATTAATCCAAAGATTATAGTCCAAGACTATAATCTATAGATAATATAGTCCACGTGCGACCCCTTTATATACGCTATTTTTGTTCAAATCAGTAACTACAAGAATTTTAATATGACATGAATTTTGGGAAAATGACTAGCAGGCGTTTAGACATGCGGTTTGAAATCATGGTTTGAAACCATGAGATGAAATCAGCGTTTATACATGCAATTTCATCTCATGTATAATAATTCTTGCATTACAACCTCTGTATAATTTCTGCCTTAAACCAAACATGTCATATGCTGGATAAGGTGAAATATTTCAAGATTAAGTTTGGATTAAATTTATATTGTGTTTGGTTGGGATTATACTGGGTATGTTGTTGTTGTTGTACCGTCAACTAAACACATTATAAATTAAATCTCAAACTTCGTGGACGTGGGATAAATTAATCCAAGGATTATAGTCCAAGACTATAATCTATAGATAATATAGTCCACGTGCGACCCCTTTATATACGCTATTTTTGTTCAAATCAGTAACTACAAGAATTTTAATATGACATGAATTTTGGGAAAATAACTAGCAGGCGTTTAGGCATGCGATTTGAAATCATGGTTTGAAATCATGAGATGAAATCAGCGTTTATACATGCAATTTCAACTCATGATTTCACGTCATGAGATGAAATCTCAAATCATCTAAAAAGACATAATTTGAAATTTCAAACCATGTCCAAACGGCAAATCAAGGACGTGGGAGTGGATGTAGAAAGATGGGTCCACTAATTAGCGCAAGGCGAAGGGACTAGAGATGGGGGAGGCGTACGCTAAAATGGCAGCACCATCTGCGCGTTTTCTTGGATTACTGGTGCAGTCGTAGGGAACTCTGAATTCCATGGTACGTCCGTCACTTTCCCATCCATGAATCTGATTCTGACTCTAACCCATTTGACTGGTCCACCTCATTCAATCCATCTTTCCTGCTATCCTTCCCTGTTTTTCTCCTAAGAAAGTGACTCTTTATCCATGTTTATTAAAGCAATATTGGAAGGAGACTTGTCTCGAATCTAATTCCAGACCAATGCTTCTAAACACTCAACCTTTGGGCTAACCCTCGTAGATGCGTCTTGATTTGCCCCATTTACATTTCACGTCTACAAGGATATACTCACTTTGTCCCAATTCTAAACTTCCTATTCTATCGTTAATTAGATGATGTATAGCCGTACAAGGCCACAAATATATATTACTTGTCTTAGAAGTTTTATTTTTGTAAAATTTCTTAAATTTTGTGTGTTAAAAACAAAGAGTATCACATAAATTAGAATAAAAGGAATATCTTGTATGTCTTATGCATGACTTTACACTTTTGATAGAGACATTATATCTTAAAATTACTTGTCTCAAAACATTATCCTTTTAGATTTTTCAATTCATCCTTCTTCCTTTTTCAATTACGCTTAAATGGAATGGATGTTTGATGACTACGGATAAACAAGGTTGCTCGCTTGCATAATTTTTGCATCTTTATCCTTTTTCGTTTCTGAACAATATAATAACCCTGGAAAAGTTCTTGCAGATATCAAAAGTAAAAGAGAGAAGATTATTAGTACCTTATATAGGATTAGAATATGAGGATAGAAAAAGTTCGAAGGACCTAGAATAAGTAAGAGAAGAAAGAGAAGACTCACTATGACACATGAAATTTAATTATCTCCCATTGAGTAGGGAGACTAATCAACAAAAGAAAAACTCTCGCCGTAACATTATAGTAGTACTGTTTTTTAACGATTGCTAAATCACTTCAAATAATATGATTATTAATTTGACAAGACAAGACTTTACCTCAGTAGCCCCCAGTTATAATAACAGAGAGCAATGTGATAATGCCACGTTGTTTGGAAAAAGATGCCCCACCACATAGGTTTTTTGTAACCTATCCTTTTCGTCCTGCACTTTGAATCGATTTCTTTGTATTTTTGGTTGGTCTAATCCCACGTAGCTTGCTATCACGGGAGTAGCAAAGCAGCTGGAACAACATAGTCGGCACATAGCACTCCTACTTATTTTGTTAGTAAAATCAAGAACGAGAAATAGAACGCGTGGAGAAATTTACATTCGCTAAATATTAGGGCATATGTTCTTCGAGGGTAACAATAAAGTTTCAACATTTTTCTTAAACTTATAGATAAAAGAAACTTATTTGATGATGGATCCCAGAGCTATTATTTATATTGTAATTGGGTTCCCCATTGAAAGAATGATCACAAAAAGTACCTCTAGGAGGTTTATAAGTTGAGTGGATATTAAAAAAGCTGCCCGAGCTAGGGATTGAACCCGTAAGCTTCAGAATACAAAGATAACCTTTGACCAATGCTCCACTCAGCCTATTATGACCATGTGTTCAGTTAGTTAATATTAGATATATTTTCAGAATTATACACATAATATATCGAGATTAGTTGAGGGACCATGTGTTCGCGTGATCCAAAATTTACACATAAATTCGCCCCTGAGACTATGTAGGAGTTTGGACATGCGTTTGAAATCATGGTTCGAAACCATGAGATGAAATCAACATTTGGACATGCATTTCATCTCATGGTTTCGAACCATGATTTGAAACCCAAATCATCCAAAAAAGCATGATTTGGGGTTTTAAACCATGATTTCAAAAATTTTATTTTATAAAAAAAAGACCCATAAGTTGGTAAAATATTTTTAACAATTACTCTCACCAACCATTTACCAACCTCATTAACTTCCACCAACCTTTATTTATATCTACCATGTGGGAGGATTATATTAAAGAGTACTTACATTACTATTCATGTTAAATTTTTGTTTTTATTGAACTAAAGTTTGATCAATTGATGTTGTGTTTTAGAAGGGCCTTCTAGTAGCGTATTAATTTTGTTATGAACTATGACTTGCTCATTTGGTAAGATTGTATAAGAATTGAGAATGTTTTGATAGTTTTCACAACTTGTGGGTTTTTTATGTCTATAAGAGAAAATACAACTTAAGATATTCAAATTACATGTCCAAACATGATTTCAAATCATGGTTTCAAACCATGTCCAAACGGCTCCTTTATATCTTGCTTAGATAGATCTAATTAATTACTCTATCTGTTTCAATGCGTTTTTTACTTTCGTTTGAAATTTATCCTAGACAAGGTTATTTTCTATATTTATATTTAGTTTGAGACCCTAAGAGTAAAATGTCCCTTTTACTTTTTAAAATTTCGTGTCAAGTTAAATTCAAGACGCTTAAAAATTAAAATGAAGTAGAGGGAGTATATTGTAGGTAGCATTTGTTTTTTTTTTTTTTTTTGGACCTATAATGTAGGTATATATATTTTTCCCTTCTCCTCATTTTGATGTAAGGGAAGAAAAACATTATCGTTAATATTCTTCTTTGTTTCTGCCATATCCTACTCTCTTCCTTTCTCTCTTTTGCCAACAATGCGATAAAGAAGTCAAATTGTCCTCAATGAGCTTGTCTCACTCATTTCGACTACATAGATATTTATGCAAGAATTGATATACCACTTTTTTACCATGAAACTCTTTGAGGCAAAGCTAGAATGATGTACTTGGCAAATAGCTAGCTTGGAGCCTTGGACTTAGGTGAGACCCCCACTTTAATTAGAGTGTGACTATATACTACTAGTAGTAGGCACTAGAAATAATGTCGTAATAGCAAATGTGTCGATCACAGGCTCCTGTTTCCACAACCGTTGATGCCCTCTCCAAATTATTTTAGACTTTGACTGTCAAATATGTCAAAAGTTTTTACTTTCACTGTGCTTTATCCACTCCCAAAAAGGGCCTGCTACAGTTTAAAGGTAACGTCTTCTCTGTTTCTTGGGTCCGAACTTTTATAACCCAAAAATAAAATTTTGAAATCAAAATAATCCATTAAAAAAAAAAAAATTAAAATAGGCTTTACGCACAGAATCTGTGCGTAAAAGGACCAAAGTATACATTTACACTTAACTTCAATCTGTGCGTAAAAGCACTGAAATAAAACGACCTCCCTTCTTCCACTTTCTTTGTTCTTTGAAAATCACTCAAAATTAAGTTTTTTTCCATACTTTGATCGAAGATTAGTCACGTTTCTAAACTCCAGAATATAAATATTTTATATAAAACTTAATATCTTTTTTAGCGTACAATAATGTCGGCTCATTACATCAGGTATACATATATGTTTGGATCGTCGTTTTAGGGATTGTAAAGTGCTCCGAAGTAAGTTTGGAAACTTATTATCTTTAAGTTTTTTTTTGTATTTTGACCGAAGATTAGTCACGTTTCAAAACGTCGGAATATAAATATTTTATATAGAACTTAATATATTTTTTAGCGTACAATAATGTCGTCTCATTACATCAAGTATTCATATATGTTTGGATTGTCGTTTTAGGGGTTGTAAAGTGCTCCGAAATAAGTTTGAAAACTTATTATCTTTAAGTTTTTTTTTGTACTTTGACCGAAGATTAGTCACGTTTCAAAACGTCGGAATATAAATATTTTATATAGAACTTAATATTTTTTTTAGCGTATAATAATGTCGTCTCATTATATCAAGTATATATATATGTTTGGATCGTCGTTTTAGGGTTGTAAAGTGCTCCGAAGTAAGTTTGGAAACTTGTTATCTTTAAGTTTAATTGTCATATTTTATAGGGTTTTAATTAATCTAGGACGTCGCACGAGTTATTTTTAATCGACAATAACTACTAAAATAACTAATTATCATTAAAAAAATAATACGCAAAAATATATATAAATTAACATAAAATGTACATTTTATTTACAAATACACAATCTCTTAAGGCCTAAGGCCAACCCCACTACCCTCACTATCATCAAGATCCTCTCTCCTCCTCTTAATGACAGTTTGGTTTATGCCATGATCATCCTTTCTTCCCTTCTTCAGGCCTTGGGTGAAAATATGCTTCCTGTGGGAGACGCCGGTGGTCGAAACTTTAGTAGCTTCATTAGATGCCTCAGGAAATGACTTAATCGAAGGAGACTGGACCACAGAAGCGTTAAGAATGAATTTGAAATAACATATAAACAATTTAATTTAGATTTATCATAAACTAAACATAAAATAACATATAAACAATTATTTAAGAAATTATTTCAATGTAAAAAATAAAACTGTGTGTCGACGGCCTCTTGAGATGACTGGTCAGAGGGCTCCTTAGCTAGCTCCTCAACGGTCGCCAGAGCGGGACCCAGAGCTGTAGCTAGAGGCGGAGACGGGTCAATCTGAACAAGAGGAGTCGGGTCCACAGGCGCAGAAGAATGAACTATAATACATGTAAATAATTTAGTTTAGATTAATAAAATAATTAATTAATACATTATTTTATTGTAAAAAATTAAACCTATGTGTCGACGGGCTCCTAAGATGGCATGTGAGAGGGCTACTGAGCGGCCCGCGGAGCCGGAGATACAGATGGTGCCGTAGGCCTGGCTGTAGGACGAAGAAAGTACTCATCGAAAATAATCACCAAGTCTAAATCCTCATGTTCGTCTCCCACATGTAGATCACTAACTGGCACCTGTGGAAATGATGACCAAGGATCATAATGTGTGAACATCTCTGGCGTATATCCAGGTCACTGTGAAGCCGACGGCCAGGAAGAAGAAGTCGACTGGATATCTGTAGCCGATGGAGCCTGACGGGCTATAGATGGAACATGCTCGTCAGGCTCATCTACTAGACCTCTGCTAGCCCGACCACTTCTATCAGCCCTACCACTCTCTGGAACACTATCTGAAACACCTTCTGGTACAGGCTTTGGAACATCCTCATCGATACGATGCCACTCCTATGCCCGTGTCATACTAGTATCAGTAAGCTGAACTATCCGTGCTGCATATGCCGCTTTCCCGGGCTCGGGGAACTCCGTAAGGGGAATGCTCTCATGGCGTATCATCAGAGTCATTCGTAGCTGCATATATTTGCAAATTTTAAGAATTGAATAAATTCGCAAAGTAATACATAATAAGACGATGGATTAAGTTTAAGACTAATAAAACCTACCAACGCCTCATACGCTTCTGAGAGTGATGCATATCCTCAGGCATCAGGACAAGGCGCTGAGGGGTTGGCAATCAAGGTGCGAGTGATCTGCATGTACTACGCCATGTACTCATGGACCGCAGTGTCATGTCCGACCGCCGCTAGATTCGTCATCCTCGTGTTCCATGCATCGACTTCTTGGCACATACGCTCCAACCATGCCGCATTGCCGATCGAACGTTTGTCCTTGGTATAGTGGGCGTGCTCCCAACGCGTAGCCGCAGGTATGTTCTGTACATGCCCGAACTATCGTAACACGCGGTCGGGCGCATGATGCTCAACAATGTCCATATGGATCAATGGACACCGTGTCATTCACATGTGCTCACCAGCCCTACAAAACGCCAGCAGCTGACCCAAAATCTGATCATACGACGTCCATATGAAAGCCTATAAAAAGAATTCAACTAGTCAACAATAAAAGACTAACCAAAATAACAAACTAATGTTAAACAAAAAAAACTTACCTCGGGCGCCATCATGCGGTCTAACTGATCCCTAAACGGGAGAATGACATGGTGCGTCTCCACACCTCGGAATAAGCCTCGCGACTATGTCCGTGCGTTATGGCATATCCTCATCAACATAGTCATCGGGAGGGTGAGCAGCTATGGGCTGAAAAGGTCTCAACCTAGTCCATACCCATATATGTCATAGCCATTAAAAAAATGATTTCTCAGTCGTCATTTCGAAAAAATATATTTACTGTTTTATTACACGTACTTAAATATATTACCTGAAGAAGAGAGCTAAATGCAGCGACCTCAAGCCTCTCGCCCATAGAGGCTCGATCAAATCCTCAGTACATGTAAGCTAGGACAACGGCGCCCCAACTGTAACATCCCAGCTGGTCTAGATCCTCAATAAAGAGCAGATACCTCATGCTCATATCCGCACCCGACGTGTTCGGGAACATGATGCCCCCGAATATGATGAGAAGATATAAGCGAGCACGTCGGTCAACATCAGCCTGAGGCATCACCTCGTCAATTGGATCCTGCAGATCTACGAGGCGCAAGTGAGCATGGAGGGAGGACCGCAACAACCGACTTTGTCCACGTATATCCTTATGCTGAGGCACGAAACCAGTGAGCCTAGTCAACTCTTTGTGATACGACAGCATTTGCGGGGGCTCCACTTTGTCCGCATTTGCGGATGATGGTAGCCTCGCCAGTGCGGAGATGAAATGTATGGGTCTCCGGTCGCCAGCGCTCAATTATGGTCGTTACTAGAGCCCTATCGTACACAAGCCGACCAACCTCGATGCACCGATAGATACCGCCCCGACGTAGTATATCTAAACACGAGGATGTGGGGGAATAGCCTCTAGAATATCCCATGTTGACTCTCCCGAACGGGTACAAACCACTTCACTATAGGATATCGGTGCATCCTATACATACTGGGACCTATGCTCAAGCTGTAGATAAAGTACCCCTCTGTTGTCGAAGGGCCTCGGCTCCATGGAGGTGTCCTATCTGTTTTAGGCATTATGGAGGTGTCCTATCTGTTTTAGGCATTTTAAATTAATCATTAATACATGAAGTAAGGATTGAAGTGGTATATTTTTTACGTATTTTAAATTAATCATTAATTTTTAATTAATGTTTAATACGTAGTATTAGTTATGTAATCTTTTATCGAGAAATTATACAAAGGATTGAATCCTAAACTAAGGATTTTCAATTTCTAATTAGTAAATAAATAAATTAACAATTAAAGATATAAATATTAATAATTAACAAATCAAAAAATTAACAATTATTTAGCAAATAATTAGCATATTATTAATAAATAAACAATTAACTAACTAATCAAACAATTAACAAATTGTTAGCATATAATTAATAAATAAACAATTAACTAACTAATCAAACAATTAACAAATTATTAACAAATAAACAATTGGCTTAACAAAAACTAAATAAATAATTAGCTAGTCTAACAATTGAAGTAACTAATCTAACAATTAACAAATACTTAAGTCGTTAATCTAACAATTAACAAATACTTAATAAACAATTAACAAATTAACAACAAATAAACAAATTAAAAAAAATTATAAACAAATTAAAAAAAATTAAGTGTAAATGTACACTTTGGTCCTTTTACACACAGTTTCTGTGCTTGAAGCCTATTTTTTTTTTTTTTTTAATAGGTTATTTTGGTTCCAAAATTTTATTTTTGGGTTACAAAAGGTCCGGACCCCTGTTTCTTAGGTTAGGACACGGATACGCAATAATAACAAATATACCTCAATCTCAAGTATATTGAGGTCGGTTATATATATACACCTTATTACTGTTCATGTTACTTCATTTCATCTCATGATCTCACAATAAATTGAGATAGAATAAAAAGTACGTATAATTCTCTATATATCACTACTAAAAACACGTCCAAAACTTCTTCTCATTGCTGAATCAAGTACTAACAGACAATTTTTCCCTAAACCTGACCGACTGCGGTCGGTTTTTTTGGTCAGTGTCGGGCTTTTTTGAATAGTTGATTTTACTAGCAGTCTAGCATATAAATTTACCGGATTACTAAATAATATAAGGCAAGACATAAGTAATATATAAAAGAATAATAAATACAAAAAAATAAAATCATAAAACAAATCTAATTAGAAGAATAACATGTCTCTTTTGTAGTTTTTGTCAACAATACAAAAATATTGTAGACTTGCCTGTAATTACTTGGCAGGTCAATCGAAATTATTCAAGAATAACAAACCCGCTATATAACGCATATATTAAAGAGCGTAAAACTAAAAGTCCTAGACTGGATTAATTAGAAAATACTTCTTCATCAATATTTTTCCTTTGTTTTTTGGTTGAGAGTTAATCGGTAGCGTCAAAAGCCCTAAAAACGTATCACTTCCTCTGTTAAAAGAGTTAATGCGTTCATCTATAGTATCCATAATTCTATCTCACTCCAACACAAAACCAAATGCAAAATGATTTACTTGAACACATTTATTCTTATCAACGCATTTGTTCTTATCATACATATAAGAAAAGATAAGAGTGAATGAAGATTGTGATAATTCTCGTTACTGTATCCACTTTTATGAATTAGGTGATGATGAATCACTTGCAACAGTATAGTTTTGCCTTTTCCAAAAAAAAAAAAAAATTAAAAAAATATATATTTAAGAGTAGGATTACGAATCACCACATAATACTTTGGTCATTGATATTGTGAAACAATTCCACAAATCTCAAAAAAGATTTACTTATTCATTCACAAGAACCACCAACATCCAAGCACAAACGAAAAAGAACTACAAATACGAAAAAAGAAATGTGTTTCATGTGATACGAGAGAAAAACTTTGATTAACTCAATAAAATATGTAAATCTTCTGGAGATGCATATTTTGCCGATGATGACTTCGGAATAGGCGAAAAGTCAATCGAGTATCCAAAAACCACATATAAAGAAGAAAATCAGTATCTATTAATTTTTATGGCATCATTCTAACTCAAAAAATGAAGTAGGTGTTGCAAATAAAATAAGGAGACATATACCATATAACTCCTTTGAACTTTGGTGCGCAGACAAGTAAATGTAAACCAAAAAAAACACAAAACAACTATATAAAGAAGAAAATGGCTGGACGTTTCATTAGGTATAATTCAAAGAGATTATTTATTACACTAATTGCATCACTTTGTGTGTGGTTGCAGCCGTTACATGTACTCTTCCTCTTGGAAGGAAGAAACTATATCAATAGATAAAATGAGAAAAAATGACAAAAAAATAGAAAAAGGATAAACCACTCTCGTGACTAATAGAGGATATCGCAACGTGGGGAGGGGATGGAGGAACACATAAATGCCCATTAACATATCTAATAAAGAATACAATTATAGTGGGAGGTGAAAAGTTGATTAATTAAATTTAATGATTTTTGGGCTATTAAAAATAAAATAAATAGATAAATGAAGGGGAAAAAGTCAAAAAAAATGAAAAAAGATAAATGATTTTTGCGTATGTAGAGAGGCTGTCACATCACCTTCTCTACGCCAAATTTTTATAGTATATATAGATATTAGTCTTAAAGTATATGTACTCACATTACTGCCGAAGGATATACACGATGACTTGAAAAAAACTGTTTTGAAGCTTTGGCTTAGTCTGTTTTTTTCACAGTCTTCTTTGACAAAACTGTTTACCTTTTTTTCTTCCTATCGTGTAGCAGAAGGATATACAAAAAAAAAAAAAAAAAAAAATTAAAGGCAGCTTTGAAGCTCTGGTTCTATCTGTTTCTTGCACAATTTTCTGAAACAACTCTGTTTACTCTGTTTTTTCTTCTAGGGATCAAATGGGCAATAATGCGTAGTATTCATGGTCTTGTTTGTGTTAAGGAAGGTTACTTTTTTGCCCCAGAAAGGTTTGCAAATTTTCAAGGCAAAGCTTTGTTGCAGCAACCTAGCTAGCTGCTATTGTTTTGGTTCCCTTTGTCGCTACACCATATGTTATTTCAAGACACTACTAAAAAAGGGGGCATTTTCGACCAAAAATTTTCGACCACAATTTTGGTCGGAAAAAAATCGACCACAGTTGGTCGAAATTTGCAGAATTTCATTTTTATTAAACTTTTTAAAGGATTTCGACCACACTGGGTCGATTTTTTAATGGGAAAAGTGAATTTCGACCACATGTGGTCGAAATTAATTTTTGTATAAATAATAAATGGGAAAAAAACATTTTATACATAATTAAATTATATAAATATAAAACAATTAATTTTTTTAAAAAAAAAAAAAAACTAATTTCGACTACAAGTGGTCGAAATAATTAACTCAAATTTGGTCAAATCTGACTTAATTATTTTCGACCACATGTGGTCGAAAATTATAGATTTAGACCCCATCGGGTCACTTTTTTATTTTATTTTTCTCCTTCTCTTTCTCTCTCTTTCCTTCCTCCCTCCCTCTCCTCTCTAAGGATAATTTACCAAATTGATAACTAAGGGAAATTGGACAGTTTCGATTGTATAGTTAGATGGTGGCATAGAGACGATTGAGAGAAATTTGAACGGATAATCAGAAGGTATTTAAAAAAACCCTAATTTTATCATTTACTCAAATTCTTCTTTTTATGGTTAATTACTTGCTTTTTTTGTTAATTAATGTATTGCACTAGCACTAGCCGTAATGGGAGTATCTTTTTATGGTTAGTTATTTGCTTTTGAAGTATCTTTTTTTTTTTTTTTTTTTTTTTTTGGGGATCTTTCCAATTAGGGATAGTGCTAAGGATAGGTGTAAAAGGAGGGAATTGAACTAGTTCTCAAGCATGTTATTAGTTGCATTACCTTCATTCTATATTTGGTTGGTTAAAAAAGAAGAACAAGAAGAAGAACATATAATGGTTGTTGATGAATTATATACTTCTTTGGACCTTATTGGTGATGATAGGTAGATATTTAGTAGTACTAGCTTGTAGTTGCAAGATGGGGTATGGATTAAAGAAGTAATTTTGAATCATACAATTAAAAATCTACATTTTGGTGACATGAACTTTTGTTTCTATAGCTGGTAATTCTTGGATGCTAGTTTTTTTGTGAAAATAGTTTGGTAAGTGTTACCACTATGCATCCAAATTATTGCCGTGATATATTGAAGCAAATATCAAGTACATACAGTATTTTGCAATTTGAAAAACAAAAAGAAAAGTACTATACAGATTTTGCAGTTTGAAAAACAAAAAGAAAAGTACTATTATATATAAATCTCTCTCTCTCTCTCTCTCTCTCTCTTGTTTGAGGTTCTTTGGTAGCACAATGTTGATAGCACAATGTTGATGGAATCATGTGTGGTTCTAATAATTCAAATGAGAAAAATTTAACTTTAATTTTGTAAGGATGCTTTGGAGACTTTTGTTTTGTGGGATTGGTACAGCGAGAATTAAATTAAGCCGCAAAATCACTTAGCCTCTCAATTATCAAGATTAAGATCATCCAACAAAAACTGGAAAAAATATCATTATTTCATAATTGTACGTAGTCCATGAATATTAGGATGGTCAACTTGATCTTCTAATTTGTTACGGAAAATATCATTTTTGGGACTGTTTTGGTTCATTTTTTGGACTATTTTTGTTCAGATTTTTTGGTCTGTTTTCGATCATTTTTTGACTGTTTTTGTTCATTTTTGATAGTTGTGTTTCTGTTTTTTGACAGTTTTCGTTTAGGTTTTGTTTAAGTTTTTTAATCAAGTTTTTTATTCATGTTTTTGCTTAGTTTTGGCATGGAGACTTCTTAGTTTGAGTAATAGTAAATTCGCATTTGAAATTGAGTAAGTTGTTAATACATAGGTGGTTAGTATGTAGTTATTAATGGAAGTTAAAAAGATTTAGGTGGTTTGTAGGAATCCGGTATCTTCAAGGCAAATATGCACCCAATCCTTTCATAAGTGAGTTGGATCAATGATACACAAATTTCCACCTCTAACACCTACCACTCGTACGTAGCAAATACATTAGTGAAAGGTACCTTCTTATATATTATTTCACCATGACAGGATCCATGGGAAGAAGCCTTGAATAAGCCTTCTTTGAAAGTTGACCAGCATAATTGTTTGAGCAGATTTCAGCTGGCCTGAACACCACACACGCGCACACACACACACACACACACACACACACATATATATATATATATATATAAAAGAAAGATTCAGTTGGTTTCTTATTTGCTATTGTTTGTTAATTGCAAGTTAAATGGATTATTAAGAGTTCAATTCAATGAGAGGAGTTAGTCCACATCAGTTTAATTCTGTGGCATGTAATTTAAGATTTGAGTCCTGCTGGCTGAATTAATTATAGAGATTGTTAGAAATTCAAGTGCCTGCTATTTCAAAAGAATGGCATTGCTGGTGAATGCAAGCAGTTGAAAAAGGTGCATGTTTTGGTTTATCGTAGCTTTTTGTATTTGACACTGGACATAGGAATTTCTTTTTATGCTGCTTATTGCTTAGAAAATAAATTGTATGCATTTAGTTTGCCTCGGAGGTTTTGTGAATTTGTTTATTCTTAGTATTTTCAGATTACTTGTTCAACCAGGGATACTGGTCATGTTAGCATAAAACATAGAGGTTGAATTCAGCACCAAACTAGCTCTGTCATTGTATGGCAGCAAAGATTTTTTTCTGCAATCATGAAATAGGTCTTATATATTTCGCTGTCCTTGGAATATACGGTCTTGAATGTGCTAGTGCAAGTTATGTTAATTGAATTCAAGTTTGCTAGTTTCAGTGGATAACGTAGACTAAATTAGTATTTCCTATCACGTCTTGGTCTCTTCTATTGATCTTTCTTTTTGCTTTAAGTGTGTTTGTGGTTGCTTTCCTTTTAAAACATGTTTAAGTCTCCTACAAATAAAACACGGATCATGACCACCAAGTTAAGATCTTAAGATGTGCTTAAGACGCTTTAGATCTGTCCGTGGAACCTGTTTTTAGTTGCTGCTATATATGAACATTAGCACTTGGACCCTTTGCTGATTTTTATTTGCTGATTTTGTTGGTGTTGTAACGTGTGTTTTATCCACCTCTTGAAAAGAATTGGGTGAATTGATCACATTCAAAAGCTTCGAACAACCGCAAGAACCATCGGCACCTTCGATATAGTATCATTCACAGGATTATCAACATTTTTTTCCTACCTGTACAAATGTCGTTACCGCTTGTTTTCCCGCATTAACACCTTGTGTTAAGATTAATGTCGACCATTCCCCTTATCATTCATGTGCTTCTTTTCCTTTGTATATTATGGATATGTATATTATGTTTAAGGGTTTGAATGTAGTTTTAATTCGAATTAGAAGTACTTTTAAGTTTAACATGTTTAAGTGTTTGAATGTAATTTATGATGTTTAAGTGTGTGAATGTAGTTTATGATGTTTAAGTGTTTGAATTTGATTGTTTATAAGTGTTTGAATGGACAATGTTTAAGTGTTCAAGTGTTTGAACATTGTTTAGGGTTGTTGTGTTGCTTTGTTGATGAAATGGATGGTCTGTTTAGGTTGATGAATTTGGTTATTTGGAAATTGGTGAGTAGGCGGGTCGCCAAAAGCAGCAAATGCCGGAAAAAAAAAAAATATTCTGCATTTTCGACCACATGTGGTCGAAATTTAGCAATATTGTTAGATTTCGACCACATGTGGTCGAAAATTAGCAATATTGTTGCTAGATTTCGACCACATGTGGTCGAAAATCAGTCTAATTTACAATTTCGACCACATGTGGTCGAAAATCTGAAATATTTTTCTTTTTATATTTAAATTTAAATAATGTTTTCGACCACATGTAGTCGAAAAAGTTAAATTTAATTTAATATAAAAATAATTTTTTCGACCACATGTGGTCGAAAATAGTTTTTCCCTTAATTTCGATAGAATGTGATTTCGACCACGTGTGGTCGAAAATTTCGACCACATATGGTCGAAAAAAAATTTCGACCTACCTGTTAGCGACCTACGTGTGTGGTCGAAAAATTGGTCGAAATAAAGGCTTTTTCGACCTCGTGTGGTCGAAATTTTTGGTCGAAAATCACTGTTTTTTTAGTAGTGATCTGCCATAAGTAGTAGCATAAGTGCTAAAAAGAAAAAGTTATCAACTGATCAACTCTGGTAAAAATATCCCAATTTTGCCTCCCTGTTACTTTAAGCGTAGCATGTCATAGTCTTTCCATTTCGATTTATATTAGTATATAGTTTGAATGGATATGGAGCTTAATAAAAGAAATAAAGAGTTTTTTAATTTATAATTTGAAACGTGTCACAAAATTTGTGTCTATAGAACTTTTGAAATTTATCAGCTTAAATGTATTATAAAACAATTTTGTCATTTCTAATACGTTAGGGATATTTTCAATCCTTTTCCCATTATAAAATGTTCCAAACCATCACCAAACTATAAAATTGAATTTTCTGAATAAATCGTTTAAAATTAAAGTGTTGATGAGAGTTATATTGTTCTTACGTACTTCAATAAGTATATCTTAAAAAGGTGGGCATAGTCAATAACTCATTGAACAATTATTTGATTAACTATACTTTTAATGTTGAATAGGAGTTGTTAGCTTTGCGACTTGAGAGACTTAGTATTAGTTAAAAAATCCAGCTTTATCGTACCAAAAAATATAGTAGGTTGAAAGAAATAGAGTATCTCAGAAATCTGGGCTCCATGTCTAGCTATAAATAAGTTTATCCTGAAAAGTGGCTGTTACCCTCGTGGTGGAGAATCTGCTGCCAGTGAAAGCTTATGGTGCTGATATGTTTTGATAAAAATTGGCAAAAAGCAACTGATTTTCAGCATAGAATTTCACAAGAGAATTTGAATTTTTATTTCAGATAAGCTAGTTCTTAAGTAAGAGAATATTTTAAGAACCCACAATAGAAGCAGCTTGCGTGTAAAGAGCTCAAGGAACATTTGTAAAGGCCATTTAGGCTAGTCATCTTTCAGATAAACCCATAATACTAAATGTTCTTTTGCTTCTTTTACGGGACAACTTTTGTGGTCGAACTGATCCCTCCAAAAAGATAAAATACGACAACTTCCTTTTGCTTTCTGTGTTTACGAATTCGAAATGACTTAATCGAATTTTAGTTATGGATTTAAGTTATATCCATTAATATATTTTTTTATTTTATATTATCAGTGTAATTTTACTTGTAATAGTATAGGAGTATCCCTTTTAGGTTACCAATTAATTATCATAAAAAAATTATTATTACTTTATTAGTGACCTAATTATATAAATATGTTTTATACATAGAATTAAACATTTTAGTTATTAATACTATAGTCAAATATCTCTAAACAGGTATACTTTATCCGCATAATTTTCGATTGTCATAACAAAACATTGTTATAGAGAACACACAATATAACATATCATAACATGAAAAATTGGTTTAAAAAAACACTTGATCATAACAGTATAATGTTATTATAGAGGATGAGGTCTGACCGTATAAATATAAATATATAATATTGCACTACCTGTGGGCTGTGTGGGTTCTGGAATCGCAATGCTCGTGATGCTGAGACAATTGTTATGTGGTTTTGAACTTTGCCATTGCATGCATGTGTGGTATCGTGAACTTTTCTTAATTAAAAGGAGAATATCGAACTGATTTCCGTGTGTGTCACCATTTGTTCTGTGTTGTTTTATTTGTCTATTCGGAATTTTGTTCCATCAACTCCAAGAGCATCAAGCATCAAACTTGGCTGATAAGTTGTTCTCTGGATTTTAGATTAAGATATTTTGCATGCGAATATGCCGCCGTTTCCGTGTCGAACTCGTGTATGTCACTCGTTATGTTTTATTACTAGTAAGTACTTTATATCGGATTGAGCTCCTCTCCATTTCCCTTCTCTCCATTTTCCCTAAGTTCTATCTTGAATTAGAGACACATGATATGGATTAGAATTAATGGTCAAGATTTAATTGACTAAAACAAGGCCCTAACCATGATTACATAATTAATAACTTATCCATTAATATATTAGAATATTTTTCTCTCTCTACCTATTTTACTTTTCCTACCCAGTAAAATATCTTTTCTGATTTACCTGATTATTTTTTTTCCCTAATAGACCCATTTTCCAATTGGTGATATATTTTATTTTTTCAATTATGATGCTTACTAATTCACATAATATAGACTCCATTATTCAATTGGTAATTGTATATTTCTCAAAGAGTTGTCTATATTATGGAAAATATCACCATTAAAGAGTTATCATGATTGAAAAAAAAGATGGAATATTAAAATAGGAAGAGAGAGAAAATATTTTAATATATTTATGGATAAGTTATTAATTATATAAACTATGGTTAGGGCTTTGTTTTAGTCAATTAAATCTTAGTCATTAATTCTAACTCATGCTATGTGTCTCTAATCTAAGGTAGAACTTGGGGAAAATGGAGAGAAGGAAAATGGAGAGGAGTCCAATCCCTTTATATCTGCTACGGAACGAACTATAAAAGCTATTTTTATTTTCTAGTTTTCGAATATATTTGTCAATTAAAGATAAATTCATTATTCACTCAATTTTTATTTTATTGCACAAAAGTTACTAAGTTATTTGTTGTAACAAAAAGCCATTGAAAGTCGCTATACTATTTTTTGTAACAAAAAAGTCATTCAATTTTGTCCGGATATCACTTAATTTTTTGTTACAAAAAGTTATTTGATGGCTTTTCTTAATATTTGCAAAAAGTTAAGTGCATGATTTTTCCCTTACAAAAATTGGTTTTGCTGCTTCGGTGCAATAAAGTTGAGTGGCGATCCGTGGATTTACTCCTGGTGCTTTGAGCAGAAGGTAAAGCAGAAAGAAAATAGATTTTTTGTGGTTAGTATTTGATTCAGCAATGAAAAGAAGTTATCAGTAGCAATAACATACCCTTTTAAACTCGACTAGAAAATTGTGATTTTTGGTTTCGAAATTATTAGTTTTGATTCTTGATCAATTACCTGATGACAGGGCACCAGGTAAGAATGCTTTAACACTGTTCTTCACAAAAACAGCCTGCTATATTTTAAGAGTTTAAGTTCGACGTTCAAAAATATGATTATGCAATCAGCTCTAGCACCTTCTTGTTCGGGTTAAGCAAACTGTTGCAACTCTGGATTCTTAACTCAAATTTATCAATAAAGATAAACTAAAAAGGACATGTATATTCACACATCAAGAAGATGAAAAAAGAAGCAAAGAATGAGGGAGAATTTAAGTTCTAAAAGTTTTATACTATCTCTATCAACTTTGTGAGCACAATAAAACTAATATGAACTGGCACATATGCTTGGGCATTGAAAATTGCACCAGCTCGCTTGTATACAATATGAATCGGGTAATTCTTTCAACAAGTAGCCGGGAAATTTTTAAAGTATAATTGACACTCCTTGCACACACTTAATAGATACTAACACTTGTATCTATGTTGGATATAAACTCTTCATCCCATACGATCTGTAAATCTAAAATGAATCTGGATCTTAACATATTAACCATTTTATCCAAGCCTTATCAGAGATTCGCAGGGAATTCTCGAGAAAATCATAGAGCACCAGTTCCTGTAGGCCCAATAATCAAAAGGCTGAAAGAGCTGGTCTTGGGCTTGGACATATCAAACCCAACAGAAGAAAAATTGTTGGGCAATTTGGACGATTGGCCTTATTTGGGGATGGTATTTAATTATTGGCCCTCAAATTGTTGGTCTTTAATTTTTGTCCTTTACTAAAAATATAGTAGGTTCGAGTTCGAACCCCGCTTAATCAAAACAAAAAATTTGTAAGGTAGAGTTTCGTAGCAAAGTAGGCCTATCCGGACAAAAATTAGGCCTTAACTATTGCCTTGCAAAGTAAAAAAAAAAAAAAAAAAAAAATATCTGCCTTAAGGCAGACTTTTGTCCGAATAGACAGACCTACTTTGCTACGAAACTCTGCCTTGGGATATTTTCGGCCATTTTTTTAAGCGAAGGGAAAAATTTAAAGACCAGCAATTTGAGGACAAAAAATTAAAGACCAACGCATTTGAAGGCCAATCCGTGCAAGAAAATGAAAATTCTTGGATACAGTTTGGAAAGAGCCTATCCTCCTGAGTCTTTTTTTTTTGCGCGGATTACCCTTCATTTGGGGTGGTCTTTAATTTTTGCCCTTTAAATTGGTGGTCTTTAAGTTTTACCCCTCGCCTAACACCTCGAGGTTTTGGGTTCGAACCCTAGCTCAGTTAAAAAAAAAAAAAACGCAAGGCAGAATTTTTCAAATCTGCCAGCGAAATTCTGCCCTGCACAGGCAAAATTTCTGACATACAAATTCTGCCTGAAGGACAAAATTTACAGATCATCATTTTGAGGGGGTAAAAATTAAAGACCACCTCCAGCGAAGAACAATCCTGGAAATTGCCCATCCTGAGTTGGATGTAAAGCCTTAAAAGTCCAAGCCCAAACATGGACCAAATTTGGGTTGGGCTAAAGACCAGTAGGCCTATTAGATATCATGGAAATGATACATGGTAGATAGGTTTGAAAGAACTAACTACATGGTATAGCCCACTTTAAAAAACTTTCAACTTTACCAGTTTTAATAAATTCATACCAAAAGGATCCCTCCATGATGGCATACTGCTTCGAGCCTACGACCTATGTCTGACTCTAATCTTGTGATCTCTTTAGATGGTAGTTGGATTTTTGACCTTGATGATAATCACTCCCAATATGGTTTTGCACTTTGTGGAGGTAACTTGATTAGTTGATTTTCTCGAATACAAAAGATTGTTGCTCTTTCAATCATCAAAACTGAATATTGTGCTTTAGCCTTTACGATTATTGTATATTGATGTAAAAGGAAATCGGTTTGGACTTACCACTTTTTGTTTGAAAACCTATCATTCTGTATTGGGTGGGTCAAAAAAGGATCATGTTAATTGTTACGGTTTCCATCCATTAGGACCATGAGTACACCATTTCACAAAACTCTAAGGACCATTGATGCTCCAAACTGAAGGGATTATTTGGTCTTTTTCTCATTTATTTTATCTGTACAATACTCTTCTGAAAAACCAAAAAAAAAAAAAGTTACTTTTACGGACAAAGGAAATTATGAAGTTATTGAAGTTTAAATGTATAAGGTTAATATATCAAGAGCCTGTTGAACTAGATATTATTTTTCATAGAAATGTTTTGGTCGGATTGTTACTATTTAATAACTGTGCTATTAAGAATGTATTCACTAAAGACGCCTTGCCTTTTTTTTCTTTTTTTTTTTCCAGGACATATCGCATGGTTTTTTAACCAAAATTGAGTGCTCGTTGCTGAAAATTTTAGAATTCTCATCGAAAACTTATTTTGTGGCCTTTTATTTTTATTTTTTATGACATGGGAACCATGATCGCTATCTTCAACAGACACATTAAAACTCCATTTCTCTTGTGTAATAGGTTACCATAAATCACATGGATAGATGACCCGCACTAGGGCAAGCGCGGCGAAGAGAACCTAGCGCAAATCCTTTTTTTTTTTTTTTTTATTATCGTAGGCAAGAGGTTTCGAACCTAGGACCTCCATTATGATAGTCTCATGCTCAACCAACTGAACCCTGAACCCCACCCTTGTGGGTATTTTGTGGCCATTTTGGTTAACAACTTTTTCCAATCCCATACCAAATTCAAACTCCGTAAATCATCATCACCATCTCTTTCTCTTTATTTAAACGCCATAAATGACCATTTTTTCAAAGTCATGCCCCATTCCACAAAAAATGCTTAATTATTACTTCCTCCATTCTCTTAAAAAAATATTAATCAGGTGTTTATTTGACTAAACTGCTCTTATTAACTATGCTTTAAAAATTTAAATTTGACTATTGGTACTCCAAGAAGTTTGGGAAAAGTTACTTTGAAAATATGAGAAAAGCTATGTGTTTGTGCTACTATATTTTAGAACATCACCCTTGTTTGTTTCCTTTTTTTTTTTCGTGTCTTTGTATTATTTTTTATTTCACAAAAAAAAAACTTTGATTATTAGATAAAAGAAAGCAATTTTTTTAATCCTACCAATTAAAAAAAAGAAAAAAGATCACACTTGATTAGATCTAATAAAGGAAGTCCGACTAAACATAAAGCGTATGATGCTTGACTTGTTTCTTATACTAGTATCTGGCCCAGATCAATTGTTATAAAATATATATAAAAAATAGTTGGAATTTACCTATACACATTCTGAAAATATTTATTTAAAATATAAATTTGAAGCCAAAATATATATATATTTATCAATGTTTAATTAATTCTGCAAATGCTATTTGTCCAAAAAGAAGGCCTAGCACCAATACCAACAACAACCAATTGTCTGCAACATAAGAAGAAGAAGAAGCAAAGAATGAAAAATTGAGTGATCAAATGTTTACCAAGTGTGGCTAATAAGTTAGAAACAAAATTAGGAAAATAACTCGCGAAAAGCAATAACTCACAATCACAGACACAATCCTGTTGAAACAGACATCGTCATAACTTGTCGGAAATATATAAATAGCACTAAAATCCGTATGATATTATAGGCAAAGAAACAATAGATATTATGAAAGAAAAACAACCATAAGATAAATATTTGATATTTTTACATTTAATTTAACAACCATAAGATAAATATTTGATCTTTTTACATTTAATTTTCTTACATTTAAATTTCTCGATCTCTTGTGAATAAATATATAAAGAACTCGCACTCTAAGAGACTTTAGGCAAAATGAAATGAAACTAACCTCTCGTCTTCTCTTTTCCAGGGAAATCACCAAAACATCTCTTTTGTAATTGAAGATTTATGTAAATTTTTTGTAAATGTCAGTCTTAAATAGGAGAAAGACAATTAATTAAGTTGGTGAATTGTAACTTAAACTTTATGTAAAGAATTTAAAGGGAATTAAACTGAAGAAAGTGAAGGGACAAAGAATCCACTCCAAAGTCCAAACGTCTGTCTTTAGATTTTCTACCAAGTAGAGGAATTAAGTAGATGAATATGGCCCATATATTTATTTTTCAGTTGATTGAATTTAGTGCACTAATTATTAGGTAACTCTTAAAAATTATTATTTTCTGTAGCATCAAAGATAAAGTTAACGTACTGCGGTACTGGTTTCATGAAAAAGGTAGTATATCTATTTTTCAAAGGGTATTATAGTCACTAACTCTATAGGATTGTTTTAATAATCTAACTTTTAACTTTGTTGCTTTCCAATTTCCACTTTTACTATAATATGATTACTAATTACTAATAATACAAGAAAATATTAAAGTAGTGATTCAAATTAGAACTTTGCACGTCATCTCGCATTAAGAAGGTCGAGGGAAGTTCTATTCTAAAAGCGTGTGAATAAAAAAATTTAAATTTAAAAGTTAAATTAAGTTAGTTTAAATATTTATAATCATAAACGTTAAGATCCCGTTATAACGGAATCCTACAACTTAAGATCCAGTTAGCAAATCAGATGCTAAACTTGTTATCTTGCGCAAATTAAGACCGCCACTAAAGTCAAAATTGTACAACCTTGAACACTCAATTTTATAGACAAATTGCCGAACTAAAATAACTTCTACTTACGAACAGTTGTAGGGGGATATATAGGATTTCGCTTTCACTAATTTGATACTCCGTCACTCTTTCAATTTACGTGAACCTTTTACTATTTGAGAATCTACAAAGTGATTCTTTGATTATGTTTTCTTTATATTTTTTCTAAAGTATTTTCATTATAAATGATCATGACTTATAATACTTTTAATGTAATTTCTAAATATATAAATTTTATTTTTATAAATTTGAAAAATCTATATCAAAATATAAGATCAAAGTTATAAAGTTTGATCCTCATATTCCAAAAAGGTTCGCATAAACTAAAACAGAGGGAGTATTTCTGATTCAAGTATGGAAAGATATTCCTCTTTCAATGAATCCATATGAGGCTAACTTAATTTAATTAATGGAGCCGCCTAGCTACGCATATTAGAGGGCTGTTTTTTTTTTTTTTTTAAAAAAAAAAAAAAGAACTTCCACTTGATACACCTTGTTCTTCAAATTACATATCTCTGCTCTTTTGTGAAGATGTATTTGTCTCCTAATTAACTAAAAACCAGAAAAGCATTGAAGTGCAGCTACCAAAATGTCTTCTACAACAACCTTTGTACATCGACCACTACAAGTTTCCCACCGTCAATTTCCTAGACTTAATAGATGTTCCACCTTAAAATTGGATTTCCATAGCAAATTTTTCTGCAAAAAATCCATCTCTCATTCTACACGATACGCAATTCCCCTTATTATGGATTCCATGAAGAATCGAGCTGCCACCGGCGATGAAGGTATCAGTCATGGAGGTTTAGAACAAGAAGGTCTCATTGATGGGTCCATGAATTTTTCTTCTGGTGGAATTCAGACTATTCTCAACAGCCTGGTTAGTCAACTTTTGACCTTTTTTGTTTTAGCAGTTATTCATGTTTCTGTAGGTCTCCTCCATAAAAAGAAAGGGGCTCTTTGAATTTTTCTTGCCTGCAAATAAGTTTTAGAATTGTAAATTTTTGCTATATGTAAGCACCCAAACTGAAAGAAGCAATTTCAAGTGGAAAATCGGAATGGAAATCTTTTTGCCAGGGGAATAATTTTTAGCTAGATTATTGGGTTTACGTAAATAATACTCCCTCTCTTTCAATTTATGTGAACCTATTTTTTTTTAATCCGTGTCAAAATAAATGACTCCTTTTCTAATTTGGAAATAGATTCACTTTATGAAATAATTTACAGCCACATAAATATTCAAGATTTATTTTGAACCACAAGTTTTAAAAGTCTTCACTCTTTCTTAAATGTCGTGCCTAGTCAAATGGGTTCACATAAATTGAAACAGAGAAAATAGCTGAAAAGACTGAAGTATTATGTAAAAGTTGACTTAGAGCTAAGATATAGCTACAAGGTAGTCAGTTTTCTTTTTGCTCTAGTCAATCTGTTCGCGCTTCGCGCGGTGATACAAATAATTTAGAGATAACTTTGCTGTGAATACAATCGGAGACAAAGAGTAAGTAAAAAAAAAAAAAAAAACGCGTATGCACCATGCATATAATATTAACAGCTGACTATATATATATAAAAAAAATAAAAAAACGCATATGCATATAATATTAACAGCTAACTACGTATATTGATGAAATCATAAAAATATATGTACAATTTTTCGAAATATAGAATTAGTGCTTAGATTGTATTTTCAAACTTATATTTTAAATACTAAGGGGAAAAAATAAGGAAATTTCACTTTGAAATTTATGTAGGTTGTTAATACATGATTCTCTCAGCCCAATATACACTAGATCTATTTGTTCCTATGATTCGATGGTAAAATTTTGATTTTTCTAAATTTTCTTCCCTAGTTAAATAATTAGGTCCTACTTAGAAATTAAAACTCGTCACTTCCCTCGATTCTCCATTATTGTCCTTAATTTTTTTTTTTTACCTTTATACCCCTGTGTGTTCGTCCCTGTTGGTCCTCCAACTCCCATTTCTAATATAGTAGAGATTTTCTTCTACTTTCTTTTCTCTCTCTCTTTTTTTTTTTGGTTTTTAATTTCCTAGTCGTTCGAATTTGCACGGAGAAAGTACTCCTCATCACCAAAGGCGACAATTCGTTTTTAATGCTCAAACTTGAGATCTTTGATTAAGGAGGATGAATACTTACCAGTCTACCACAATCTTTGATGACTTTTTTTCCCTTAATTTTCTTGTCAATCCAAGAAATCTAAAAATCAGCTCCCCTTTTCATATCTACAAACTTCAAGTTTTGCTCCTAATTCTCTTTAAAATTAGAAAAAGAAAAATTGTTTCTTTCTACCTCAATATTACCAACTTACCATCACCGATCCTATAAATAGAAAATAACGAAAGAAAAGGAAAGAGATCCAAATAGCAAGCCCTAAAAAGAAAAGAGAGTCTGAAAAAAGAAAAGAAAAACATAAATAGAGGAGGTTTCTTTTTGTTCTTTTTATTTGAACAAAAATTTACACAATAATATATCCGCACTTTGTGCGATCATATAGAGTGTCATTAAATTTACAAACTAATTTTTCCCTAATATTCGAATATCATTAAATTTCGAATCACCCAAAAATTATAATATGTACTACTCCAAAATGAAAATGAGAGAATGTGCAACTTACTTGTCTTAATTCATAAAAGAATTAATACATTAGTCAAAAAATGAGGCTACAACTAAGATTCTGAGGCGGAGCGTATAAAATGTATCTAACTAAATACTTTATGACTTGTTATTCTTTTTCTTTCATACTTAGTGTGGAGCAAATTATGTTTAACCAAAAACATCATACTTATGATGTTATAATTCAATTAAATTGCAAGCAGGGACAACTTCAATTTACATAACATTTGTTTGCTTAGTAATAGAGAACAACTAGCAAACTATGCCGTAGATACTTACGCATCGGTCCGTACGATTAATTGGGTTCTTCTGATTTAGTTAATTTTATGGTTTGTGTATTTTACAAAGGATAATACGATTCTCCTTGGTGAGTCTCTATATTTTTTTTCTTTTCCCCTTAACTTCTCAATTGTTGTTAAAATTTGTCTTATTTTGGTTATGTCCGCCTCTTTTTATATTTAGTAAGTTGACAATTCAAATATCCTATATGTCAAGTTTATGATCACAAGATTCAAAGGATATCTTATTATAATATACACATTTTAATCTTAGAATCACAAGATTCAAAAGTCTATCTTTATTTCTTAGACTACGTGTCTAGTCAAACGTAGACACTTAAATTGAGATAGAGGGAGTACATGCCAAATGAAGGAAATAAAAGGACAATTGAGACACCGCGGACACGTGGGGAACTTAAAAAGTAAACACACAAGTGGTAGTATTAATGTTAAACTTCTCAAAATGTACACATGTTAGTCCCGGTGTAGAGTACAATTTCAGTGGCTTTTTTGTACAACTTATTGTTGTTGTGTCCGTCCACCTTGGACGTTTGTTGTTAAATAAAAAAAAAATGTCTTATTTTGGCTATGTCCGTCTCTTTTTATATTTAGTAAGTTGACAATTCAAATATCCTACATGTCAAGTTTGTAATCACAAGATTCAAAGGATATTTTATTATATTATACATATTTTTAATTTAGAACCACAAGGTTTGAAAGTCTATCTTTATTTTTCAAACTCCGTGTCTAGTCAAACGTAGACACTTAAATTGAGATAGAGGTAGTATATGCCAAATGAAGAAAATGAAAGGACCAATTAAGACACCGTGGACCTGTAGTGACTTAAAAAGTAAACACGCAGGAGGTAGAATTAATGTTCAACTTCTGAAATGTACAAATGTTAGTCTCTGCTTAGAGTACAATTTCAGTTGCTTTTTGTACAATATATTGTTGCTGTGTTCGTCCACCTTAGCCGTTTATATATTATAATAAGCAAAATATAGAATAGAAAAATAGACATATATTTTTAGTAATGTGGCCAAGTAATATGGGACGAAGGGAGTAGTTCATTTATTAATTCTTAAATAACGTAAAAAGTCAAGTATAGTAATGCTGGCTAAATAATATGGATGAAGGAGATTATTTATTAATTCTTAAAGAATGACAAAATTCAAGTAATGTGGAAAGTAATATGGAACGGAGGAGTACTTCATTTATTAATTCTTAAAGAACATGAAAAGTCAAAAGTGAACAAGTAAAAGTGCACGGAGGAAATAAATATGTGTCAGAGAATTAAAATTGAAGCGCATACATGTATACATGAGAAGAGAATAAATATTCAGTAAGAACGTGAAAAGTCAAAAGTGAACAAGTAAAAGTGCACAGAGGAAATGAATATGTGTCAAAAAATTAAAATTGAAGTGCATACGTGTATACATAAGAAGAGAATAAATATTCAGTACTATGACATATGTCCACGCGAGATTTATTAATTCTTAAAGAACGTGAAAAGTAAAAGGTGAATAAGTAAAAGCGTACGGAGGAAATAAATTTGTGTAGGAGAATTAAAATTGAACTGCATACGTCAATACATGAGAAGAGAATAAATATTCAGCAAGAATATGAAAAGTCAAAAGCGAACAAGTAAAAAGTGCACGGAGGAAATAAATGTGTCGGAGAATTAAAAGTGAAGTGCATACGTCTGTAGATGAGAAGCGAATAAATATTAAGTACTATGACATATGTCCATGTGGGATAAAAAAGTAATTGGTTAAAGTGTACAAGTTATATAGTTTTTGGTACAAGCATTCATTGCGTGTACAATTTATAAAGCTTTTGGTAGAAGGAGGGGTGGCGTTCGGTTCATAAGTTCGGTTTTATCAAATTTCGGTTCGGTTATTTCGGTTTTGATTTTTTGAAGATGGACACCGAACACCGAACCAAACTAGTTCGGTTCGGTTCTTTCGGTTTCGGTTTTTTGAAGTTCTGTTCGGTTTGGTTTTGTTTTTTTCAATTCGATTTTTTTGATATGATATTAGAAGCGATTCCATTTACACTGATTCATATTCTCAAAAGCAATAAAACATAAAACTGATAAATTGAAATCAAAATCAAACAAACAGCATAAACAAGAACAAAAAATCATAACCATGATATAGGATTACTAGGTGCTATATATATACCGTAAGAATAATTAAAAAACACATAAAGGTCATACATTAATCCTAAAGACACATCCTAGTCACCTTCCTTTGTTAAGGATATTTGATTTTCTCAACTGAAGTGGAAAATTAGGGACACAAAAGCAAAAGAGGGCTTGTTACAATTGGGATTTTTTTGGGCTTAACTTAATGGGCCTGGACTATTTTAATTTTTTTAGGTAATGTATTAAATTTCGGTGGGCATTTGGTTCTTCGATTCGGCTATTTCGATTTCGGTCAATGCTGTGTTGGTCCCTCTTCCACACTTATATATAATAGAAAAATATTTAAGTGACAGTAATAAAATAAGAGAAAACTTATGACACAAGTTCACCATATATATTTCTTTTATGTTATTACTATAGTACAAAAAAATTCTAGGCAATAAAATTTGTTCTTCAGCATGGAGAAAATTTAAAAAGTTAGTAGTGGTGCCTCTCTTATCGAAACCATATGCATGCGCATCAAAATGTCTACAATCTACGGGCGTAGAGGAGAAATTTCTTGATTCTTGTAAACTAATCATTCACGCGATAAAATAACTCAAAAAAAAAAAACTATAATGTTTTCATTAGTTTTTCATTTACAACAGCAACACATAAAAGTAAAAAAATAAAAAGAAGAAGAAGGAGGGATCGCATATAATTTTACTATTACGACATTGTTGTAAAAAAAGGTTATAACTATAAAGGATATAATAACAGACACAGACGCATTCCAGATTAAGCACTATATTTAAAAATGAAACAAAAGTAAGGAGTTGGAAAAGAAAAGAAGAACAGAACTAAGGGGGGATAAAATAAAAAAGTTTAAAGGGGAAGAAGAAAAAGAGGAACATACCTGTACTGTTCATGGACGCTGAGGTTGAGAGAGAGCATATATTGATGCCAGAACATCCGTTAGCCCAAGAGACACAAATGAAAAGTCACGACTCTTAATGTTGAAACAAGAGGAATAGAGGCGTAAATTAAGAGGTGTAATAAGAGGATTAATAATGAAATGATGCTTGGGATTTTTAATAAAACACAAGTGAGGAAAAATTAAGAAAAATGTCAAAAATTTGAGAAAAATGATAAATATCATTCTTGGCTTTAGAGGCATGCCACATCCCCTCTCCTAACCCTACCTTTATTATATAGTTAGATTAGATAGATAGATTGTTTTGGCTTGCCGCTTGCCCGCTCAAAGCTTAAACTTGAATTTTCAACAATAAGATATGTTGCAGCAATTTTCTAATTGTTTGTTGTAAATTTTCAATTTTTGTAATGTGAACTCTTTACATTGGAGATTGACCCTGAATAGGTCTTGCATTTGCAGTAATATCATAATTTGTTCTCACTACAAGTCCCTGGTTCTCAAAAGAGTGAAAGACTGCTAGTTCTATTTTCTTCTTATCAGGTTCAACAGGCAATTTAATGTGCACATTGTTCTGAATGTTACCTGCCATAAAGAATGTAATTTGTCGTATAAATATATATATATCTAAACTGAAAAGCTTGAACTGTACATGTTACTATTCAACACCTTTGGTATCAATCTCAGTTTGGGAAATTTCCCCTCACATTATCATGTTGGTCCAGCAGACCTGAATGTTTTGCAACTCTTTGTTCATTATTTGATCAAATTTCTCAGCCAAGTGTCTTAGCTAGCTATTTGTAGCTCTCAAAATTGCTGCTTTGAGGCTTGGTATTGTTAAGAGTTTTAATGATTAGTAGTCCTAATAATGTACAGAGTAAGTGGCTGATGGCTGCAGTTTTCGGTATTATCTTCCTCTGGAGGCATGATATGGAAGTACTATGGGTTACATCAGGTGGTGCTCTCAATGATCTTCTCTCAACTGCACTGAAGGGGATACTTAACCACGAACGCCCTGTTCCAACATTAAGATCAGACCCTGGGATGCCTTCTTCACATGCGCAGTCGATCTTCTACACTATGGCATTCTGTATCATCTCAAGTAAGCTTCTCATAATAATTGAACAAATGCAGAAATTGACTTGGTTTTTGACGATTCTTCATCCTTATATTCTAATTGATCGTATAAATCCTGTGGAATTCATGTACTAGGATTATTTTTTGGTGCATATATAACCAGCACCGTTTTACCTCGTGTATTCATTTCCTCAAATGCTCTGGTTTTTGGTACATAGATCCGTCGTTTAAGCCATGTTCTACTTTGAATTTTCTTATTATCTCTTCTGGCGTTTCCTGAGGAATTACTTAGATAATCCATGTTTAGTTCTCATTTTTCTTATTGTTTGACACAGTGAAAGAGTATTTCGGGTTGAATGGAATAACTGCAGTCAGTAGTGCGCTTATCTTTGCGATGTGCTCATACTTCGTAAGTGTTTTATTTTGTTAGTTTTATCAAGTGCTTTCATGTTGAAAATAATATATGTGTTTTTTCCTTACACTTTGCAGTCATGGCTACGGGTTTCACAAGGACTTCACACGTTAAGCCAAGTAGCAGTGGGTGCAGTACTAGGATTCTGTTTTTCCATTTTCTGGTTCTGGCTGTGGGATGCCATAGTCATGAAGGCATTTATAGCTCACTTTTGGGTTCAGATTGTAGCTGTTGTTGGTGCTGCTGGTTTTATTGTCGGTTATCTCCTATACGTGATTCGAAACTCGATCAATGACGACTAATATTGATAATTTACAGTGTAGTGTGGGTACAAAAAAACATACAGAACATAGATTATTATTCATATAGTAACTGACAATAATTAAGGAGTACAAAAGCACAATTTCTTCTCAAAACTGTACCTCTCACTGTCATTATTTTGCATTTTACATCTTGTCTGTTGGTCTCATATAAATTAAATTATGATTACACCTTGTGCCTAGTGCCTACTGACAAGTTAATAAGCCGGGGGACATGAAGGATAGTTGTGAATAGGACACCATAGGACTTGCCTCGTAATAAAGGTGTTGGTGAATATACCACAAATTACAATAAATTACTGTTGACAAATAAAATGAAGAACAAAGTAAATAAATATTCTTCAGGCTCAGGTGCGGATATCTCGCTCTTTTTAAGGAGATTCAAGTCCACTACGATATAATCTTCACGGGTCCAGCAATAATACTCTGACTTGTCCCCTCCAGGATACAACAGCCCGTCAACATCATGTGACTCAAACAACTCCGGACTAGTTGAAGAGTCCAAAGCTCCACCAAAAGAACACCTTCCTTCAACATAAAAAATTACTCTCTTTTGTCATGAATTAGTTGGAGACTTACTCTGAACTGTCTCTTTCACTACACTAACCTCACTTTAAAACATGTTCTCACACAACAACACAATATTTCTTTCATTTTTTTTCTACCCTCCACAAAGTAAGGATGACTAACTATTTATAGCTAGGAAAATCATCCTTGAATTGAATGGGGTAATAAAGTATGTAGATAATTGAGAATTATAATTTAGAGGTTACATAAGTTACCAGACCAAAAGGATGAATATGGGTGATTAATGATAGGAGGTTGCAAACAAAATAATGGTCATATTATTACCACTAACAATTTAGAGGTTACATAAGTTACCAGACTAAAAGGATGAATATGGGTGATAATGATAGGAGGTTACAAACAAAATAATGGTCATATTATTACCACTTACAAATGTGGTTAAAGCCAAACTTAAGGCCCCATTCCATATTCTGCCTCGGACGTGGGAGTGAAAAGGCCGCAAACAAATGTATTATTTTATTATTAAAATGCTCTAAAATATCCTACAAAAGACAAGCATTAGAATACAATCGAGAAGAGACGAACTTAAAAATCCACATGAGAAGCAGAATTTTCACCAAAAGATTCAGCATCTTTATATATAACATTAAAAAAATAAAAAATCGAAAAAGGATGTTTGGATGAACCTCTTATGCCCCTCAAGCTTCGCCCGTCAACAAGGCTGTATCAAAAGTACAATACCCTAAATTCAGATGAACTCATCCATTTAACACCTTATTCCCGTTATTATGTTCACCCTCATTTATTTTAGTTATTTTCTTTTGGCAACAAGACTGCCTTTTTATATGATTTAAGTTTATGAAATATTCCATAACTACCATTTTGTGCTTTTAATTATTAGATTCTATTTTTGAACCGCAACCTCCTCTCTAATTACCTTTCTACCACACAAATGGTGTGAAACTGTTGACAATATCTTCAAACAAAATCAGCTGAATGAAAATTGCCGAGGAAACAGAACTGAGCAACAATACCACATATCATCTTCAAGGATTTCATTCTCAATCTGCCTTTTTATGGTATTCGAATTTTTATTGATCTCATGTACTCGATAAAATAGCAGATAATCTCCTATTAGCAATTGCTTTTATTGTTGTATTCAGCAAATTGAGCCAATTCAAAACAATATAAATTGAGGTGATCATTGACATATTTAAAACAAAGGGTACCATAAATTACATTTCACCGTGTTTGATAGGTACTAGTTCATAGCATTTTATCATTATCCTTAGAAAGACAAGCATTCGGTTTTGTTTCAAGCGAACGGAAGAATAACTGAATCAGTTTGCATCCACTGGGATAAAAGTTACAAGTATTTAGACCTTGGAATTAAATCACTTCACCACACCCACGTAGAGCGAAAAAGCCTTGTTACATGAAGAATATATAAAGGGAATGTAAAGAATCAACAAATAGAAAAGCAAACAACAGTTGCTTCGTAAGTACAGTAAATATTTTGTGTAACGCATGTGTAGTAAAAAATAACAAAAAAACAAAAATTCGCCTAGTACGACAAACATGTTTAAGAAATGAAAATGAATCCATAACCATGACAGATATATATTCCGCGAAGAACAAGATTTATCTGCAAGCATAATATTGAAGCAAATCTTTTCCAAATTTAGTAAAGTACGTAGTCATCATCTACAAGCACCGACATGTTCCAAATATGCACACAAGCAATTTTCCCAGAGGGAAAAATCCAACTATTTCCTCTAAACTCTTTCACATCTAGCTAGTTAGCTTGTCACATGAACTGATGTAATAATATCAAAACAACATAAATTCGAGGCCATCACTGAAACGGGACTCAAGATCAAGATTAACGTAAATACATACTTCATTTATGTACTCTTCCAATATCCATAAAACAAAAGAAGAGAAAAAGAAATCAGAACTCGAAACTTGTAGAACTACTGAAATTGCCTGTTATATTATACAGACAATCTCTATCTCTTGTAATCTAAGAGTAGCGCTCTGTAAAACTAGTATATTTTGCTTCTTTAAGACCCTATACATATCAAAGTAAAATCAGAAAGAACAAAAAAACTAAAAACAAGTACAAAGCATGCAATTATTAATAATCTAAGCGGCTGATGGAGCAGTAATATAGTGCAGAACACCAGCCTCTGAAATTGCAACCATAAATTTGTTAGCTTCAGCTTCGCCATCAACAGCAGCCACGTTGGCATTCTTGTAATCCAATGACTCGTCATTGTAAATATCCCACCAGTTCTTCACCAGCATCTTAATGTCTTCTCTATCCATGTTTTCTTCTTTGCCAGTATACCTCCATGGCTTAGACCCCGCAGCACAATAGTGAACAACTTTCACCTTGTTAAGGTCCACATTCTCTGGGTGACGCCACAACATAGCTAGTACCAAGTTGTAGTTGTTTGGAATTGGCTTGTAGACATCTTTGAAAAACATGTTCAAGAAATCCTGCAAAATTTTGCCAAGACAAAACCATTTTAGAAAGGAAAAAAATAGAAGACTCGTGTGCTTTGAGCTCCAACTATATACATATAAAAAATTAAAATATATTAGTGTATCATATATAACTTGTTTGGTCAAACTTTAAAAATTTAAAAGTGTTTTGAAAAAAAAAACTTGAGAGTTAAAGTATTTTGACAAAAAAAAAAAGTTTTATGGATGGTGGTAGACTATTTTCAGAACTGAAAAGAATAATATTTCTTTTGAATTAATTTTGAAACTTTGATCAAGTATAAATTGCTGCTTTAATATTGACAAAAGTATTTTTTCCAAATGGTTAGTTAAACACGACTTGATACTATTTCAAAATAATTTTTTGAAAAGCTTATCCGACAGATTTTTTTTTTTTTTTTTTTTTTTGAGATCTGATCAAACAAAAACTTGAATGCACTGCTCTAGATCTTTGGATTCGTTCTATTATTCAAGTATAAATTACCTGCTCAGCAAATGGAGTAGGAGGGGTAACTTTGAGGGTCTTCAAGAGATCATCATAAGTGGAGAGACTTGGCTCAAAGACAAACATGCCAGCATTGAAGTATAGAGGTGGCTTAGGGCCCAAATCTTCAGTCCACTGGACCTTATCTGGGCACTGTTGGCAGTACCCAACCTTATACTGTGGGGTGTGACTCCAAGTTTTCTCACAGAAACAATCCATCACCGCATAGAAATAGCCATCTGGCAAGTCAAAGAGGTGGTCTATGTTATCAAACACCTGGATATCCCCATCCAAGTATATCATCTTGCTATACTCCACAAACTGCATTCATTCGTTTAAAAAAGACATTTTAGCACTAAATTAAAGTGCATCACATAAACTGAGACAGACGAAATAACAGAATATAATTCTCATACCTCCCATATACGGAGTTTGGAATAGTTGATGACATAATAAGCCATAGCAAATTGAGTTTGGTTCTCTGGAGGGTAAACAGGCTCGATCTCTCGAACGATGCAACCTTGGTTGATGAGTATACGTCGATGTTCCGCAGGGACGTCAGGCAAACAAGCCACAACAAGTGGATAAGCAGATTTTGCCTTTCTCAATCCCTTGACCAAACCAACCACACCTTTCCAGTAATCACCGTTGCCTGCCAAGAACGTCACATAAGCACGCCTTGGCAAACTTGCTGCCTTGGCCAAACTAGTAGCCTTGGTTGCAAGACCAAAAACATTGGGTGCCATTTTTGTAACTTAGAAATGAGGATTTTTGAGGGATTTAAGATGAGAAAAAAGAAGCTAGCTCTTGAAAGTTTTGAACAAAAGATTGTTTTTATGTGTGTTGAAGAGAAGATTTCTGATGTTTGTTGATGGGTTTTGAGTGTTTCTGAGGTTGTTTATATAGGCGTTGGTGGAAGCAAAAAATATGTGAAATATAAATTGTCACAGTACCATATTGCATGGTGTCTCCGCAAATACGGTGTCGTTATCTCACTTGTTTCTTTGAAGTAGCACAGTTGGGGCCTGAAATTTTGAAAATTATATTTTTCTCCACACAGATCGGACTGTACGTGTTGTATCAGGTAAGATCCAACGGCTTAAATTTTTTTCCTTTTTTAATAACACTCAAATAGTGACGGTTACCTGTTGCTCGAGAGATATCTGGAAACTGGGCGGTGGTTTGAGTAATTAATTATTGTTTCTTTTTCTACAGTAATTAATTAAAGTAGAAAACTAGAATAATCTTTCATTTGGTCCACCGTTATTTAATTCCTTAAATTACCCACAAAAATAGAAACCTGGATCTCACTTTCGATTGAGTCATTTATTTGCGATAAAGTTAATTACTTTAAACTCTGCATGTAATCATGATGAGTTTCATCTACATTAATCTGTTTCAAATCAAATCCTTAATCTGTTAACGAGTAAATATTCTACACATGTTTAACACTATCTACTATGCATTTAAATCAAACACGGACACCTGGTATAAAATCAAATCTGACACAAAATTAATATAACTTGATTGTGGATATAAATTTCCTATTATGAAAACATACGTAATTATAACGTCTAAATTTTCCCAATGATTCATGCATCAAAAACCACCACCAACATATTTTTTCCCTGCCACATACCTATATAGTTATACCAAACTATTTTGTATTATTCTAGAGGAGTTAAGTAATTGTTCATGTAATATGAAGAACGTAAGTAAAGTAATATAGTACTTGGAAGTAAAATAATCAAAAGGCTAATTGAACTAATTAAGAATGGAGAATTTTATATGTTAAAGTTATTAAATTTTAGAAAAGAAAAATAGCGTGTACATTTTAATATTCACTTTTCAATTGTACTCATTTCCTGAGAGGTTTTGAAAGAAGTGTACGTCAAATTTTAAAATTCACTACTGAGTAATGAACGAAATTGTAATAGAAATTATAATTTTTACTAATTCCATAAAGACTTTGATAGTAGGAACTTTCATTTTTAATTTCACTTTATCTTCTAATTATTTTTTATCTATAATTTACTAGCGTTACAAATTATAAATTATATGGTTAAATGCTTCATTGAAATAAAAAGTTATGTGTATGTAATTGCGTCATATTACGATGTATCATTACTGTAATTTTACTTACTAACAATTTGCGTAATTTTCGCTACAAAAGTTTAACTATTCACTATAATCAATTTTAGAGCTCATTAATTAATTAGCTGATTGAATTTAGCTGATAAACATTAAGTGTTAATAAGTGCCTTTTAAATGCTGAAATTTATTTTTTAAAATAAGCATTTGCATGTTTGGGTATAAAATAAAAGTGATGAAATTGATAATAAGCAATATTTCTATTAAAATGACTAATTAATATATTCTCAAAGTTATTTTTAAAAATTATTAATTAAAAAGTATATATACTAGGAGAAGAACAAGCGATAAAAATGGAACGAGAAAGGAATTAGGAGTGCTATTTTGGGAACATAATTTTGAAAATTTAAAATATATTAAAGATAAAATAGTAAAGTACTGGATTAAAGTAAGAGTGCACACAAGTTGTAAATGGGCGACCACCTTATGATTTTTATCAATTTGTCCTGTAACACTATTAGTGTATAAGCAGTTTCGATCTTTAATAAACGCGTAAATAAGTTTAAAAATGTTTATAGGCTAGTTCCTTACAAGCTTACCCAAACAACCTGCTAATGGCTCTGATACTAACAAAAATATTAAAGTAAAAGTGAAGACCTTAATTTTAATCATTCAGGTCTCAATCATTAAGTGTAACTACACTCGTCAACCACCCGCATTAACCACCAGCTACCCTCGTCAACCACCTGCATTAACCACCAACACGTACACTCGTCAACCACCACGCATTAACCACCAATTATACTCGTCAACCACCCGTATTAACCACCAGTTATCCTCGTCAACCACCCATATTAACCACCAACTACACTCGTCGATCACCCATATTAACTACTTGTTAGTCACTAGCACGATCCATAATCACCACCAGCAACTATCGCCGTAGTCAGCACCACCACTATTAGCATCACTACCAACTACTACCACATTATTTCTTTAAAACATAATATCGATATGATATCAGCTTAATTAGTGTTTTATTTGATTTTATATTTTTTAATGTTGAGATAAAAATAAATTTAATATATTCAATTGTTGCAAAAACAAACGATCTCAATTGTCTAGTATTCAAATCTTAATATACATTTTAATATCAGATGTGAATTTTGATTAAAATATTTTAATCTCAATACACATTTTAATTTAAAATTCGGATATATATTTAATTCAGATGTCTTAATCTTAATATATATTTTAATTTTCAAATATATATATATATATATATATATATATATATATATATATATATATATATAGATTCAGTTTTAATTTTAATAAAAACAAATGAGGCTTTTAGTCCTTTTTTTTTCTTAGTGCCCTTGTGCAAAGTAGTCCATAATATATATATATAGATTCAGTTTTAATTAATCAGTTTTAATTTTAATAAAACAAATGAGGCTTTTAGTCCTTTTTTTTTTTTTTTTTTTTTTTTTTTTTTTGTCTTAGTGCCCTTGTGCAAAGTAGTCCATAATAGATTTTTGGCCCTCTAATATCAACTGACGTTGCCACCCTTTTTTTTTTTCCCTTGAATTAAGGGACCACCGACGCTGCAAACCTGCACTATCAGAGGTCTGTTTAATTTAACCATACTTTTTTCGGAATGAACATATTAAGGAACATTCACAGCAAAAGATTATCTTTTCAAAAGAGACGAGTGACGACATAGTAGAATAACATTCTTTTACAAGTTTAGTCTTGGAAAGCCGCAGGATTTGATCATAAATAGGAATTAGTGTTTTTTTTTTGCATTATCTCCTTTTTATATATTTTGATTTTGATTATTTCGTTATCTATCAATAAATGAACATTGTTATTCCAAAATTCCATATACAAACATATAAGTCGGTTTACACCACACGTGCAAGATTATTATTTTTAAAATTCTATTACATTGAGCAAGAAAGAATAACGGATCTGATTGATACTTCTAGACTATAAATAGTGAAGTTAGACTTCTCTTATTGATTAGTGGTACGCGTATATATGGGTAAAACAAAAACTTTTTTTTCTTCTTATGCTTCTAAAAACAAGTGTCAAATCGGTAGGGACAAACACAGTATGATAGGATTGCATGTTATAAAGTAAATAGAATTATAGAAATTGCACAAACATTTACCATTCTTTTGTAAAAAATTGTTGATCCAAAGTTCTTTACCTAGGAGTACTAGGTTTTCTGCTTAATTTCTTAGCTCATTGATGATATTTCCATTACATACATTTTACTGAATAAATCAGTGTTTGACAATGTTGTCGAGAATCAATATCTAATTTCAAAATTAAAGTTAATGAAAATATAATATAATTATAATGCTAGATTATTTAAATAATTAGAGTCATTGTTTTGCTTCGAACCAAATCGATGCTAGATCTATTTTTTTTTTTTTCTGAAAATGAAAAGATCTAACCTACATATTGAGAAAATATTTGTTTAAAAATAGCAACAACCACGTAATGACATCAAGACCTTGTAAAACATATGGGGTTATATTTTAATCAGGACATCTCATTTTACGTCAACTTATGGAGTATTTTATAATATGCTTGCGTGAATTTTACTTTTTCTTTTTATTTTATATACACAGATTTCCTTTTTTGCTTACGTACAATAAAATACAAAATCTTTAACCCACAACACGGGTTTTGACTCTGTAACCGTCGCCGACCAGGGACCAGTTTAGGATCAAAATTAAGGCGTAAACTCATCCATTATGCATCCACGTGGCTAATTCTTGCCACGTGGTGTGCCCCATAGGCCATTGCTCGTCGGTGTGGGCTATCCATTGAAATGTCCTTCAATGAGGCAGGTCCCACAGTAGTTAGGGAGGTTAAATAATGGGCCCACCTTGGCCCACATATCAAGCGTGTTCACTACGCGGGCTACAAAATGCAAAAACAGGTATGCTTTGAGCTACTTTTCCTGACTTGTTCTATTTAATTTTCGTTTTTTTTGTGAAGTTGTTATGTTAGTTGGTTATTAGTTACACTTGTGTGTGAAAGGTAAGAAGAATTGACAAGTGTGGTTAATTTTGGATGATAGCGTTAGGATAAGGAGATAATTTTATTTACCTCAAACCGACCAAAACGTTATCCAAAGGAAAAAGAGTAGTTGAGGATGAACATTTGACTACCGACTGATGAGTAATGAGCAACTTTAGCATTTTGCTGGAATATTCTAAGGAAATTGATGTGATCAAGGAAGATGGCGTGATTTGTTGCTGCGTTGAAGAGTCTACTGGAGTGTGGGGCTTGTGGGGTGGGTCATGGTTCTCACAATTTCCAGACTCTGTTGCCCGCTACGCGACAGTATTGACTATTAACGCCAAAGACGTAGGACATTTCAAATTTGACAGCTTCATTAAGATTAAAGATGACAGTAATGTTAGAAAAAATGTACTTACATCACATAAAATGTTTTATTTATATTAATTATTTCGACTGATATCATAGTTTATAAATGTGAGCTCAATTGTAGTGATAATTAAATATTAGGTCGTGCATTTTATGTGTTTGGTAGGTCTACTAAGAAGGTAAGTGTAAGCTTAGCACAATGAGATTTGTAATGGGAGAACCCTATACAAGGCACACTTGGGTCATGTCATTTGCATTTTTTCCCTATTTTGTGGTGGCTTTAATTTTTGTCAAAATCGAGCTTATGCCTCTCGAGACATAAGTTACGGATTATAAAATTCACAAGTTATGCCAGCTCTATTAAAGAAACTTATGTCCTGCTAAACATAAGTTTAATTTTGAAGGGCAAAAGTTATATACCAACCCATTTGAAGGGAAACCATGCAATTACTTCAACACACTTTTGTCTTCTCTTATAATATATCAAGAAAGTGATAGATAAATGTGTGGTAGCTGTTCCAGTGACGTTGTCAGGCCAACATCCCAACCCCAATTTCCCCCTCCCCACCACCACCACCACTGCCCCACCACCTCACAGTCATACTATTTAGTTGTTTGCCTAGATTATATATAAATGTTCGTGGGACAAAATTTTTTGTTAACTAAATAAACATCAGAAAAATAAGTATTTAAGTAACAAAACCACTTGTCTTTTTTAACCAAACACACCGTAAAGCGATTCTCTTTTATTTATTTCCTATCATCTTGTTTTGACCTGGAAAGAGGCCTAATTCAATGCCAAACTTTTTATGGGTCTCTTGAAACAGGCCAGGCCCTTTTAGGAATTTCTAGGCCGAGAAGAGGGCTTTACTCTTCGTAAACTTGGTTATGGGTCTGGAATTTCTAGTCAAGTAGCCCTTGCTGAGAAAAAGGCCTTGTCATGCCTACCTGAATATGGGCCTCTAAAATGAGGCCCTTTTAAGAATTTCCAATCATCTTTCCCCGGCTAAGAAAATGGCCTTACTCATGCAAGCCTGGCCATGGGTCTCTGAAACCAGGCCTTTTTATGGACTTCCAAACATGCTATTCTTGGTTATCATTTCATGAACCGACCTATGTATGCTTGGGGAAAATAACCTAATAATACTACTTAAGACTCTATATTAGAATATGTAAAATTTTCACAAATAGCTACCTTTTAGCTGCTTCTAACAAGCTATAACTACAAGTTCATTATTTACAATTCGTAGCTGGTTTTTCCTATATTTAGATCCTGGACGCATCGCATAAATATAGCCAAAATATAGACTAAATACACGGAACTGTTGAGCAAATAATGCCTCTATTTAAGGGGAAAAAATCTTTTTCAAACTAAACAGAAATCTGTTTTTAATGTTCCATAAATCACGCAAATCTCATTCTCTTCCATATCTAATCACATATCTCATTCAACATCTAATCATTCACATAAAATTTGAATTCAAAAACTCTCTTCATATTTTTTCCCAAAATATAACTAAAAAAAAAAAAAAAAAAAAAAATCTCTTTTTAATGTTCCATAAATCATGCAAAGCTTGATTTGTTCATCAATCGAATTGCATAGTGACAAGTTGAGATTGTCTCCCGATGCTTTATGACCGTCGGCTTTGTATTCGTTATTAAAAATATTCAATGAAATTACATTATTAAAAGTCAAAAATATTAGTTATTGAGTGCAATAAGCTGATATTGAATATTATTTAGTAACTTTAATAAGATGGGAAAACTAGACTCCATAAAAAAACTTTAATCCCTAAGGGTGGCTTTTGATTGACTGTATTTTATCTGTATTATGATTGTATTTTTGAGTGTATTCTAATTGATCCGTAAGATTTGAATCATAATGAATATATTTACAATATATTTCACTTGTATTTTGTATGTATTTTAGAAGTATTAAAATTGTTCTTTGATTTTTTGAAGTATATTGTACAGAAAAATGGATTTTATGGTTCAATAATGAATTCAAGTGTACCGTGAATATGTAGAGAAAATGCATAGAACTCTTCCTGGTTCATCAATAAAATATAGTGAAACATGTAGGAAATACAAACTTGATATTGAAATGCACTTTGTAATTTTTTAGCAGTAACTATACAAGAAAAATATAAATGTAATAAAAACAGAATTCAAATCTACGATTAAACTATACAACAAGCAGGATCATTACCAAAATACATAAAACTTCTTCTAAAATCTTCATAAAAATAATGTCGCAACAATGATGTTATACATAAAAAAAAAAGTTGGAGAAAAAAAAAATAACTTAAAACATAAACTGTTCTGTCTACAAATCTACTCCTGAACATCTACTAAAATCACTGCATCATAATCAACGGTAGCCTTGACAGGTATTGGTGGTTGCTCGTTATCAATAAATGCATTCGTGTTGCCTTGTCGATTTGCGTCGTATCTCATACGGAGAAACTTTGCATCAATTTCAGTTGGAATGCGTCAAGATATACTGAAACTTTACATTAACAAAACATGAAAAAATAACAAAATAACAAATTAACCACAATAAATAACAACACATTCAAGATATACTGAAAATACACTATAAATATAATGCAAATATATCAATGTCAAATGCACTGTGGTTGTCACTACAACAGTGTGTGACTGTGCTATAAAAATACACTTCAAATACACTGAATATATACTACAAAATATACTTTGATAAAAAGTAAACACAAATTCAAAATCACATAAATTTACAAGCAACAAATTAGGTAGAAAAAATATATCACACACAATTAAAAACACAAACTAATTGAAGTAATAAAAAAATACAACAAAAATATACTTAAAATGTATGCAAATTATAGATCTGGTGAATTAAAAAAAGGAGAATTAACTGAAGTTCATCAAAAAATACGATAAAAATATACTTAAAATGCAAGTAAAATACATATCTTGTGAAGTGAATCATTAATAAGAAAAAATACCCCTTGGAGAACATGAATATTTTTACTCTTGTCCAATAACAAAAATTTCATATCTGCATTCAAAAATTCCGGTGGCCGGTGGTGGAGGGCATTTAGGAACAGTCATGGCGGTTAAATGATTTGGTCTTTAATATTTTCTGTTCAAATAGGCAGATCTTTTTAATTGCTACAGATCTGACCGTATCAAATAGGCTGGTCTTTGTAATTGCTACGGATCCGACCATGCAATTGCGCGTATCCGACCGAAAAAGAGAAGACGACCGACGCCGTCAAATCACGCCGGAGAAGACGGTGGTCTAAAACGACATGAGGATGAATGATACATGGATCCCTCAAAACAAAAATAAAAAAACCTTTAAACTTCCACTGAATACAGGGAAAGATAAAAATCTGTGGCTCAGTAAAGCCCAAAAAGAAACAAAAATGATGAGGGAGAACAACAAAATAACAGAGAATCTTACATATTTTAGGAAATAGAGTTGAATTTTGGGGGTAAAAGGTTGAAATTAATGAGCAGTTAATACAGAGTAAAAAAAGGAAGTGAAAGAAATCAGAAACTGATTTGAAAAGCACGAAATTAGGGGAGATGGGGAGTTAGAAACGTGTATATTTAGGAAAAGGGGAAAGAGAGAAAGTGTGCAGTTAAAAAATAGGAGTGTGGGGAGTGGTAAGTTAATTGGTGGAAAAGTGGGTAGCTATCAGTTGTAAAAATATAATATTATAGCTACTAAACTTAATTATTAAAAAGTATAGTTATGTTCCATAAATATGTAACATAGTAAGCTATGCCAAGTAAAATTTACTAAGAAAATATAAGGATACTTTTTTTTTTATTTACAAAACATACCAACAAAATTACAAAGTATACCAGATTTGAGTTTAATGGGATCCCACGATTTTAAGCTTTTTTTTAAGGAAAATAATTTGATTTTAAATGTGGTCTTAATTTTAGGATAGTTATCTATCAACTTCTTCTTCTTTTTAAAAAGATTTCTCTCTCTCTCCCCTTCCATGATAGACACCATTTCTAGACCTAAAATCCATCTTCTCTAGAATAAATTTTCAAACCAATATTATAAAATATTTTTTATTACTGACCTGTGTATTAGTTGTATATAAAATTGGTTTGTATTGTTTGAGACGTGTGATCATTGTGTGTTTGAAACCTTTATATATTGTATAAACTGTAGTTTTCAAAAATGTTGTAAACTAATATATGTATGAAATGTGTATGAAATCTGCTATATATCATTTAGATATATGCGGTACAACGTGTATGAAATGCGAATAAATTCGATATGAATTAATGTATGAAATGTGTACGGAATCTGATTTGTATCAATCAGAAAACTTATTATACATATATACTTTCTCATAATCTATACATACTTTGATCAAATTTTATACAATTTATATGTACTTTAGCATAATCAAAATATATATACAACTTTTAAACATATTTCATACATAAAAATTATAACTAATTTATACAGTTATACATATTGCATACAAAAATTTATACATATTTATTTTCTGGCGTATGAACTTTGTATGAAATCTAGTTTGTATCAATTACAAAATTATTAGACATATTTTCTCAAAATTTATACATACTTTCATTATAGTTTATACAATTTAAATGTACTTTATCATAATCAAAATACACATATGATTTTTATACATGTTTCATATATAAAAATTATAACGAATTTATACAGTTATATAAATATTGCATACAAAAATTATACATATATGTTTTCTGGTGTATGAATTTTGTACATAAAAATTATCGATTAGAATGGAATTTTTGAGTAAAAGTTGGAGAAAATCAGGAACAATATCTCTTAATTTTGAATGGGGAGAGAAAAGTAGATGAAATAAAAGAGCAAAAGTTGGAGAAAATCAGGGAACAATATCTCTTAATTTTGAATGGAGAGAGAAAAGTGGATAAAATAAAGAAAACAGTTTATTTACTTCTTTTTAATTTGTCTGATTCGTATAGATTTTGTAACAAATCTATTGATATATTTTGTAAACTGAAAAGTATCGTCATATTCTGTAAATATACCCTCTTACTATGTACATATATGTTTTTTGCTCGTATGCTTAATCGGTGTGTAAAATGAGTGTGTTATATTTTTATCAATCCTAAAAATTTCACATGCCTTATTCTTTAGAGTGCCATTTTGAAGACAGTTGATTACACAAATATTTGTCTAGAAAGTTAATTCCCAGAGAAAAGAAGACTCATTGTGTGATATTTATTTAGGAAGTTAATTAATTCCCTCAAATTTGGAACACAAATGTTACTTTGGCTATCAGATAATTTTCGGAATAAATTTTAGTGCTTTTATTAGTAGTAGGGAAAAACACACAGAAGGGAAAAAGACTTCTTTCCCTTTTCCCTTTCATTACTGACAGAAGGATATATAATTGGAAAATTACTAGCATGTAAGTACCAACACAAGTAGTCAAAGTACCAAAAAGACACCACAAGTACTAAGTATTCTATTAACCCACCTGGATGAATCATAATCATCTCTAAGAAGGGCTATTGCAAACACTTAATGAAATGTTATCTATGTCATGCAAAATCCTTTAGGACAGTTTTTCTGTCACACAAACTGCTTCATTTAAAAAAGAAGTTATAGCTCAAACTGAAAGATAGCATCTTATCATCAGTTTCCGATTCGCCTAGCATCTTATCATCAGTTTCCGATTCGCCTTCCTCTATTTCTATCTGACCAACCCCTTCTGGCAGCTTTTGCTCTATTCCATCTCTGAACGTTTCTCATTCTTGCAAATATTTTTCGAATCTGGTACAACTTATGAGATTGTTGAGCAATCAAATTTGCAGTTGAAGGGTTCTGGCTTAAGATGATCTCATATCCATCTCGAAAAGAGTCCATTCCTTCACTTAAAAGTTGCCAGAAGAGCCCCCCTGCTGCTGCTCCCCCACGCTTGGCTGATGAATATATCGTGTAATAGACTGTGTTGTAAAGAAGGTCCCTTTGGTAGGAGCTGAAACCTGAATCTTTCGAAGATTTTCCGAACTCTGTGATCAGTAATGGCTTTCTAAGAATATATTGAGCATCTTGAATGTGGGAGTTTAGCCAATTGTTGAGAAATGATAGCTGAGCTTGATCATTTGAGTTTGTTATCCTGTCATATCACAACTTTATAATTAAGAAACTCTTAAATATTGTAACCATCTCATCTAAAAGTTCCTCTCTTAGAGATGAGACACTTTGTAACACATCTCTCAAATGCAGACCTGATTCATTTTCCATGCTCAAGCACATAACTGTTTTTGTTTTTATGTGACGATGAGACTTGAACTCAGGATTGCTGATCCGATATCATATCGAATTGTGTCACTTTATTTAATAGTTTAAACATTTAAATGAGACGATCACATAAAACACACTTGAAGTTTCAAGATAACTTAAGTGATATAATCTCCGTAAAGGATATTATTGTAATGTGCAGATGTGGTTCTGAAAAGTTTACCATTGATCAGGATAGGCATGAGCAGTGGCAAAATCAATGCCAGGGATACGGTTGTTGGCGATGAAGTCGGTTCCTATGTCAAAATTAGGATTCAGATTCCTCCTCTGAGGAGTTGTTTGTCCGTAGAATCCTTCTAAGCCAACTTCTAACAAATGGTTTCTGTCAATGGACTTAACATAAGAAGCCATCTCTGTTGCCCAGGCCTGCACACAACCAACTAAAACTTAGTATAAATCCTTTTCATGCTGTTTCTCTCCAGAAAACATAAATTCTTGTATTAGGATGTAGTGACATCAAAAGTAATAAATGAGTGCACTAGAAATTGGCAAGGAAAGCAGATGACATTAATTTCTAGTCAACTACTGGTTCTTATGAGCGTTGTCCATTTCTGGGGCATCGAAGTATGTGAACTAACATGGGATCTACCGGGATGAAAATTAATGGAGAACTTTAATCTGGTACTTTAATACTAGTAACCATGCCGCACCCATATCAGATTCAAAGGGGTCATTTATATTCGTAGTAGGCGTCATATTAAATTTCCTATTAAATAGCCAGACTTAATTTTTTCCTATTACTCTTTGGATATTGGCAATTTAACCCATATCTATTTTAGAAACTTGCACCATTACTATTAAGCTGTAAGCCTTAATCCAAACTTCTGTAGTACATCTGAGGGGCCTGTGGTGTTATCGTCACATGGAGGATTGAGAAGTTACTGTAGTTGCAAAATGCAAACCAATTGTAGCATTGTACTTGAGTCATGTATCCTGTATCTTAGAAGGACAAACGACACTAGATTATAGTTTATACAGTATTCAATCTCACTTGGTTATTCTTTGTACTTCTTTGTACTCCCTCCTTTCATTTTTACTTGTCCACAAAGAACTTAGTACTCCCTTTAAAAATACTCAAATAAATGAAGTGTATATTTTAATACGATACCCATATTAATTGATATATAGTCGCAATGAACTCGGTGAATGAGTAGTTAATGTTGATGAAAAAATAAGAATTTTTTTTTTTGTCTTTAAGTGGACAAGTAAAAGTGAAACTTTACTTTTAATATAGTGAACAAGCAAAGGCGAGCAGAAGGATTATTATTTAATCTAATCCTGTATCACAATTTATCACCGTATTTCAAGGCGTAATTGTCTGCATCTAACTTGCAAAACCGTAAAAACCACCAAAGCAGAAAAGGAATCCCGACCCCAGTTTTAATTTAACGTTCAGACAAAAAAGAGGAATTAAAAGGTAAAGAGAGTGCAAGGAAGTGGATAAAGTGAAATTAAATTTAGCTTTTCTTCTTAAAAGTCGACCCATTGATTTAAAAACTCTGCTTAAAAATGAAACCATGGATAAATGCATATAGATGTGGAGAAAGAAAAAAGAACCTGAATGGTTCTTCCGGAAGGATCTGATGTGCATCTTGGTTCATTCATAAGCTCCCATGCCATGATTGTAGGGTCATTCTTGTAAACAACTCCATTGAGTTTGTTGTATCTATTGAGTACAGTCTGCATAGTAAAAACCAAAACCAAAACCAAAACGTCATGCTTTTTTCTACACAATTTAAACTGACCAATTAGAATCAAGGAAAATGGTAAGATGCAATTTTGTGATTACCCTAATATGATTCTTGTAATAGCCCTTAACAACAGAGTTTCTGAAGAAATCATCATCCGAATTGAGGTACTGCCCATGACTTCTAGCCCAGTTCACATACTGTTTCTTCCCCCCAAAGCTCTCATAATTATTTGCAAAGCTTAATACAAGCTTAATTCCATACCTTCTTGCTTCAGATATCACAAAATCCAACCCCTTCAAATCAATTAGTTACACAAAAGTTAGACTTGGAGGAACATTAGGCAAAAAAATCAGGACAAAACAAAATATGTACTACTCCCTCCGTTTTGATTTATTTGTCTTAGTTTGACTGAGCACAAAATTTAAGAAAGCTGAGAAAGATTTTTGAATCCTGTTGCCTTAAACTAAAAAAGTACGTTAAATGAATCATACTGTCCTTTTAATCTTGTGATTTTAAACATATCGGGTGGGATGTTGGAATTAAAGACGTTTTCTAAACTGACTAAAAAGGAATTGCAAGACAAACAAATTGAACGGAGGGAGTAGCAAAAAAGAGACCTTAAACATATTCTCATTGTAGGAGCCAGGAGCATATTGTAGTGGCCTGTATCCACCATCACTAAAAGCCCAAGTTCTAGCAACAGTAAGGCCATGGCTTGAAGCTTCTCTAAATGCAGCTGAAACTTTGGATCTTTGAGATGGGTCAGAAGCTACATACATTAGCCAGTAAGCGTTAAAGCCATTGGCGTAAAAAGGGTCACCATTTAGCATGAAATGGATCCCTCGGGTTCTAATGAACCCATCCCCTGCTTCAACTTGAACAAATAAGCAGATTTTTTGCACAAAGAAAATTAGAAAAAGTGTGTATGCTAAATGCTTCTTCATCTTTCTTTTGATTTTAGAACCGTGTGGTTTAGAATGCCAATGAAGGCGGAGAAAACATTTTATTTGCAGCTTAGAGTAGTGTGGGGCTCTGTAATACTTTGTGCAAATGTGGCCCCACCACTACTATTATCGGCTATCAGAGCAAAGTAACAGTGACTGCCAAGTGGTTTGTTTTGGGAGGTGGATAAGAAAACAATAAAAGAAGGGCTGGGATCTTTGAAGACAGGAATCATTCATTTTCAAAGTAGAGGTGAAATGTCAAGTTCGTCGGTGTGAAATACGGTAGCATTAAGGACAAATATGACTTATAGTAATTTGTTATTAATAGTAAGAATGACAATATATCATAGGATAAAGTTAAAATATCTTGTATATTGAAAATGTATAATTTAGACTGTTTTTTTTTATAGCAACAATGTGTATAAATAGGCCTTATAAATATATAACTGATTTTCAACTACATTGTGTATAGAAGTGTCAAAATGGACTGGCCCAGCTCAACCCTAAAGGGCCAAAGAATTAAATGGGCTAGGAAGGGCTGGCCCTTTTAATTGAAGGTAAAAGCAAAATGGCAGCCTAACCCAGCCCTAAGCGGGCTGCGGGCTAGGACGGGCCAGCTCTTTAAGTTTTTTAGTCTTTTGAAATAACATTTTCTAAGTGAATTTTGGTACAATTTGAACATGAAAGTTTTGCAAAATAGAATCTTCTACCGCCCATTCTTGCGCAAATCCATATCATAGAAGAAAAAAATTCAAAAGAACAAATATAAATTATTATTTTTAATCACTAATTCAGATCACATTCAAAAGAAATTAAACATAATATAAATTCTACGACTAAAAAGTATTACTCCAGTTTCTAATTACTACTTAGTTGTAAGTACATTCTTTTTTCTCATTATTTTTTATCTTTTTGTTTAATTTACTTATATTTTTTTTTTTACTCCCTCCGCCCCAAAAAGATTATCCTCTTTTGACTTGGCACAAAGTTTAAGAAATAAAGGAAGACTTTTGAAATGTGTGGTCCAAAATAAGCCTTAGATATTTTTGTGGTACGTAAATCATTTCATAAAGTTAAATTGTTTTTAAATATAGAAAGGGATAATCTTTTTGGAACGTACTAAAAAAGGAAAGATATGAATTTTTTGGAACGGAGAGAGAGTAATTAATTTATTATTCTTTTCTTAAATGGGTCACCTCGGCCCAACCTCGACGCGTCGACCAAGAGAGGCTGGGCTTTTGAGCCTTACTTTTATATGAGCCAAAGAAATCTTAGCCCAATCCTACTTAAATAAAGGGTTGAGTTAGACCGGCCTCACAGGCCAAGCCAATATTAACAGCTCTAATTGTGTATATTCGTCGATGGTCCAGACTCCTTAACTCCCTAATTAAAGCCGCATGCCCCCCTTAGGGAATCATAGGTTGCTTAAAGTCATCTACCATAAAGACAAGTATCTCTTACAAGATTAACCTTCTAGGCCAAAAGGTCTCCATGATTTCTTCTCCTGAGATACACAACAAATAAGATAATCTGCATGCGGAAAAAATGTACTTGAGCATGCATGTATGATTATGAATTAACCCAAGCGCGAATCAGGGAGTGCCGACACCTTGGTAAAAAGAATCAGGGTCATTGTGGAAAGACCAATACATGGGACCATAGGTGGAGTAGCTTTTGCTTTTTAGCTTTGTCCTACGCAACAGTCCATTATTAAATTATGCTCGCAGGATGATTGATGGACATAAATTGCTGCTTACTGTTATTAAAACCACCAGGTCAGAGTGGTAAAAGAGTAATTGTAACCGCGCCAATTTTTAGACCTATGGTAATCAACCATCCATTATAGTACTACCAGTACTGTGTTTATGGAAAGAGGCAGTAAATGTAACCACAGAGAGAGCGATCCTTTACAACTACAAAATTAATTAGAGGGGAAATTTAAGCCACAATTTTGTGGACAATTAATGTGCCGATATTTTTCTGGAAGCATTGTGAATTGTGACACAGCTCTCTTATCTATTGCAATATGAGCGATGTCTTTGTCTAATTTTTACATTATTTATTATGGTGCACTTTTAAGAGCATGTTTTTGACGATCATCTGGTTGAGAACTCGATTCTTATCATTTTAAAGCTAGACTAGATCTGCCTCACACAGCCAATTCACGAGGATATGAAAGCTACATAAAAGGCAAGTATTTTGCAAATTTTTGGATAGAGCTTAATTGGACCTAATTTAACAAGGTTTCCCTGTCCTTGTCAAGATTTTTAAGGCCTGTAACACAGCCATGTGGCTACAACTTACGAACATCAAGGTAGGGTTTCAAGTTTCAACAGCCATCAGAGAAGAGGAAAGCAAGCAACTCTCCTTTCTCTTATGATTTTCCGTACCTCTTCTCTTCCGAAAATAACGTCAAGACAATATTAGCAAGATGCTGCTGATGATGATAAGTGGTAACACTTTTATATAGTAGTTCCATATGTGAAAAATTCATTTGTTAACGATAATTAGAAATTGGCATTCAAAATTCACCTAGAAAATTAAGAATCTCAACATCACAGACTCGTAGTAATTATGGTACTGGGTATGTGATAGTGCTAGAAACAGTATAAATTAGTAGCTCCTTTATTCTCAGAGACACAATTCTCGAAGGAGCTCGTTGGTCCTACTTGGTTTGGTTAAAAACATTTGGCGGTGAATGAATGGACGCATTTAGAGGCGACATCTGCGGCGAGATTTATCATTTACCAAACTTTTGGTAAAGACATATCGAGTGGGGTGTCGAGCGATCTATCATCACAAATTCACAAAGATAAATCGAGCCATGGGTCCCAATTTGTGGCCTACATCTCACCAGTAGGTGAAGCAGCTGCTGTAAAGCAAGTACTCCTAAGTAGAGTGATACCCATACTTGCACCATACTCATCAATAAAACCACAGACAGAATCTTGTACCTCCTTGACCCTCTTGGATTCAGTTGGTCAATGGTCATTGTGTACCTGGTTGGCCTACATCATTAGGTTCTAATCTTCTGCTTTCTATTTAGGTGGTCTTTTAAAAGATAATCAGTAATCAAATTCATAACCCAAAAGCTTGGATTAGTCGGGTCAAAGAGTATTGCACGTGATCTTCAAAATGTTATTATTGGAATGATACATAGGAATTAACCAAGATTATCCCCAACTTGATTATCTTTGAATTTACTTGTCGTCATACGCTTGTGACCAATAAATATGGGCCTTTAAGCAAATAGGTTTTTTGTCATCTTGGTCCGACCATTAACAGATTACAACCGTTAACCAAATGATGGAATTTGGCTATCTCAGCCTCCATTTTAGGCAATTGGAAAGTTCAGGTGGTCACTTGGTGATAACACCATTATTTTTTTGTTATAGATCTTCCGCAGCTGTAGGACTAAAACAGTCACCGACTGAAATCGCAGAAGGATCATTTAGATTACAGGCATAGAAGGACAACGGATAGTTCAGTAACTGTTTCGATGGAAACTATTGTTAGTTCTGTGAAAACCCATTAGTTTCTGCCCCAAAAGTCAACCAAAACGAGGAGATACAGTAAATTTCTCTTTCCAAGACATTGCACCAATCTTTGTCCAACTATCGAACACCAAAAACTTCCATACCAAATGGAGGTTTAAGGATATATTAGTGTTATTTGGTGTTAAGCAACTGGTCCGTTGGCTGAAGAAATCTAATCAAGGGTTCCGTAGGCAAGTCACCTCTAAAGTGCAATTGCTCCTCAAGGCCTGCAAAGTTCACAAAGAACATCCTTCACAAAAAACATCCACTTTAATTTGCCCAACTTCTATAAGAACCATTTCGCAGTGGTGCTAACAACCCCAGAGCAAATACTTTATTTATTTTTCGAGGAACTGTACATGTGGAATAGCAGAAATATGCTTTATGTATCAAAAAGTAAAAGAATATATGATGATATTCACAAGACAGTAAGATTGATCTCCTGCTTCCTTATTTCCCTGTATTAATAAGCACACCTTAACCTATTTATTGAGAACTCATAGTTCTGATCCAGAGTCACCCTCAAGACTATGAGATTGATTCAAATAGGATGCTTCTCTTCCAGTTGAAAAGTAAGACCAGGCTAAGACAGCAGAGCCTAGTGTAATTGTAGCAGCAATCGAACCCCATATCCATTTCTTCTGCCTTCTCTTCCTTATTTGCCTAAGACGCCGCGCTGTCTCTACACAATCCAAACACAAAACGTCATTTTCTAAAAAGCAAAACAGCATCTGCTGGTAGATCTTCTCAACCAACAACAAAACAACTCAGCACAAAAAAAGGTTCACTACTTAGCATTTACCCTGATAGACTGCGGGTGCCAAGATTAGATAATCAGAGAAGCAGCCTGAACAGTTGTCACTCAGGATCAGAGGCGGAGGGAGGAAGGGCCATGAACCCCTTGGCGGAAAATTACACTGTTTATATATGGTTAAAATTATTTTTTATGAATATATATAGACGTTGAACACACTTTGGCTTCTTCGTCTGTTTACTTTTTCATATTTTGAACCCCCTTAGTGAAAATCCTGCCTCCGCCACTGCTCAGGATAAGGAAACTACATGCGAGGCCTTCGATGACACACTAACATACAAAATGGCCTATGAACCGAATGTACTCCTGATGCAAGATGTAGGTTAGCAAGGAAGTTTCTAGCGTCAAGTTGGTCTTTCAAACAATTCTGCAAATAGGATTACCTGTATGCATGCAATCTATTTTCACAGATATTATGAAGTCAATATGCCTTGCAACAAAAACAAGCTACCCAGTGAAATCTCACAAAGTGGGGTATGGGGAGGGTAGAGTGTAGGCAGACCTTACCCTACCTTGGGAAGTAGGGAGGCTATTTCCAGAAGACCCTAGGCTTAAGGACCCCCACATGGTTAAATGTCCTACTTTGACTAACACGATCATAGATATGAGAATTAGGATAGAGTCTATGTTTAGATATTATTAAAAAAAAAAAAAAAAAAAAAAAAACTGCATGTATGAGTGAAAAAGTGCACAATGAAGTTTGGTTGTAAAATACACAGATAGACCAAGACATTATTCTGGATGCCCTAAAGACGAAACATAAACATTTGGCATGGAATACTGGGGAAGATATTTGCACTACAGAGGATACAGAATGATGACTTTATGCATCAGTTAGAAAAGAAAACACCATATCTGGCTTATGCTTTGAGTTCTAATTCTCTCAGATAAGAGAGGAGGCAGTTGCCATCACGGCTATGACATCCCAATGAAACTATAAGTGAGACTAAGTAATACAGGTTAAGGACCTAGTTGTTCCTATCAACATATCTTATCTATTTGGTGGAAGCAACAAGTCAGATTGACAGACACAGACGTACAAAGAATAAGTGAAAGATGATCATTTGTCCAAACAACCCCGAAAGAACATGCATATACCTACATTAAATGCGCAACAACACATCAGCCTCAAAATATAAGTAGTAACATGTAACATAAACTCACCTATAGCTTCCTGATTCCTCTGTGACATCTCTCGATTCACAGCTTCGTAATAATTCAACCTGTCCCATAGTCGAGCTATCTCAAAGTTCTTCGACTCAATTTGAGCCTCCATTTCTGCCTCCACCTCAGCCTTTGCTATTCCCCTTCCAATGGAATCTGATACAAACCGAACAATGTGGACTTGTTGACACAAATCTTCCACCTGATCAACTGGCTGTTCATTGTCCAATCCCTCTCCAGCAATGACATTAGGAGGGATGTTCAACCCCACAAGAGATAATTGTTCACGAATGCTTTGCCACTGGGTTTGCATGGTACTTAAAGCTTCTTCTACTTGCTTTCTCTTTTCAATTTCCATTAATAAGCTCAATCTTATTTCTCGTAACTCATTTTCAAGATCATTTGTCGGTAATTGTGGCCCATTCTCTGAAGATAGTTCTGAAGAGAGGATGCACATACGACAACCAAAAGTTATGTCACTAGTAATATAATAAGCTCATGGTGATGACATAGAATATCAATAACTTATCATAAGAAAAAGTAAAAGGCACTCAATGGTAACAAGGTATTTACATAGAATAACAAAGCTTGCATAGTTGACTGAAAAATGTAAATCCTACAACTATGCATCAGGTAAAAGACAAGGAAGCCAATGTGACAGCCAGGAAAAAGAAAAGGAAGAAAATAGCAAAGAGAACATTCAAATTATTACTAGAGAAGAGGAACAAATAAACCCCTCAAGTTCAATTCAAATGTAAGCATAAAAAGACAGCCATAAAAATTGTCAAATTATGAAAAGGCGACTACCTTCCCAAGCATCATAAAATTCTCCCATCGGGGTCATGGAACTTACACAGCGCTGCAATCCACCATTATTCTCACTCTCACCATAACTCCTGACACTCAGAGATTCCTGTGGGTCAAAGAAATCGTCAGCTTCACCATCTCTCCTCAAATTGAATGCAACAGACTTCATTGTACCATTTTGCCCAGCTGAACCATTATGCAAATCTTGGTGAAGAAGCTCCTTATCACAAAGGTCACTCACTTCACCATTATCAGCAGGGAATAATAAATTATCCTCTTCTGCACAATTAATTGTCTCACTAGAAATGGAAGGGTCATCAACAGATGTACTGGGGAGCTCCTTCTCCATGTCTCTTAAATTCTCATCTATCTTCTTCTCTCCATCTAGAGCTTGTTGAGTGCCGAAATCATCTTCAGTGAAACTCTTTGAAAGTCGTGGACCTCGGCGCTTGTGATTGATTATGTAGGGTGATGGAGGAAATGACGAAGAAGAATCTGGATATGACGAAGGAGAATCTGGAAGTGGTGTTGGCTTGGGAATTGTGTATAGTGCAGGAGATATTTGAGTCCAGTGGTCATTCGTACCTGCTATTACAGAGGACTTACCATTGGTATCATCCAACTTTACATTAGACTCGAAGGATATCCTTTCTAGTTTTGAACTAGAACCATTCTTGCTCCTATCAAAGCTTGAATTAGGAATGTTGTTCCTCCTCTCAAACTTTGAGTCATGAATGCTCTTGGAAGTTGCCGTGGATTTCGAGCCCCCGGTTTCTATTAATCTATCCATAGCTATTGCTGTATATGTCGGCATGGCTTACTATACAAGCAACACCTATACGAAATAACAGAGAAACTTAGAAACATAACACAACAACCAATTAATTCATTTTCCATTAAGAATACATAAAACTATAAAAGCATGTCCTAGCAAATAATCTGATCCTGGATGGAAGTTAAGTAGCATAAAAGAAATGAAAAACGAAAGGTAATTGAAATTGTTCCAAACTCCAATTTTAAAGGAGAAATTCCATGGAATTGCGAAGGCAAGTTCACAAAATCTAGAAATGCTGGTATTTGTTAAACCAACGTTTGAATTCTTATGTGTCAAATCACGACGACATCATAATCCACCTAAATTTTAGTTATCCGCTAAAATCAATATGGTTCATTAACCTTTAAATTCATTCATTCAAATGGTAATTATAGGTCCAAATGATCAAATTAAACGCATAAAAGCTTTTAACAAACACACTTAATTATAACAACCAAATATGATCATCAAATCACCAATAAAGAGAGATAAGAAAGTAACCTGAAGATGGGAAAGAAGCAGAAGAAATGAAGAAACCCTAAGGGAAGGGAAGGGGACTCAAACCATGAAGGTAAGGGAAGAGATTCAGAAATTGAGAAACGGGATTGTGAAAGGTCATGATATTATGATTAGAGGAAGAAGGAGAAGGTGAAGGTACAGTGTGGAACACGTTTCCATTGAAGCACACGACCTGTTCTTGTTTCGTGTCCCTGACTCTCTCTCTGACCCAGACCCTGACCTTTCGGACAAGGCAAAAGAGCCCCCCCAAAAAACCAGTTCCTTAGAGCCAAGAGGAATGCTTCTTTCCTTCCTTCTTTCTCTGTATGTTTGTTAAGTACAAAGTTCGTGTGCCTGTTGTTGTATGTTTATGTTCCTTATTTCTCTCTGTCTTTCTCGTGCTTCTCCTTCCACCACCTCGCCTCCCTTAGAATCAAAGGCCAAAATGCAAACAGAACCTCCCCCACTTTATTCTAAAACAAAAAATAAGATTCTTATTTTGTCGTACCATCCAAAGGTCCTTTTTTTTTTTTTTCTTTCTTTTTTATTACGTACATAGGATAGTTAACATGCGTAAAAAGAATTTCTATTGGTGATGCTACAATTAGATTTATTTACAGGTGAATAAATGCAAAGTACTTATCTTTTCTGCTTCTGAAAATTATAAAATTGTGGGATGGCAATTAAATTTTGCATAGTGGAGTATTACTTAATTTTTTTATAGAAAAAAATAAAAAGAGTTTTAATATGGACTTGTTCTTTATTGAAGGACTATTAGATTACAAGTTTTGTGGGTTGGCTAACTTGGCCAAATTCGTTGAGTTACAAAAGCTTATACTTTCGTTGACTTTAACTAACATTGAAACATTTTCTGTTGTGAGTTCCTTTTATTTTAGTCTAAGGCTCTAACCTAAGAAGAGAAAAATCATGGGAAGGCCAAAATGAATTTTGTTTCACAATTGATGTGTTGGAAAGTTCAAGGGGAAGCTAGAAGGACCTTATACTCCACCCAAGTTAGTGGATGCAATTTTTACAGAAATTGTAGGAATTCCTGCCAAGTGTGTCATCACGAGGACATTTCTTTTCGTAGTCAACCGAAGGGCTAGAAAGCTCAAGAAAATCTTTGCCCAGATAGGACCGTTAGCCGAAAAAAGCACTGGAGCTAATGCCACCTGTAAGGACTGGACTGGCAGATATAATTGGCGGCTCTTTTCTTTTTCTTTTTCTTTTTAAAATAAGTTTGCATAGTGAGAACTGGGGAGGAAGAGTCAGAACAAAGAAGGAAGGGCTGGACTGTTAAAAGGTCAATGTAATTGGTATTTGTGACATTCCAGCTTCAGTTTTGACATTTTGATTATTAGATTGTTTTTATAAATTTTTAATTCGTCAATGGTAGCATCATTCATACATTGGGATGACATTACTACCAAAAGAAAAAAGGCTCGCGGTCATAAATATCTAGTCTAATAATTTAGTATACATGTAGAACTTGTTTATTAGTACTGATTATTATTATACTCCATATATTTTTCTTACCGTCAGAAATAAATATGGAGTATAATAATTACTAGTATACTTCCATATTTCTAGAATGCACATTTCGTCACTGCTGCTCTAAGTTGACTTTCTTTTGGGCTCTTGTTTAGAAGTGGGAAAGGGGATCGGGGTTCAAAGTGGAGAAAAATAAAAAGTTTTTTCTTCTAATTCACTAATTAAGCAGAGAAAACATGAAAATTGTTATAAAACTAAGCTAAAAGAGTAACAATATTAATGGATGAAAACCATAGAAATAGAATGACAAAAGAGGAGAGATTTTTACTATTCTTCCAAAATGTGTTACAAGTGTATTTCATATGAAAATTTATGCCTCTATTTATAGTGATACATATGTATTTAATATATGAAATGGTGGAAGAAAATGGGAGGGCCATTAACATGGTGGAAGAAAAAGGAAGAACCATTAACATGGTGGAAGGAGCATTATATTTGTGAAATGGACATCCATAATTTCATAACACTCCCCCTTGGATGTCCATAGATGATGTGCATCGTTAAAAACCTTATTGGGAAAAACCCTGTGGGAAAAAGCCTCAATGAAGGAGAAAGAGTACACATATCTAGTAATACGCTTTGAGAGTTGCCTCATTAAAAACCTTACCAAGAAAACCCAATGGGACAAAACTTGGTTAAGGAAAAAAGAGTACAACGCGTATTTCACTCCCCCTGACGAATACTAAGATTCGGATGTCGAGTCTTCGCATTCCAATCTTGAATATCATCTTCTCAAGAGTTGAAGTTGGCAAAGATTTGGTGAACAAATGCAGATTGTCACTTGAACGGATTTGTTGCACATCAATATCACCATTCTTCTGGAGATCATGTGTGAAAAATAACTTTGGTGAAATGCGCTTCGTTCTATCTCCTTTTATAAATCCTCCCTTTAATTGAGCTATGCATGCAGCATTATCTTCATATAATATCGTGGGTATTTTTGTATCACACTTCAAGCCACATCTTTCTCTCGATGAAATGTATCACCGATCTCAACCACACACATTCTCTACTTGCTTCATGAATAGCTATTATCTCAAAGATGATTCGAAGAAGTAGCAACAATGGATCGCTCCGTGGATCACGGTGATATAGCAAGTACCTCCGCATGTAAACAAGATAGTCCGTTTGAGATCGAGCTTTATGTGGATCGATAAATAACTCCGCATCCGCATAACCAACAAGATCCGTACTACCTTTGTTAGTATAAAATGACCCATATCGCTAGTTCCCTTCGTATATCGCAATATATGCTTAACTCCGTTCCAATGTCTTCGTGTAGGAGAAGAGTTATATCTTGCAAAGCAAATTAACAGAGAGAATGCTATGTCGTGTCTTGTAGCGTTAGCAAGATACATAAGTGCACTAATTGCACTAAGATATGGTACTTCAGGACCAAGAAGCTCTTCATTTTCTTCTTGAGGTTGGAACGGATCTTTACTCACTTCAAGTGAGTGAACAATCATTGGAGTACTTAAAGGATGCGCATTGTCCATGTAAAACCGTTTTAAAACTTTCTCTATATAGGCAGATTGATGGATAAAGATCCCTTTTGTGAAATGTTCAATTTGCAGACCAAGACAGTAGTTTTGTCTTTCCGAGATCTTTCATCTCAAATTCTTCCTTCAAATATTCAATCGCCTTTTGGAGCTCTTCCGGAGTTCCAATGAGATTTATGTCATCAACATAACCAAGAAGTATAATGAACCCTGATTTTGTTTTCTTAATAAAAACACATGGACAAATGGCATCATTTGTATATCCTTCATTTATCAAGTACTCACATAAGCGATTATACCATATGCACCCTGATTGTTTTAAACCATATAATGATCTTTGTAATCTGATTGAATACATTTCCCGAGACTTTAAACCAAATGCTTCAGGCATTTTATATCCTTCAGGAATTTTCATCTAAATTTCATCAAGTAAGCCACATAGGTGACAAAGATCCATCAGTATAAATAATGTGACATTTTCTAATGTTTGACTGTCGGTCCAATAAACATTACGTTTACCAAGATGCATCATTTTACTTGGTAATTATTTCTACGTCAACATGCTTTAAGAGACGTAGTACTCAGATCCTCACAATCTTATACAATATTGCGCGCCATATTGTATCAAAGATATCGTCGACAAGATATCATTTTGTATCGGTTCGCAATTCGACATAACTTACTGAGATCTCATCACTTCATTATTTTCGTGTACCGAACCTCTCATAAGGTTTATGAAGTGTTATGTCGTAGCTCTTCAAGAGCACTTTGCCTCCTTATTATGATCATTTGCTCCTTCCTTTTTCAAGGATTATTATATTTGGAACCGATTGGTCTACCATGCTCCATGCATGTTATAGACTCGTCCTTCAGGGACATTAGAAGCATTTTACAGATGAAATATGAAATAGTTGGGTCAGCAAATGCTTCCAGCATTTGAGTTGAATTATCTGAGGATCATATTGATGATAACACAACATATTTCTTAGTTGCTTATTGTCTCCCCCTTATTTTAGTGACATGTGTCCCCATTTTCTTTGGGAAAATCCATCTGTGTGCATCATGGTATATCCATTAATCATGTACCGCACATCAAATGCTAAAAGATGTAAATATCTAGTTCCTGACCCTGAACCAAATATGAGGGGAGAATTTATCAAAATTTATTGATCTGAAGCATACAAGTCTTCCGTTGTATGCAATATATCATATCTCGGACCAACATCCGAAACTCGTTCTCATAAGCAATGGTTTAGTCAGATTATGGAGGCATCTAGTGCCAAACCAACTTAGATATAAACCAAAGCATTATCAAGATGATTGTCTTGATTACATATTCGAAAATTGTGCTTCCAACTCAATCATTTTGAGCGAGCAACTTCGTAAATGTCAAACCGCTAAATTGACAATAAACATACATGTGACCGTCTCATAGATGCATCTATTTAAGACATCACATTACGGTGAAGGGCCCACATTCACCTTTTATATTTTTCGAATTTTGGGGATTCAAATTCCCAACATTAGCCGGTGTAATCAACTTATCATGAGAACAAGCAACACAAACAAATTCTTGAAGAATCTTCTAGTTCTTCAATATGTTTTTAATACTCAATTAGCACATCGATTTAAATCGGGACGATCAAAATGGTCTTGTCAATCGATAAAATTATCCGTACTCGTAAACTTCAAGTTTACTATGACGAGTGCTATTTCTTTTAATAAACTTCGGTTTACTATTGCATGAAATTATATATCAATAAACTTCTAGTTTATCGTGGTATGTGATCTCATCATGCTCGGGTAAAATTTCACATGTGTATTTCTTACCCGTAGTAACTTGAAGATATTTAATATTCCGATCATTTGTAGTCTCAATATGATAACCATTTTTATTGTTAGTAAACTTCAAGGTCTACTACGGTTGTTCCGATCGTACCAATTACGATCTACAATGAATGGTATTATCATATATAACATCTTCAAGAGACTTCAATTTATTTATCATGATCGTATATTATTTGGACACCGCTAGTGTCATGATACTTGCAAATAAATAATTAGCTCTTCTCGGAGCCTTTGATCATTAATTTCTATTACCAAATATTTCTTAAATACTTTTGGTACCATGAAAGTAAATTTCGACACTATCGGGTGTCACGAAATAAATATTGAATTCTAAACTTCAATATTTTAAACATCTCCTTCAGGGAGATTCATCATTAACATCTGATCATTTTGTATCAAAGAGGCAACCATATAGTTATTAATTCCTTCAGGGGAAAATACATTAATTGTTATTTCCTTCGAGGAAATCAATAACAACTAACCAATAATGTATTAATGTGGTTATAGCAGAACCATTCTACTCTGCTCCCTTTTCCTTAGAATGATATTTTGATAAAATTATTTAAGATGTTTCTGCGTACGACAGGTACGTGTTGCTATGTCTTAATTTCATACCACCAAAATAACATGTATATTCCTTGTATTTTATCTCTCCAGGAGACAGGTTGTGGTATTAGTTCATTCACTTCGGGGAATGAAACCTGATTATTTAAATGTGCTTGAAATACGACATTTATCAATAACTCGTTATTTTCCTCAAGCACAAGAAGATATTGCTTCAGAATATTTCTCAAATATTTTACCGATTCTTTCTGCTTCATGAGTAAAGTTTAAAGTTTTACCACTTCGGGAGTAAAGTTTAAATGTTTACTACTTCGAGAGTAAATTTTAAGGTCTTACTACTTCAGGAGTAGATCTCGGAGTTATTTACTACTTCAAGAGTAAATTTCAGAATTCTACTACTTGGGGAGTAGAGCTCGGAGGTTACAACTTTCGGAGTAGAGTTCAAAGTTTTGCTACTTCGGGAGCAGATTTATGAGTTTACTACTTCGGGAGTAAAGCATATAATATTCGAAATATTTCTTCTAAATTATTCTACCTCTTCTGGAGTTGAGTCGTGATTTCTTCACAACCAAGAGCACGTCCATATTTATAAGCTTTACTACATACTGTCACATTCACTTGTGGAATAGATCCGTATTTGTAACATTTATTAGAAGTTTCATTCTTCAAAGAATGAAATATATCTCGAACGTGGCTTAATCATATCAAATAATGATAGCTAGAACCTCCTTTAAGATTACCACTTGAAGAATAAATCGAGGCATACATATAATATGTAGAGATTTTTTTTTTTTTTTTTTTTTAACATATCTTCATTGTAGCCACAACAAGTCTATGAAAATATTACCACTTTTGGTGGTTTACATAAATGAATTCGGTCATAATCGACTTGAAAAATATTGTCACTTCGGTGATCACATATTTCTTGCAAAATTTCTTTGGATATTAAGCGGGTCTATATTATCCACTTTATAATCTTGTTATGATATTGCTACTTCAGAGCAAATTGAAATATACATATAATGTAGAGAATTACACATCTCCAATTACGAATTTGAGGTATCAAGCGCCATTAGAAGCAATGACAAAAGACATAAGAACACTAACCTTTTATGTCAAACTCTTAATGATGGCAATTCCATTTGTTCTATTGTTTTAGACTTTCACTTACTCATCTTTTCCAAGTAATTAGTAACGATCAAATATATGTAAGTGCAAAATGTTGAGAATTCTCTAATCCTTTTCTTAGTTTCAACCAATCATGGAATCACGTTATTTTGTTAATATAGAAAGTAACTAGTATGCTAAAGGAATACCACTCCTTTCTAGCCACTATATAAACGGTAGAATTTTATATAAATATAACAAATTGGTACTACTTACCTTAGGAAGATCATGGCTCTAGCTTTGCTGGAACAGTTCCAAACAATCTTATAAAGCCACCATATCATCAACATTAGCTCAGTTGGTTAGAGCATCGTGCTGATAACGTGTTATGAAACTAAGCTAAAAGAGTAACAATATTAATGGATGAAAACCATAGAAATAGAATGACAAAAGAGGAGAGATTTTTACTATTCTTCCAAAATGTGTTACAAGTGTATTTCATATGAAAATTTATGCCTCTATTTATAGTGATACATATGTATTTAATATATGAAATGGTGGAAGAAAATGGGAGGGCCATTAACATGGTGGAAGAAAAAGGAAGAACCATTAACATGGTGGAAGGAGCATTATATTTGTGAAATGGACATCCATAATTTCATAACAAAAATAATTAAATTCGAACTAATGACGCAATTGACTATTGATAAATGGATTACTTTCTAAGAGACCTCTTCCTTTTTTACTTCGTGTTTGGTTCCATCAGCTAATGTTTGTACTGAGTTTATGCTTAATGAAATAAGAATATTTTTTGGCGTATAGGCAAAGAAAAGGAGCTGATATTTTAATACCTCGGGCAAACCGACGTCTTTTCCTCAAAAGGCATGATCCCCTATGATGGAACTTGAGTTTGTCCATAAAATTTTCTAGTATTTTTATTCTTAATTTCGTATTTATCAATAAAAGAAATTTGAAACGATTAGACCATGAATATATAATGGTGAGAGTATGCTATAAATCATTTTGAGTCATGAATTAACTTTGCTCCAAAATTCCAATCTCTTGTACAATTGCGCATTCAAAGTTTTAATTGATATTTTTCTGGAGAACACTACTTCAATAAATTTCTCTAGGTATATGTCACATATATACCTTTTCAAATTCTTGCATACATATAGTGCTGTGTTTGTGTGTGCACAACTGCACATCTATATATATGTACTTATATCTGTATGCAATAATATTGTATTGTATTGAAGATGATGGCATTACCTAGAACTTAGGGGAGTAATCTGTAATTACTAGAACTTAGACAGTTAGTGAAATTAGATAATTAATGAGTTAGTTAGTCGGTTAAGTTGATTAGTTTAGTTATATAAATATCTCATGTACAGCTCATTTTTCAATCAAGGAAATCAGTTCTTCAATTCTCCAATTTCTTCTTTTTCTTCTTCTTCATTTCTCTCAACTTGCTTGAGCTTCATTCTCCATTAATGGAGTAAATTCATCATGGTATCAGAGTAGTACAGTCATTAGACTGATTATCCGATCCAATTTCAAAGCTCAGAAGCAAATTGAGAGATTGCAACAATGGCGGTGGACAATACACTACTAGAAAACCTAAATCACAATCATCCGTTATATCTCAGTTCAATTGACAATTCTGGAGCAGTTTTAATTGCACCTCAACTAACCGGTGCAGAAAATTACTCAATTTGGAGTCGAATGATGAAGCTTGCTATTCTAGGTCGTAATAAGCTAGGGTTCATCAATGGAACTTGCAAAAAGGAGGATTATGGTCCAAATTTGACAGATTTGTGGGAGAGATGCAATGCAATCGTACTCTCATGGCTAATGAACTGCGTTTCAAGGGAATTGTATGGTGGAATTATGTACTCGACTGATGCAGTTGGGGTTTGGGAAGATCTCAAAGAGAGATTTGACAAAGTAGATAATTCTCGAACATATCAGCTGCATAAGTAGATAGCAACGATTCATTAAGGTACTGGTACAGTTTCTGCATATTTCTCAAATTGAGAGCACTTTGGGTAGAATTTGATAGTATAATACCATTTCCTGGTTGTGGTTGTCCTAAAACTTAAGATTATGTGAAGTTTATGAATGGTCTGAAGCTGTTTCAATTCCTAATGGGACTAAATGACACTTTTGAACAAGCTAGAGCACAAATCCTTATGATGACTCCTCTTCCTACCATCAACAAAGCTTATTCTATGTTCATTGAGAGGGAGAGTCAGAGAAATATGGTGAACAACAAGTCTATGAATGAAATTAGTGACCTCACTGCAATGTTAGCCCTGAGAAATGCAAATACACAAAAACAAAAGAAGAACTATAACTACAATCCAAACTATGATCCAAATGCACAGTGTGATCACTGCAAGTTGAAAGGACACACGATGGCAGTTTGTTATAGATTTGTAGGATATCCACTTGATTACAAATTCAAGAAGAAAGGATCCTATCAAAACAATAACCAAAACAACTATCAAAGCAATCAAAACAGCTATTACAGAGGTAACTTACACACTACTAACAATGCTGTTACTGCACTTGGTGAATCAAGTCAAGCTGAATACAGTGTAAATAGTCACCAAAGGGGTCTTGAACAAGCTGTGAATAACTTTGGATTTGGTATGGGATACAACAAGGAGAAATATGCTCAGATAGTGAATCTGCTGAATCATGAAACTAGTCAGCCTAGTCAAAAAGCAAGTGAGACTAGTCAAGATGATGCCTCAATCTCTGCCAATGCTGTAGGTATTACCACCTCACTCATGGTTAATCACAAATAAGATAAGGATATGTGGATTGTGGACTCTGGAGCCACAAATCATATGACCTCAAAAGCTAACCTAATCACTAATCTACAGAAGGTAGATGATGATCATAAGAAAGTTCATTTACCTAATGGGGATATAACTGACATCTCTCATATAGGATCTGTTATAGCCCGTATTTTGTACGTTTGGAAATTCTAAGGTCACCGTGGAAAGTTAAGGGCGAGACCATTTTTCAAAATTTATTTTAATGGACGAGTTGTTATAAATATTATTTATGAACATTGGTATTATGAAAATATTGAGAAAGGCTAAGGGCAAGAAGAGAAATTCGTAAAATGGGCCGTGGAAATAATGCGGAAGGTTAGGGACAAAATGGTAATATTGAGGAAAGTCGAGGGTAAAACGGGAATTTCACATGAGTGTCATGAAAGTTCCAAGAAGGGCATATGGGTCATGTGACAAAAAAGGGGGAAAAAGAAAAAGATGGAAATGATGACAAATAAGTCATCTTTTGATAAAAGAATTTCAAGAAAAGAAGAAGAAAAGAAAAGAAAAGAAAAATCAAGAAAAAAGAAGAAAATTCTAGAAAGGGAGAAGGAGGATATGTGACCATACTTGGGGGACTTAAGTGTAGATACACAAAAGTGGTGGAGGATGTATATATAAATGAAGTCATCTTTTAATTCAACAAATTTGGGAGGAAGAGAAATAAAAAGAAGGAGAGCAAGAACATAGGCCATTTCGGCCAAGACATAGGAAAACTAGACCTTTGAAATCTTGTTCCAAAAATTATTTTCTTCACGTATTCCTACCAATTCAAGGGTCCTTTACAACGTGGTATAGTTGTTTCGGAAGAAAGGGCATTCGTTTCATCGTTTTCACATCTTTGCCAAGTGAAGAATTTGAAGGAAAAAGGTAAGATTTCATCTTCTTTTGTATGTTATGGATGCTTGGTATATATGGTGATATGGAGAAATGGATAGAATTCATAAGAATATGGAAGTTTGCATGGTGATTGTGTATATAAATAGGTGGTGTGTGCGTGGATGTTGTGTAGAATGGATGAATTAAATATATGTGGTATGTTAGTTGTTGTTGGAATGTATAGAAATGAATGAAATCCATGAAAAACATGGAAGTTGTGTAAGGCCGTATGAATGTAGTATATGACCGTGTGTATATATGTTGTATTGTGATGGGATGATGAGCAAATTTTATGTAGAGTATTAATTGTTGTTGTAATATACGAGAAATGGATGAAAATGCATGAACATGCATGTGCCAATGTGATGGCCGAATATGGTAGTGTATGTGGAAGTGGTGAATTAATTTTATTTAGTATATCTTGGTTGTTGTGTTATGGATTTTATGATGAATAATGAGAACTTAATGGTTAGGGATGAAGTGGAGTGTGAATTGAATTGAATTGAATCGAATCGAATATTGAAATGTTTCTAGAAATATTGTTGGTATTGTTGATAGTTTGGCCGGGTTAAATTCCGGGTTGTTGTTGTTTGAAATTGGCCAAGTTGAACTTGGTGGGATGGAGTATGTACGGGGGAAGTCTTTGCCAAAATTTTGGTAGCCAAGTACTACTCTAAGATTCCAACTCTAAGTACCCTAATGAAAGTTTTGGGTAAACATGACCAATTTGCAGATTTTGACGGGATTGCGACGTGACTTTGGAATAGCAAAAGGAGCGGAAAGAGGTATGTGAGGCTTTACCCTTCTTTCTATGGCATGTCTTAGACGTACTAAGTGGATACGGGCCTCGGGGACTATTCCTTTTCTCGAAACCCAAGATTGAAATTCGCTACTATTCATTCAGTAAAATTGAGCTAGAAAAGGTGCGAAATGTTGGAAAACTTCTTAGACCTCTAGAACTTGCATAAATGAGACCCGATTACCTTAAAACTCTCATTAGTAACGTCATGAAGCATATTACACGTAAATTGTGTGCGCCGCCTCATTTGACCCGAGGTGGGCCCATTGTCCCCGGATTTTCCTTATTGTTTCATTTGGCTTGTTTTGGAGTGGAATCCTAAGGAAACTTCTGATCCTTGTCCCGATTATCAAACGATAGGTACAACGCTATCCTAATATAAATATGTCTATGATGACCGTGACAATGACAACGATGGAGTCGACAATAAGAACATGCCTACGATAGATGTGTTGACGATATGTTTCGTTATAAAAATGAAAATATGGAAATGTTAAACTATTTCTGGATATCCCAAGTCTATTATAGGTAATGACTATTCTAAGGATTCTAAATACATGGAATATTGCCCTACTACCCCGGTTGATGCGTGTACTCGACATTTGTATATGGATATGATAACCGAATCAGAGCGCTATATAGACGCTGGTAAATACACATGATATAAGTATATGTATATGATAGCGAGTAATCGAGCGCTATAGACGCTGGTAAGTATATATATATGATATAAGTGTGTGCATGTGACAAAAAGAATCAGAGCGCTATAGACGCTGAGATATGTATGTGATATGAATATATATATGATGAAAGAGCCAGGGCGCTATAGACGCCGATATATTTACGGGGAAAATGGAGACAAGGGCAGAGCGTTATATACGCATATCCACCTGATCAGTTGGAGTATGGCACATGATATCGTCCCGGACGCGGGATGCCCGGACGCGGGGTGTGCATATTATGGTTAAATGGATCGGCTGCCGACGCCTCGGCAATATGATATATTCTAATTTTTTTATGTACATATATATATATGAGTAAGGAAAGCTAAGAAAGCACAGCAGCTGCCCAAGGGCATTTATATGTACAGGTTACTCTTTTATCCTACGATACGGGTTATGTTTCCATACAGTTATTACTCATGTACAGGTTACCGTTCTACACGTGACATGTTCCATATGTACGGATACGGCTTCCCATGACATGCTCTGCCTCTTACTATGTTGTTCGTTCATGCCTTGCATACTCGTACATTGCTCGTACCGACCCTCTCTTCGGGGGTGCGTTTCATGCCGCGCAGTGAACTCGGTATTTGCCGGCCTAGCATAGAAGATGTCCAGCGGGGTTGGTAGGCTCCATTTGTCCTGGAGTGCTGCCGAGTCAGAGTACATGTGCGATGATGACGTGTTCAGAATTAGAGACTTTGCAGACAGAGTCGTGAGTTTCGGGAGTCGGTTGTATTATAACACTAGTTTGTACGATTACATATTTTATGTGATTTGAAGGCAATAAAAGAATGTTTTGGTAGTCTTATTATATGTACTTGATTTAGAGGTTCAAAAAAAAATTTTAGCACGTAGTAAGAGTCGGTGGGTTCGCTCGGCTCCGGTTACGGGGTCGGGTGCCCATCACACCCTAGGGAGATCGGGGTGTGACAGGATCATGTCATATATTTGATAACTTTACACTGCATAATCTGCTTTTCATTCCTAAATTCAAGTTTAATCTATTGTCAGTTTCACAGATCACAAAAAACTTACACTGTTTTGTCTCATTTTCCCTGATTTCTTTGTATTGCAGGACTTCTACAATGGGCAAGTGAAGGGGATTGGTAGAAAGTCTGGTGTACTCTACCTTCTACCTGTTCAAGCTCTCAGTAGAGGCATTCCATCCTCCTCCATTAACTCTTGTGCTACTCAGAACTCCAGTACTATACATCATGTTCCTCAGTCTAACATCTTTATTCTTTGATATCTGTCTTTGGCATAGAAGACTTGGTCACACCTCTTCCAAAGTTCTTACTCATATTTTCTCTTTACCTTTCAATTCTTGTACTCAAGAAGTTCACAAATGTACTGTGTGTCCACTAGCTAAGCAAACTAGATTGCCATTTCCTACTAGCAATTCTAGAACTGCAAATGTGTTTCATATCCTTCATTGTGATGTATGGTCCTTACAAAGTGTCTACCTATGATGGTAACAGGTTCTTTGTCACTATTGTTGATGATTGCTCTAGAATGATATAGATTTTCTTAATAAAGTTCAAAAGTGATGTTCTTGTCATTTTACAGAATTTCCTAACTATGGTGAAAAACCAGTTTGCTACTTCTGTTAAGATCATTAGTAATGGAACAAAGTTTGTTAATCATGAATGTCAAAATCTTTTTAGTTCTCTTGGCATTATTCATCAGGGAACTTGTATACATACTCCCCAGCAAAATGGAATAGCTGAGAGAAAGCATAGACACCTTCTAGAAGTAGCAAGGGCAATCAGATTTCAAGGTCATATTCCTTTAAAATACTAGGGTCATTGTGTTCTGGCAGCAGCCTATCTTATCAATAGATTACCTATATCAGTGCTTGGTGGTAAATCCCCCTTTGAATCATTTCACAAGGTCAAACCCTCTCTGGATCACTTGAGAGTTCTAGGCTGCTTTTGCTTTGTTGTTACTTTACCCAACACTGACAAGTTCCAACCTAGAAGTATTCCATCTGTTCACATGGGGTACAGTCCTACCACCAAGGGCTATATTCTCTATGATCTAAAAGACAAGCACTTTTTTATCAGTAGGGATGTTCAATTTAGAAAAGATATCTCCTCTTTAGCACTAACTCCACTGAAGATTTAAGAATGTTCCTATTCTTGATAAGCCTGTTCTGGATCCTGATCCCACTAGTTTTCCTACAGAACCACATCTTCCTCCTCCACCTGTTGCTCCCACTGTTTCTACTCAAAATGTCCCTGTCTCTTCTTCTCCTTCTCCACCAGCACCTACTACTAGACTGTCCACCAGAGGTAGAAAACCACAAATATGGCAAAAGGACTACATTACTGCTTATTCTTCCTCTAATTCTACTGCTGCACCACCTCACTCGATTGCCAACTACATGTAGCTATGATCATCTATCCCCTTCATATCAGGCTTATATTACTACTTCCTCCACTGAGATTGAACCAAGTACCTTTGAGGAAGCTAGTCTTGATCCCAGGTGGGTTCAAGCTATGCAGACTGAAATTTCAGCCTTGGAAGAGAATAATACCTGGTCAGTTGTGCCTCTACCATCTAATAAGTCAGTTATTGGTTGCAAGTAGGTGTTTAAAATCAAGTATAAAGCTGATGGCACTATAGAAAGGTTCAAAGCTGAATTGGTAGCCAAAGGTTTTAATCAGAGAGAGGGTCTTGATTACCAGGAAACTTTCTCTCCTGTTGTAAAAATGGTCACAGTTAGATCAGTACTTGCTATTGCCCATCAAATAGATGTGTACAATGCTTTTCTTCAAGGTGATCTACATGATGAAGTTTATATGACTCTTCAACCACCTACTGGATTTGATGTGCAGGGGGAGAAACCTGTATGTAAGCTCATCAAATCCCTTTATGGGTTGAAACAAGCACCTAGGGAATGGAATATGAAGCTTAATGAAGCATTGCTTAATCTTGGGTTTATTAAAAGTCATTTAGATTACTCCTTATTTACCAAGAAGATTGATTCATCTATTATCATCCTTCTTGTATATGTGGATGACTTGCTCATTACAGGTAGTAATATTGATCTTATTACTCAGACAAAAGAAATGTTACAGAAAACTTTCAAAATCAAGGACCTAGGTGAACTTAAATACTTTCTAGGCATTGAGTTTGCTAGATCAGAGAAAGGCATACTTATGCACCAAATGAAGTACACTCTAGAGATCATTTCTGAAGCTGGTTTAGGTGCTGAAGACCAGCCTCTACACCTATGGATCCCAATACCACTCACTACAATAGAGTATGATGAGATGATAACTGCTAACAAAGAAGATGATGAGAAGAAAGGTATCTCAAGTGAAGATAAACTGATACAAGATGTAGGGGTTTATAGAAGAATGGTGGGAAAATTGCTCTGCCTAACAGTTACCAAGCCAGATATCTCATTTGCAACTCAAACTCTAAGTCAGTTCCTTCATCAACCTAAACAGTCTCATCTAGATGCTGCAATGAGAGTAGTAAGATATAGCGAGGACGGCGAGGCTTGGGAATTCTGTTGTCTAGCAAACCATCAAAGAAAATGACAGTTTTGTGTGATGCTGATTGGGCTGCTTGCCTAAACACAAGGAGGTCTGTTTCTGGATTTCTTATCAAGTATGGAGATTCACTCATATCTTGGAAGTCAAAGAAGCAAGGAGTTGTCTCAAGGAGCTCAGCAGAAGCTGATTATAGAAGCATGGCAAACTCAGTTGCAGAAGTAGTTTGGTTACAGGAACTATTCAAGGAATTGGAAGTTGAAGTTGAGACTCCTATCTCAGTGCACAGTGATAGCAAATCAGCTATGCAAATAGCTGCAAATCCTGTGTTCCATGAAAGGACAAAGCACATAGAACTTGACTGTCACTTCATCAGGGAGAAGATACAAAAGGGGCTGATTGAAACAAGATCCATAAACACTAAGGAGCTGGCAGCAGACCTACTTACAAAGGGGTTGGCAAGACCACAACATGAATATCTGTTGTCCAAGCTGGGAGTGCTAAATATCTTTGCACATCACAGCTTGAGGGGCAGTATTAAAGATGATGGCATTACTTAGAACTTAGGGGACTAATCTGTAATTACTAGAACTTAGACAGTTAGTGAAATTAGAAAATTAATGAGTTAGTTAGTCGGTTAAGTTGATTAGTTTAGTTGTATAAATATCTCATGTACAGCTTGAGGGGCAGTATTAAAGATGATGGCATTACTTAGAACTTAGGGGACTAATCTGTAATTACTAGAACTTAGACAGTTAGTGAAATTAGAAAATTAATGAGTTAGTTAGTCGGTTAAGTTGATTAGTTTAGTTGTATAAATATCTCATGTACAACTCATTTTTCAATCAAGGAAATCAGTTCTTCAATTCTCCAATTTCTTCTTCTTCTTCATTTCTCTCAACTTGCTCGAGCTTCATTCTTCATTAATGGAGTAAATTCATCATATTGTTCCCGCCCATGCCACTTACTCATGGTCCAGATACACAAATAAATAGCCTGAAAATACAGATGTTGATTGTTTTGCTCATAAAGAAGTATGGTGTGTACCATGAACTGTTGTGGTGGTCGGATGCTAATTAAGTACTTCTCTATTCTTAATTAGAAATTTTAGGTTGGAGTAGCTAAATAATAGCTTAACCCCTAGGATGAGATTTTTCCTGGTGAATTTTAATTAATCGGATCCTAAAATGGACGGAGTTTGAAAAATAATAAAAGAAGTATGGTGTACTTCTATTTTATTTCAACTAATGCACATGATACCGCGCTGCTCCAAGTTGACTTTCTTTAGCTCTTTATCTTGTTTCCATGCTTTGCATAGTAGTAGGACGAAAGAGGGCGGTGGATCAAAGTTAAGAAAATGAAAAGATTCTTTTTAATTAACAATTTAAGAAGGAAAAACGGATATTATCTCACGTTTCATTTATGTAATCAAATTCATCACCCTTCTATAAATGTTCTCTTCATCAGGCAAAAACCAGCAACCTCCGGCTTTGTGGATTATCAGCATTAATTAATTTCCAGTTAATACTTTCAACAAGTTGAACCCGGAGTCCAAATTATAAGGGTGCACTGACATTTAGCCGAATCTCCCGAAAAGAGAATTAGGAGAAGATAAAGAGAAAAAACAAGACAAGGATCTTAATCCATAACAACAATTTAATTTGCATGATTATTACATGGACAGCTTGATCACAAGAATATATCATCATGGTCATATATATCACCTCCAAATTTTAAGGAACTTTAAAATCACATGATGATGCGAATTATTATTTATCAAAAGTTAGCGATGATCTTCCGTACCAGAAAATAAAAAATCAAGCTTTCCCATCATTACCGAAAATCGTTAATTAATTTACAGCCGTGTTGGAGTTGGAGGAGTCGTCTGCAACACATCACCAAAACCTCCCTCTCTAACATACTGAATGTACCTCGAGAATTCAGGCCTAGCAGTTGCTTTCTTCTTCTTCTTTGTCTCAAAAAGACTGAATATTGGATGAATTTTGCTCGCTTTTTTCGCTTCCTTATTAATCTGAGGACTGATCGGAAAATTCTGCTCCGATGACGTCACCTTCCTGGATGGACTAAACATTTTAGCTACTGAAACACTTCTGTTTCTCATCAACTTTGGCTCTACTAGTGGTGCTGATGGTGCCTCCTCTTTAATCAATTCATCATATCCTCTATAGTCTCTTCGTGTGCTCAGTGCTCTAAACATGGTTAAATTATTTTAACGTACAAAAAGAAATTAAACAAACAAGAAAAAGCAGCTCCTAGATCTCTTGATTTAGGCTTAAAATGATGGAAGAAAAATGACTAGAGAGATTGAAGATGAAGAAAGGAAGAACCAGTACTAGAGAATTCCTAGTGTAAAACTAACAAAGGATGCATTAAATAGTTTAGTGGGTGGCAAGGGGAGTTATTTAATTCCTATTAGTTGAGGTATTCTGACGCAAATATGGTCTGTGGCCTTATTTTTCAAAAATTGCGTACGCCATATGGTTTGTGAGGGTTGAAATTTGGTTCGCTTGGCGAAGTTAACGTTTAACTGGCAGTTTTCCTTGTTTGACTTTTCTAGTGCTAAAACCAACTTAATTTAATGGAAGTGGGACCATATGAGAAACACAAAACCATAGAGCTAGCTTGTGGTGTGCTTTTTTATTTCTCGCTTCCGATACTCACGTTATGTCCCGACAAATCTAGATATGCACCTGTGTAAATTCATTTAAACGAGAAGCACTTCCTAACGGGATTTTTCATACATAAGCTTGAACTGAGACCAAAGACCTCTAATTAAAAATAAAGAAATCATATCTAAACCACCGTAATTTTTGTTGGTAGCTTGCACTGCGCATGCTAAGCAAGACACATGCATCTGGATCCAACTGACGGCTATTAGTGCTTGGATTAAGGCTTGGACTATTTTTTTTTTTTTTTTTTTTTTTTTTTGTTAAAAGAAAATTAGTTATGATAATTATAGTAATATTAATCGATTAGCCGAACACAAGACATGTTTGAATGAGTACGCTGTTTTCAGGGAAAGTATGAAACTGAAAGATTGCTAAACTGATAGTAACTGATCAGACAAATAACCGACATGTTTGACTGAGTATGCCCTTTTTAGAGAAAGCAGGAAACTGGAAGGTAGTTTGTTCCTTTCAACTTTGTTTTAAGTCTTATCGTTTCTTGAATTTCAGATTAGAGACATTTTCTTCCTTCTACCCAAGCAATACATAATTCAAATGATGGAATATCTTATTCTAAATTATGATTTTTAGTTCGTTCAAAATATAAACAGAGGTCAAGTGAATTTATACTTTCTATGATCTCTACTAATATTTTTAGTAAATTTTATTTTAATGATATGGAATTTGAATCCCCTCCTTTTATCAGCAATTTTTATAGATTTCATTTTTGGCCATTAACAACCTTATTGATACGAGCAATTATATATTTTTTTTATTTTTTATTTTTGCTTGGAATTACTTTAATTATTATTAATGAATGAATTTTATAATTTTTTTGCTTTTACATATATAGATGGATAACATAACAATTGAGAGAGAAACTAGGACTCTTACAATTACAAAATCACCGGTCAATTGCCCGTTAAATTATAATATGAAATAAGATATGTCACTGTTTGAATTATAAATAAAACGCTGTAAGTTGAAAAAGAGAAAGCAAATACTCCCTCTGTTTTATTTTATTTGATATTGATCTAACTTTTGAGTATTCATTTAAAAATATGACACCGTTATTTAAAAATATTTCAATTTTAAAATTTTGTATTTTATTCTTAATGATTATAGATTAAAGTAGGAGAAAATTTTGACTTCTGTTATAAAAAAGGCTATAAAGTAAGTACACTAAAGACAATTATATAGAAATAGACTGATATATTATTTAACCTTTAACTTAAGAGAGATTCATTATCTATATAATATTTTACAGAGGAACTCCTATTTATAAGAGGGAATAACTTGATGGCCAAGGTTAACTTGGTGGCCAAGTTAGCTTGGCAGCCAAGTAATCTTGGTGACCAAGCTAACTGCTAACCTTCCCCAAGTAAACTTAACGGACACACAACAAATTAATATTTACAACACTCCCCCTTGAATGTCCATTAATAGATGATGTGCCTCGTTAAAACCTTATTAGGAAAAACCCTGTGGGAAAAAGAATACACATATCTAGTAATACGCTTTGAGAGCTGCCTCATTAAAAACCTTACCAGGAAAATCAATGGGACAAAACCTTGGTTAAAGGAAAAAGAGTACATCACGTATTTTACTCTCCCTGACAAAGACCAAAATTCAGATGTCGGAGTCTTCGAATTCCAATCTTGAATATCATCTTCTCAAGAGTTGAAGTTGGCAAACATTTGGTGAACAAATCTGCAGGATTGTCACTTGAACGGATGTTGCACATCAATATCACCATTCTTCTGGAGATCATGTGTGAAGAATAACTTTGGTGAAATGTGCTTCGTTCTATATCCCTTTATGAAGCCTCCTTTTAATTGAGCTATGCATGCAACATTGTCTTCATACAATACTATGGTTATTTTTTTATCACACTCTAAGCCACATCTTTCTCTGATGAAATGTATCACTGATCTCAACCACACACATTCTCTACTTGTTTCATGAATAACTATTATCTCAGACATGATTCGAAGAAGTAGCAACAATTGATCAAGCTTCATAGATCGCCATAATATAGCAGTACCTCCACATGTAAAAAGATAGCCTGTTTGAGATCGAGCTTTATGTGGATCAGATAAATAGCCTGCATCTGCATAACCAACACGATCTACACTCCCATTCTTAGCATAAAACATACCCATATCGATAGTTCCCTTCAGATATCGCAGTATATGCTTGATTCCGTTCCAATGTCTTCGTGTGGGAGAAGAGCTATATCTTGCCAGCAAATTAATAGAGAATGCTATGTCAGGTCTTGTAGCATTAGCAAGATACATAATTGCACCAATTACACTAAGATATGGTACTTCAGGACCAAAAAGCTCTTCATTTTCTTCCTGAGGTCCGAATGGATCTTTACTCGTTTCAAGTGAGCGAACAATCAATGGAGTACTTAACGGATGCACATTGTCCATGTAAAATCGTTTTAAAACTTTTTCGGTATAAGCAGATTAATGGATAAAGATCCCGTCTGCTAAATGTTCAATCTACGACGGATATCTTTGAAACCTAACAAGTTTCTTGGGGATTTAGAAGAGAATAATGCATTTTCTATAACAAGTTTCGTCCCTTTAGGAGGAAATATAGTAGCTCTTCCTAAGCCTCCAATCAATTTCGAATTGCCAGAAATTGTACTAACATTTCCCTTTTTCCTAAACAAGTGAGAAAAGTATTTCTCATCTTTGAATATGGCATGCGTTGTTCCACTATCAATCACACAAATATGTTCATGATTGGTCATTGATCCAAACAAAATGTGAGGAATTTTCATATATTCTTCAAAATGAAAGAATAGACAAAGTGAACATTAAAGTAGATATTATTATTAAACAAAGCATTACACAAACTTTATTTACATAACTATGGAAACAGACCTATATTAGCTAATAGTAACAACATGGATGACAATACCTAAGTTATTAGAGATCTATCACTGATCAGATGATCTATTTTTCCTTCAGGGAGTTCAAAGAAATCTGCGCATGAGCTCAACATTATCTTCAGAAATAAAATTTGTTTCAACATTCTTTTCTGGCTTTTTGAGGGAGGCTTGATAAAGCTCAACTAGATGCTTTGGCGTGCAACAGGTACGTGATCAGTGCCCCTTTCCTCCACATCGATAGCATTTATTTTTTGAATTTTTCTTTTGCACAGCTTCATGCTTTTCTTCCTTCTTTTTACACTATTGGTGGTGAAGGGTATTATTTGGTGCATGACGACTATCATGATTAAAATTTCTTCCTCGACCACAGCCATGACCACGACTGGGGCCACGACCTTTTCCACGCCTAGAATGGTGAAAATTTGCCTCATTCACTTCAGGGAATGAGACAGTACCAGTAGGTCGATTTTCATGATTTTTCATTAATAGTTCATTATGTTGTTTAGCCACTAGAAGATGTGAAATTAGTTCAGGATATTTCTTGAACCTCATTTCTCGATATTATTGCTGCAAGAGCATACTCGAGGCAGGAAAAGTGGAAAATATTTTCTCCGACATATCATGATCAGTGGTCATATCTATCTTTCAAATTATTCGACAGCATAAGAGGATCTTTAGTAGTGAGATATTCCAGTTTCAAGCTCTCATCAAGATGATGGCGAAGGAATATCATTGCCTTGGCACGGTCTTGATACGATGCCAGATTTTTATCTTTGATGGTGTTTGTCAGACCCATCGCATCAAGATGAATTTCGGCATCAAGAACCCAAGACAGGTAGCTTTTGCTAGATATATCCAAGGCCACAAATTCACGTTTAGAAAGATTTGCCATTAATTAAGAAAAAGAACGTCAATACCTTCGAGGCTTTCAAGGTATTTGCTCGAGATGACAGAGTCTCGTGCTGATAACGTGTTATAAAATAAAGGCTATAAAAGTGAATACATCAAAGACAATTATATGGAAGAGACTGATATATTATTCAACATTTAACTTAAGAAGGATTTCATTGTCTATATAATATTTTACAGAAGAACTCCTATTTATAGGAGGGAATAACTTGATGGCCAAGTTAGCTTGGTAGCCAAGTAATCTTGGTGACCAAGCTAACTATTAACCTTCGCCAAGTAAACTTAATGGACACACAACAGATTAATATTTACAGCAACTTCAAAATTTTGGGGGAAAATGACTTTTACCTGTTTAATTAATAGGAAAGTTTTGACATCAATTTCCCAATCCATAACAAGTTTGCATATTACGCATATATACACACTTCATTACAATTGAATATCATGCTCATCGACTCCAAATTGTTTGGTACCGTAAAATCACACATAAAGAACTACTTATAAAATATAATCGATGGTCTTCTTTACCACAAAGTCCAAATTAACTTGGGAACATGTTTTAAATAACTAAGTAGCCAAGTTGGATTTGGAGGAAGTGGTCTGCAACACATCACCAAAACCTCCCTCTCTAACATACTGAATGTACCTCGAGAATTCAGGCCTAGCAGTTGCCTTCTTCTTTTTCTTCGTTTCAAATAGACTGAATATCGGATGAATCTTGCTTGCTTTTTTCGCTTCCTTTAACTGAGCATTCGCGCGAAAATTATCCTCGGACGTGACCTTCTTGGAGGAAGAGCTAAAGAATTTAGCAGCAGCTGGAACTGTTCTGTTTCTGCTCAACTTAGGCTTCCCCAATATTGGAGCACAAGGTTCCTCCTCCTCGATCTCCTTATTCAATACTCCGTATCCTCTATAATCTCTTCGTGTACTCATTGCTCTAAACATGGTTTTAATTAATTACTAGTACCAAAAATAACACTACAGCTTCCAAATTTCTTGAACTATAGGATTAAAATGAAGGAAGAGATTGAAGTGAAGAAGTTATTGAATGATGAAGAGAACAAAGGATATGTTATATAGTAGTAGTAGTAGTTAGTAGGTTGGCGGCTAATAGCTAAGGGAGTTATTTAGTTCCTGTTACTATTTTATTGCAGCTGTAGCCTCTTTTTTTTTTTTTCTTTCCAAAATTGCGTGCTCCACGTGGTTGTAAGGCTTTGAAAGTTTAATTGCGGAATAAAGCGGGAACTTTCCTTGTTTTGACTTCTCGTGCTAAATATAAAGGAGCTCTGACCGTATATGGCCAAAAAAACAACAATAATAATCAATTGCGGAATAAAGCGGGAACTTTCCTTGTTTTGACTTATCGTGCTAAATATAAAGGAACTCTGACCGTGTATGGCCGAAAAAACAACAATAATAATCAATTTGGATAAACTAGTTGATTAGTGAACGCTGATAATAATGGAAGTGTGACTGTGGAGCTTCAGAATTCCAACAAGGCATGCTATGAATATATATTACTATGTTAAAGATAATATTTTTTATTTTTAGTTTTTGTATCTTTCTTTTTGTTGAAAAGAATCAAGTTGGATAAACCAGCTATTTGATTAGTGAACACCAACTTGCATATGTTTGAACGAGTACTGATATTCTCTAAACCAAAAAATATTGATAGAAAGTGTGTTAGCTTGCATCATATATTATCATTCGCCCTTATTTCACAAGGACCACCTATTTTGTTGGTGAAACAATCATTCGAATATCAGCGTTTCTTAATTTTTCATTGAATTATTGTACAGTGACACTTTTATAACATGACTATTTAAGCTTTAGATGATCCTTTTATATTTAAAAATCAAATCCTAAACCTTCCTGTGTATATAATAGAAGTTAAATTAATACGTATACTGATTAACATGTAGTTATACGTATATAATGAGAATTTTACGTACTTATAGGGGATTTTAGCGAATTTTGAAGAATAGAGGGTTATTCATAACTGAATAAACGAAAGCAGAAGAATTCTGTATAGGTATATAAAACTATTATCTGTACGAAGTGATAAAAATGCTATCTTTATTATATAGTAGAAACAAATATACTACCTTAATCGAATCGGTCAAGACCAAATTTGTTTAATTATCAAAGTATTTCTTCAGCTCAAGCGAACACTTTTCAATCACGAGGAAAAAGATTAGATCATTTTGTTCCATTTAAGTGAATGATGTTCCGTCGTTATTAAAAAAAAAAAAGGGTGAACGAGATCCGTAAATGTCGAGAAAATAATATTCAATTAGCTAATAGGAAAAGGAAAAACATGTTATCATATGCGTTACAAATATGGTTACACCTTGAACTGGACTCACTCATAGTTGCAAACATGCTCAAGAATGTATAAGTTGAGAACTACAAATTTAGGTCAGTCATATAGAAGATACCACAGAGATTTTAATGCAAACAAATTTTGAGATCAAACATTCTTTTAGAGAAACCAATCAGGTGAATATGATTTTGTTAAATGTGTTTCAACTCTTGACTCTTCAAGATTCTTATCTTCTGTTTAACTATCAGGATCTTCCTAAAGATGCTAAAGGACCATATCAGTTAGATAAGTGGTAACCACCTAGCTTAAGGATAAGATATGAGACGAGTAATTTCTTTGTAAGCTAACACGTGATAATTTTTGCTGTGTGTGTGTGTATGTATCCAGTAATTAGCAGCACACAGTTTTTGTACGAGGTCAGGCCTAGTCCCTCTATTTATAATCTTCCTTGATATAATACTACTTAAACTAGAGCTGGGATTTAACCTTATTAAAAAAAATTAAGCCTATGGAAATGTCTACTTCTTACGGAATTTCAGCTCTCAAAATATAGATTTCATATGATAAAAAAAAGTTAGATGCTATATCCGATCGAAATGTAAGAAATATAGTAAGTATTGTATATTGCAGATATAGTCTATGAGTGCAAATGAGACGGTACACTATGTTAATGTGAAATAAGTATGTATAAGGTAAAAACCGAAGCAAATTGTTGTTGTTTCTAGACGGGCAGTCGGAGTAAAAACGAGATCACTAAACCTCGGGGTACAGTCGGAGGAGTCGGAGTCCGTGAAATCGGTGATCTGCTCAATGGGACATCGGAAACCGAAGGAATGTTAACAAGCGGAGTGACTCCGAGCCTGAGGGAAAGACCTTTGGACACAGGTATGAAGGATCCGTTACGAGCCAGGTCACACGCCGCCAATCGCGCCATGATTTGTGCTGACATCCGTACGGAATCTCTGACATCCATACGGATCGCCGTTTTTGTGGAATTCGGGGTTTTCTTAAAGGGTCTTTTTAGGGTTGTACAAAGGCCCATCTACTGTTTGCTATAAATAGGGGTGAGCCTCCTTCATTTTAGGGCTAGTTTTTTTTTTTTGCATACACACTCATACTTGTAATTTGAAAATTATATATTGAAGCTTTTGATTGGTTTGGCTTGGGACAGAGGCGGTTCTTTCCAAAACCGGACCAAGTTCACAGAGACGAACATCTTGATTTCTTAAGCTACTTTCTTTCTTAATCACTAATATATTGCTTATTATCGCGTATTGCTTTGCATAGATCACTAATCAAACCACATATCCTTTAAACCACGTATAAATTTAATTGTAACCATTTTAAGGGGAAAACAAAGTAAAATGATAATAAGAAACTTATTAAACAATGAACATCATGAATTATAATTAAGTTGAAGTACCCTTTCCAAAAATCTTGCACTGCATGCCTTGAATCTGTACAATCAGCTTGAACCATTTCAAGCCCTTTGTTTCTTACTCGTCTAAGAACATATTCCCATAACAACCAACACTTGTCGCAGAATCTCTGATAAATAGAAGTGAGAACGAAGAAATAGAGAAAAACAAACCAACATATATTCCTAAATCTATTATGTATACATGTACACTTCGAGAAGAACAGCATGCTCAGCATGATCCCCTCCAAACCTCTACGGAGAACCGCATAATATGATAAAAAATTGTGTAATCTATGATCTTCGAATATTCCAAAGAACCAAAATTAAGAAACCTCGCAAGTTCAATCTCACTTTACTGCAGCCATATTGTTGGATTTGGAGGAAGTGGTCTGCAAAACATCACCAAAACCTCCCTCTCTAACATACTGAATGTACCTCGAAAATTCAGGCCTAGCAGTTGCCTTCTTTTTCTTCTTCGTTTCGAATAGACTGAATATTGGATGAATCTTGCTCGCCTTTTTAGCTTCCTTTAACTGAGCATTCGCCTGGAAATTTTCCTCAGACGTCACCTTCCTGGACGAAGAGCTAAAGAAGTTAGCAGCAGGTAGAACGGTTCTGCTTTTACTCAACTTTGGCTCCAATATTATCATTGGAGCAGAAGGTGCCTCCTCTTTAATCAATTCTTCATATCCTCTATAGTCCCTTCGTGTACTCATTGCTCTAAACATCGCTTTAATTAATTAATAGTACTCACAAGTTCTGAAAAATAAAACAGATCTCAAATTTCTTGAACTAGCTAGACTTAAAATGATGGAAGAGATTGAGAGATGAAGAGAACAAAAGATATGTTATATACTAGTATAGTTAGGTTTGGCTAGTAGCTAAGAGAGTTGTTTAATGCCTACCATTAGAGGTATTTTAGTAACACGTGTGCGGCTAAATTATATTTTCAATGTATAGTTGTAAGGGTTTGAAAGTACATGGCTGAGCAGAGTTTGCTTGACTTTCTCGTGCAAAATTCAATTAATATATTTTCAATGTATAGTTGTAAGGGTTTGAAAGTACATGGCTGAGCAGAGTTTGCTTGACTTTCTCGTGCAAAATTCAATTAATATATTTTCAATGTATAGTTGTAAGGGTTTGAAAGTACATGGAAAAGTGACAACGGAAGCTTCCAGATTCCAATAAGGTATGAATATCACTAGATGTTAAGGACAGGCTCTTTACTTTTTGTTGTTATATCTTTCTTCTGGTTGAAAATAAATCAATTTGGACAAACTATTTGATTAGTGTAAACCAGCGTGCTTAAAGAATAGCTAACAGCAGAATCAAATTATTTAATTTAATGAAAGACTGACCGTATCTGGCCAACAACAATAGTAATGGAAGTGTGACTATGGAGCTTCCAAGTTCCAATTAGGCATCCTATGAAATATGTTATGGAAGTGTGGATATTAGATTTTGAAGCAACCACATGTAGGGCTATTAGTATTTTTGCCGGGCCATGATGACAAAATTTTATATGATCTTTCGTTTTGTTGAAAACAAATCAATTTGGATATATGATTAGTAAAAGACCAACGTGTTTGAACGCATACGGTCCATTTTAGAGAAAGCAGGAAACGTGATAGAACGTACGTTAGCTCATATAAGATAGATTAAAGATTTAACATAATCAAAATGTTGACAGAGATAATTGTCATCCACTCCTTATTTTACACTCTGGGTTTGCGAGGTCAATACCTCTGCAGAATAGAGGTAACTGAACTAACTAATTAAAAGAAAATTGTTAAATTAAATGTAAAATATTACATAATTAATATTATGAAATTTTAAAGTAAAAGATAAACACTTATGTGTCCAAATGTAATAATATTATCACTAGTAATTGGTATATCTTGTCAAATATTTTCTGTTTATTTTCTATTTAAAAGTCTTAATTAGTCCTAGTAATTGGTATATCCTGTCAAAATAGTTTCTGTTTATTTTCTATTTAAAGTCTTAATTAGTCGGCGAAATATAGGCAATTATTCTACTTAAAAGTTTTCATCAGAACTGTTAAACACTATTTTCTTTTCTCTTTTAAGAATTTGAAGCCCTTGTTAAAGCTTATGACATTCATTCCTATTTGGGTCCTGTATAGCAGGTAAAGATAAGCATCTCTAAACGATTTCAAATTGAAATATTTAAACAACAAAAAATGTTTATCATCTTGCAAAAGACAGTTAAAATAGAGTACTACATGTTTATAATTGTTTTAAAATTGTCAAAAAGTTTAATATCAAATTATATTTCAATTATAAATTCACTTTTCCTATTGACTATTCCATTTAATCAATACTTATCAACAGATAAAATTAAATGTTTTGTTCTAGAAAAAGTTCTATGCTCGCATTCTTCAACAAATGTTGAAGAATAGATTAATAAAACTCTCTTCCCAACTTAATTCAATATGGTAACAAAGTCAACTTTTGACAAACTCTTACACACATTTAGGTTCGAAAATTCACATATGATCTCCAAAATTGTGTTGCACATGAAGAAGAATGTCTAAGATATAGAATGTTTCGCGAATGTCTAAGATATAGAATGTTTCGCGTCAGGGATATAAAACACCAACAATAATTTATAAAGATCTTGAGACAATAAATCAGAGGCGGACCTACATGGAATGGTGAGAGTGCACTCCCACCTTTCGGAAAAAATTATGTATATATATGTGTATATACCTTGAGAAATAAGTATATATTTAATTGTGCACTCTAACAAACGAAAGTGTCGTTTTGGGACACATTCACAGAATCTACTTCTCGCATGTCACCCCGGATTGAACCCGAATGTCACTTTTAATTATTTTTCTGAGGCTATTTTTAGGAAAACAATAAGCATTAAATGAGCTCGCCTAGATTCGAACCTGCACTGTCACCACATGTCGCACAACCTTAGCCACTGAGCTATCTCTTTCATTTGCTTCACTATGTTAAATTTTATTTATTACACATATTTGACCTACATACTTGTATTTTCGCCATTGCTACACTATTAGTGACCGATCCGACACAGTATTATCCCTCAGTCATCATTAAAAATTTTGTTGGCGTTTATGTTAAGATAATAGTGCCCCCCAGCGTCTTAAAATCTTGGGTCCGCCTCTGTCTTGAGTTACGTACTAGATTACTCAAATAGTTACGTACTAGATTACTCAAATTGTTAAATTAAGCTAGGTCCTTTGACAAAAGAGTACTAGTAATAGGCATCCTAATAAGTTGAAAGGTAGATAAACTCAATCGATTCACTAACTTTAGGTGTGATGAACCTTAAATCTGTTCCTCTAATTTGTTAAACTATTTTGAGAATTTGGTCAAATGAAGGACACACTAACCAATATTTTCACAACAATCATTCAATTTGCAAAGTCACACATAGAAATGTTTCTTCAGCAAGGTACACTTAATTCTATATGCGGATGAGAAAGTGGCTGCCAGATGGCCAGAACCCATTTTCTTCCTCTCTCACCAACCAGTCATATTTGGTTAATCCAATGAAGTTACTTAACGGTGCGTTGAGCACGTGCTTACCATCTAACACTACGTACCACTCCTAACACAACCTACGTGCAAGCAGTATAAAGACAGACATAAACATAAATGAAAGCTCATCTTGTTGTAATTTAGTCCGGTCAATTAAGATTCATTTTCCGACTCTTTTTACTTTTCATTTCTGAAAATGGCAAGTGAAGCTCATGCAGCTATTAATGCTCCGGCGGCGCCGACTGTTTGTGTCACTGGAGCAGCTGGATTTATTGGTTCTTGGCTTGTCATGAGACTCCTTGAACGAGGTTACAATGTCCATGCTACCGTTCGTGATCCTGGTAGGTTGTCTCTTTTAAGAGTTTAACTTCTACACATTGACAGTTTAAAATAAATTGCATTATGAGAATCCAGAGAGGAATATGACAGTGCTAAAAGCCTTTTGCATGTCAATGATATGCATGGATTTGTAGAGAACAAGAAGAAGGTGAAGCATCTGTTAGAATTGCCGAAAGCTGATACCAACTTAACGCTGTGGAAAGCAGACTTGACAGTGGAAGGAAGCTTTGATGAAGCCATTCAAGGCTGTCAAGGAGTATTTCATGTGGCAACACCTATGGATTTCGAGTCGAAGGACCCCGAGGTACTATATATCAAGCTAGAAAAGTAACAAATCTATACTTATTACCTTCTTACATTTCTGGATGATCAATTCTAATGTAACTCTTATCACATCGATATACGTAACAGAATGAAGTAATAAAACCAACAGTCAGGGGAATGTTAAGTATCATAGAATCATGTGTCAAGGCAAACACGGTAAGGAGACTGGTTTTCACTTCATCTGCTGGAACTCTTGATGTCCAAGAGCACCAAAAACTCTTCTATGACGAGACCAGCTGGAGTGACTTGGATTTCATCTATGCTAAGAAGATGACAGGATGGGTTCGTTTGGCTATTCTTTTCTATTACAAATAAATAACAGTATTGTCATCAATATTGCCTTGTGAATATAATTTCATTGCAGATGTATTTTGTTTCCAAGATACTGGCAGAGAAGGCTGCAATGGAAGAAGCTAAGAAGAACAACATTGATTTCATTAGCATCATACCACCACTGGTTGTGGGTCCGTTCATCACACCTACGTTCCCACCTAGCTTAATCACTGCCCTTTCACTAATTACCGGTATGATGTAATCACAATGTACAGAAGACAGTCGCTTCCTTTAATCCCAACAATTACTTTAGTAAACAGCTTTCCACAACACAATCATGGGTTTAATCAGATTGAGATGTGCAGGGAATGAAGCTCACTACTGCATCATTAAACAAGGTCAATATGTGCATTTAGATGATCTTTGTGAGGCTCATATATTCCTTTACGAGCACCCCAAGGCAGAGGGAAGATACATTTGCTCTTCCCATCATGCAATCATATATGATGTGGCTAAGATGGTTCGACAAAAATGGCCAGATTACTACGTTCCTACTGAGTAAGCCTCCTCTGTATTCCTAAGTATAATTGACTCCTTCGTTGAGTGATGGCTTGGTAACTCAGTCTGATTAAATAACAGGTTTAAAGGCATCGATAAGGACTTGCCCATAATATCTTTTTCGTCAAAGAAGCTAATGGACATGGGGTTTCAATTCAAATACACTTTGGAGGATATGTATAAAGGAGCTATTGAGACTTGCCGACAGAAGCAGTTGCTTCCCTTATCTACCCGAAGCACTGCAGACAATGGACAAGACAAAGAAGCCATACCAATTTCTGCCGAAAACTATGCAAGTGGCAAGGAGAATGCACGAGTTGCAAATGGTACAGGAAAGTTAACCAGTGATGAAATCTAGAACTGTAACCTTACAAAATAAAGAGGCGAGCTTGCCTAGCAATATGTTTGCTTCTTGGTTCCCTGATATCTGTTTGAGGTTTTCCAATACTAAATGCGTAAAATGGTCAATGAATATATGGAAATTCTCGTCTTGCTAAGTTACAGGCAGCTGCACGGTAGGATATCAAATAATCCTAGGTATATTTTGCCTAGAAAAGCTGTCTTCAAGGCTCTTGCATACCATTTGCCAAAAAAGAAATTATCATTTTTCTTAATCATTGGAGGGAAACGAGAGATAATAATAATAATAATAATACGAACAGTAAAATGCAATAATACAGCCCTTTCACGGAAAAGTTTCATTTCAATGAATAGCCATGTTAGCCCATTTTCTTTCAGGGCAGATTTCTAAAGCTTGCGCTTACATGCAGAAACTAAAAATAATAAGAAAGAGAATCTACTCACTACTGTGCAAATTAAATGTTCAAGCGAGCAGACAAGTCTTCAACTACCTCTCCTCAGAGTTGAACCTACTCCATGCTTCCTGTAGACACAGAAGAATGATAACCACTAAGAGAATTCAAAAATAGATAAGACAAAGGGAAAGGGCCATGGGAAGAAGGGCAGAGGTGAAGCTGGCAGGAAGAAAACAAACTTTAGAGTAAGGAAGTAGAGGTAAATTCTATAAGGTCACAGATGATTTTCTTTATCTCACCCCAAAAATAAGGCCATTCTGATTTAGAGTTACACATTCATACAGAACAGACATTTAAGAAAAATAGACTTAAAAAAGACGAGTGGGAAGGGGGAACTAGAGAAACAAAGAAGCACGTAGATCATCACATTACATATTACTTAATGGAGTTCTTTTTTATTTTTATTTTACCGATTAGTAAGTCATCAAATGATATTCTGCTGTCGTGATAGCTAACATACTAATATATGTCACCCTGTTTATTCTATAACTAACTAGACACTGTAAAACAGTTTCTGTTTGTCATCTTACAACTACTAAAATGGGCTTGAATAGAGTGAATTGATATAGAGGATTCATTGAGCCAGCCAATAGTTTGGGGTTGGGGTTGAATGATTGACATGACAACTGGTACAATTCCAAAGTACTTCCTGTCTCCCAATTTATGTGGCAAAGTAATATTTGAGAAGTCAAATAGGCTCGTTCTTCCTTGAACACGTTTTTCTTAAGTTTCAAAAGATTAACTATCATGACTAATACTACTTTTTATGTAGTTTTTCAAAAATGCAAATTTTATTTCCAAAAACTTGAAGAATCTACATTCAAATTCTCACTGAAAATTAAGTACTTTGATCCTCGTGCTCCTAATCTTGTCGCATGAAGTGGAACGGAGGGAGTACCTACAGATGCTAACGATGTACTTTTGAACTTGAGGCACAAAACTTATGACAAATTCCGAATATACTAGTGGGTTAAAGGTCAGTTAACAGCCATTATAATAGAGTAGTCATGTATCCCAGGGCATGGCCTAGTGGTCAATGAAGTGGGTTGAGAACCATGAAGTCTCAGATTCAAATCCCAGCGAGATAAAACACTAGGAGATTTCTTCCCATCAGTCCAAGCCTTGATGGATGGAGTTAACCGGTACATGTGCTGGTGGGAGGTAGCACGTAAACATGACATTAGTTGAGGTGCACATAAGTTGGCCTGGACACCATGGTTATATAAAAAACAAACGGTAGCAGGTACCCCGTGAAATTAGTTGGGGTGCGCACAAGCTGGCATGGGCACCACGGTTATCAAAAAAGTTGCAGGTACCCCGTGAAATTAGTCGAGGTGCGCACAAGCAGGCCCGAACACCACGGTTATCAAAAACAAATATAACAGAGCAGTCATTCTGCTTGATAATATTGTGTCATGTTTCCACAGGCAATCACCATGGTAAAGAGCACTAATATTTGAACCTGCATGTCGTGCAGTTTTCGGCACATCTAACAGAACTTTCCATCAAAAGCAAAAATGGAACAAGCAAAGTCTTTTGACAACCAGTACGATCACGTATAAGATATATGTCAAGTTAAGCGAAAGTTGTGGTGCAGAAATTGGTCACATCACAGACATTTTTGATCAATTGTAACAAGGTCCTGATAAACAATGAATAGGTCCACAAAGAATAATCTCGTTGCTGGCTAAGTCAAACTAAGAGACAAACCAGTCACCCATAGGAAGTACTAGAAGCTTAAATTGGTATACCGAAAGGGGACAGATGGATAAATTTAGACAAGTAAAGAAAGCTAAATCAGAAAACACACCTTTAGAAGATCAAAGACCTTCTCGCATATATACTTATGATGAATACTAGCACCTCGCTGTTGTAATTTGTCAGGATGCACACAAAGAGTTGCTTTCCTATAAGCTTTCTTCACTGCTGCAGAAGTTATTACTTCTGTCAGTGGAATTGGCTGCCAACCGCTATTAGGCCCAAGAATCTGCAATTAGGAATAGATACATTGAGTTTCAACGTTGTGGAGGTTGACCAAAAATCGTATGATGACAAGTGTGAAAAGACTGCCATATGTCACTACTAAAAACTCAAAAGTAATCTTTACTATTGACATGTCATGCGGTCATGTTCTGATGTCAGCCAGAGCTTTCTCACTGCTATGATTGATTATACAGCCCATATGTAACACTTCGACAAGTAAAATCCTCGATAAAATGACCAAGAAGCACGTAAGAGTTACGAAAAAAGGATGTGACATTCTTTTACAGTTCTGTTTCAAACTGCACCACTGTCCTGTCAGCAAATGTTAGGAATGTTTGTTTCGATAGACGCACTTACTCACTCCAATTATTTGATAGAGGTAATTAAATGAAGAGACCAAGTAAAGGCTAGATTGAGCAGCTAATTTTAGCTTAAGATATATGCCTCAAGACACTAACTTGTTTTGGTTGAAAAGACCTATTAAATGAGAATGAAACACCTTCACTTAAGCAGTCAAATGACTAAGCAAAGGTTAATCTGTAATACATAAATCAAGTACTGTTACATCTATCTTGATGAATATCTATTTGGTACAGAATTAAGATGAACTTGGCACTATTCAAAAAGCACTTAATATTGATTAGCCAAAGAAAAGCATTTATCCATATAAAGCATTAGAATAGAAAGCATACATATTGCAAAGTTGAAAGCAATGCACGTAGATTGCCTTCTTTCCCGCTTGACCACCTTTTCACTTCAGCATCCAGAGTGTCAGCCAACCTCTGCAGGAATCCCTCAAGTAAGAAAATATGAAATGTAGATGATTCATGATATACTGTGTTATGCAAAGAGATGGATACATACATTTCTCTCCGTTTGCTCCCTCTGAGCTTGAAGATCACGCATATTTTTCTCTGCCAGGGCCTTAGCCTGAAATCAGGACAAAAAAAAGTTCTATATAAATAAAAGAAAAACAACTTTTAACAGGGAACAGATGGTTAGGAAGCACATACAGCGCGCTCTGATGTTCTGCGATACCTCTCCAACCGAGCTTTACATCTTTGAGGTGATTCACCTTCAATGCCTGCAAAGCATTTAATCTTAGTCGAGCCTTCACAAGAAAAATTTAATCTTGAAAAGTTACTTGTGCAACTAAACAAACATGAAATTCAGAATGCCTAATATCAGGAAACATGAGGAAAACTAGACTATAAACCAAATGAAGGGGGTAAAAAAGGTCTTGGTGCCATATACGTACCAGCATGAGCTGAAGAATACGAGTATCTCAATTTTGAGGTCTCTGTGCTCTGATGTGCATGCTTCTCCTGTCAACAAATCCCAATAAGTAGGCAGCTGGCATGCATTTCTACTTTTAGGAAGGAAGAGATACTCACAGAAGAAGAGCTCTGTCTCATTTCAGTGCTCCTAGAATAAGCAGAAAACTTTTCAGAAGATGACCTTTCCACTCGTTCGCATGATTCCAGGGTAGCCTTCTCAGCCATTGCTTTCTCAAAAGCTCGTTTTCGAGCCTCTGCAGTTGCTCGTTCTACTGCAGCCCGCTCCGCCCTGAGCCTAGCTGCTTGCTCTGCTGAAGATCTCTCCCAAGCCTCTGCAGATACCTTCTCTGATCTTTCTCGGGCCTCCGCCATAGTTCTTTGACGCATTTCAGTTGCAGCTTTCTCCATGGCAGCTCTTTCTACTCTCCCACGGGCTTCAAGATATGACTTTTCCAGAGCTTCACGAGTTACAGACATCCGATCCTTTTCTCTTTCCCTTTCTCTCTCCCTTTCTTCTTCTAACTTTCTCATAGATTCTTCCTCCAGTTCTCTTTCTTTTTTCAGTCTTCCATCAGTTTTTTGGGCTTCAGGAGTAATGATTTTGTTTGAATTTCTCTCTTTCTTTTGGGGACTTCCAATTGCGGCTCTCTGGTCTGTACTTGACAGGATCTCAACATCCTCTAGCACAGCAGCCAAAGCATCTCCAATTTTCTTAGCATTTGTGGCCCATTCCCTGGCAACCTGATGAGCTGTAAACTTTTCACCGGTAACTTCCTGATTAGTTCCAGACTGAACTACCTTGGTGTTCACTTTTGGCCTTTCAGCATTTGTTCCATTTCTATGGTTAGAGTGATTAGCTGTAAACTTTTCCTCTGTAACTTCCTGGTTAGTGCCAGACTGAAATCTCTTGGCGTTAACTGTCAGACATTCAAGAGGCTTTCCATTTCTTTGATCAGACTGATTTCCAATTTCAGAAGCAGTCTTCTTCAGTCTATCTGACGCTTTACTTATGTAGATACCAGTTCCATTTGAATCGGTTAAATGCTCATTCAAAGAAGTAGACCCTATTGCATCTGCTCTTTTACTTGGATCTTTTCCATGCTCCAAGAGATCTTGTCTCTTGTAAACAGAGCTGCATCCATCTTTAGGCAGCAGATTGGTCAGTTCAACTTCTGATTCTTTTTCACAATTTTGCAACTCAGTTTCTAATCTCTCATTTTCTTCGCAGGAAAGGGCAGATTGAGTTGTGACCAGATTTACGAGGTTTTCTTCCGGCTTCTCGGACATTTTGTTCGCAAATAGAGTCTCATAGTTTGGTTGGCAAGCCTCCAATGCCGTAGCATCCTTGCGAACTTCAACATTAGTGTTCTGCTTCAAAACAGACCCAACCAATTCAATTGGGGGGCTATCTTCGGTCTGTTCGCGCAATTCGTCCCACTTAACATCACAAACATTTGTTTGCTCAGTTTCTTCAAGCTCACTGGCCCCTTCAGATACGTTCTCAAAATCTAATTTGGGAGCCAGGAGAGATTCTATATTGTTTTCTTGCTGCTCCAAAACCTCGGTCATTTCCATATCACCATCTTCTCCTTCGCAAGCGCCACTCAATCTTCCCTCAATTTCTTCTCCTTTTTCAGCCTCATTTTTTTCTCCTTCATGCTCTTTCTTCTTGAGAGCCACTCTAAATCGGCTGTCTCCTTGCTCCCACTCAAAAGCACCATTTGCATCCTGATCCTTTAGGTCCATCTTGAAGTCCACTTCTTTGTCCCTCTCACTGTTCTCTTGTTTGCAAGCTACCTCTGACTTTTCATTGTTCTTTTCTGTTTTAAAATCCTCTTTTGGTTTATTTGCATTGTCCTCCCAACGACTAACGCCTTCTTCTCTTTCAGAAACTGCATCAGGTTTCTTCTTCCTTTCCTGTTTGAGTATCTCATTTACTCTCTGTCCATTTCCTGTTTCATCAATAACATGCCTAAGTCCTCCCTCATATTCTTCAATCTCAGACATCAGCTCTATATCAATATGCCTAGCATCAGTATTTATGAATCCCTTTTGATCATCTAATCTTCTCCTGCCACCACTTAGTTTCACCGTAGCTTTACGTTCACTCACATTCTGGCCACCTCCTCCAATGTACTCCACACTTTTATGAGAACTGCTGCTTAGCTTCTCACTTGTTCTCTCTTGCTGGACTTTAACATGTTTCTCACTCAGACTAACATCCGATAAGTTTTCTTCTGCTATTACTGTCTCCTTATGATGCTCCAATTGATCACACAAATCTTCTTCTTTTGATCTTTGATGTGTATTAGCCCATTGATAGGACCATTTACCCACTTTTTCTTCACTTTCCTCTTTGCCGTCTGGATCCTCCTTTGCCACAACATTTTTGCAAGTTTCTAGACGGTCAAGTCTGTCAGTAGCTGCTTCAGATTGTCTGTATTCATGTGTTTCCCTATTATGCAGCACACCAAATTCATTCTTGACTTTCTCAGCAGACCCACAAGATGGGTAGGTTTCAACTACTTCAAAAAATTCTGCACCTTCCCTCCAAGCAACTCTTCCATCATCTTTATATGGTTGTTGAGATGACATATTACGCTTATCTTGCTCACTTTCTTCACTTTTTCCAGTAAATTTGAAATGTCCTCCTTCAATATTACCTGAATTAACCTCATTGTTCTTAAAGACTTCTTCCATTTTTCCTTCACACATGTTTTGTTCCATGTCATCTTTGTCAAATGTATTGCTTGGTCTTTCCTCCAACATACCATTCTCCAAATGGAGTTTTGAATAACATTTCAGATCTTGCTTCTTTCTCTCCATTAGCTCTTTTGCACTTCTAAGCTTTGCTTGAGCCTTCTCCATTGCTTCTTTTATAGCTGCAGAAGACGCTGCTGCAGATGAACTTGCATATACATCCATATCAAAGAAAGCTTGTGAACTATCACTTTGTTTTGGCTCAGAAGCACAATTGTTAGAAGCTTTGAGTCTTGAATTAAGTCTATCGAAGCCTTCTTTCTTGGAAGCCAGAGCAGGTGGCGGTCTTGATGGTGGCGGTAACCCTGAAGGCCTAGTTCTTAAGCTGATATCTGACACACTGAAGAATGGCTTATCTGGAGTACGACTAGCTTCACTACATTTCTCTGGAAGTTTTGAATCACTTCCATGCATGATATAACTGCTGCTCATATTACATGATGTGCTTCTTTTGGATTGCTTGTCTTCTAAAACCGGTCCACTCACGTCCACATTGTAGTTAAGATCAAGAGCTGGCTGTCTAGGTGGCTCCTCATCTTCTGTATTTCGAGAAGCCTGAGTTCCACTGACCATGTAAGTGTATCCAGGAATAGCATGCAGATGAGCAACATGTGTCATGCCATTTGATACAACTCCATCGCTACTCTGGGAAGTCATGTGATATGAAATGTTGAACTGCTTGGTATCATCAGATGAATGATGAACATCAGCACTAGAAGAGCTCTGACTCCTTTCAGAAAAAGCAGAAGGTTCTGACTCATTTGACAGGGTCTCACTTTGAGCTGGACTCCTTTTATCAGGAAAAGAAAAAAAAAAATTAAACATAAAACTACAAACCCCTTTGAACAGAAAAAAAAAAAAAAACTTAAAAACTTGCCACCTTTTCATATTGGGAGCACTGAAAAGGATAAAACTGATCCTACTAATTTAAACAGGCAAACTGAAGAAAAAACTTACCAACCTAACTACCTACTAAGTGAAATGAGAGTTGACTAAAGAAAATTGAGTGATACATTCTTTTGGTTTGGTTCAGTTCAGACATAGACTTGTAAAAGATATCCATGATTTTTACTAACTTTTCGGGAAAAAAGAAGTGTTTTCGACCTTTGATTAAAGAAATTAGCTCTTCACCTAGAGAATCATATAAACTCGTTTGAAAGATGAAAATCCAGCATTGACCCCCTTTTGTCAACTTGGCTGATGTTGTAAATGCATGAATCAAACCCCGACAATTACAAATTCTTGCCCTCTTTGCTGTTGGGTCCAAAGAGAAACCTCATTTTCTCAACTCGTTAAAATTCCAATAGAACCAAAGCTTTACACGACTATGTTTGGAAAAGCACAACAGAAGGTGAAACATAAACAAGCTCAAATTACAGAAATTAAGGCCAGACATACGCACAACCATGGCCTAGCGGTCAATAAATCAGAAAAATTAGACGATTTTTCCCATTTATCTAAATGGGGCTACATAGAGCTACCAGAACATGAACATGAAGCTGGCCATGATACCAGTGCTTTAATTTCAAATTTCAAAAAATGAAGAATTTGCATTCTATATCCCGAACCTTTGCAGCCAAAAAAAAAAAACTTTATCTATCTCAATTTGTCAAAAAGAAACTAACCATTTCTAAAGTCTAATACAAAAAAAATGCAGTGAAGGGAAAACTACTACTAACATACATTAGCAGTTTTCGCCAGACTAAACACATTTTCAAAGAAAAAAAAACTTGCAAATATACAATAGGAAATGGTCATACCAGGCGTCGTCAGAAGAATCATAACCAGAAGTAGATTGACGAACCAAATCCTCATAAGGAAGGGCAAAATCAAAAACATTAAACCCACCAAAAATCTCAGAATAATCAAAATGACAACTCTGGACATCAAACGACAGTTGATCATCAACAACAGGAAGATCCAAAATGGGAATAGATGAAGCTCTTGAAGAGTGAAAACCACCAAAAATCTCAGTATAATCCTCGTAACGAGGAGCTAATGTTGGAACACCGAACTTAGGTGGACCACCAAAAACGTCGTCGTATATAGACTTGCTTGGTGTTGTAATAAACCCACTGCTTCCATGGTAACTCTTTTTAGCAAATGAATGTGACAGATTTTCCATGGAAATGTGACACAGAAAAACAGTTTTCAGTGTGAAGTCTGAAGGGGTAATTAGTTAAGGAGAAGAAGTTGCTTTTTCAAAGTTATGTTAAGGATGACATTTTGAATATCGAGGAAACTTTTTTGTTTAGTAAAATATGTTTTTCTGATGGGCGATTAACGTTAGTGGGAAAAAGGAAAAGAGAAGACAGTAAGCGTGGTAACAAAAGAGACATATAACTCCGGCACCTTTTCTGGGATTGCTAGCTCATCAACTTCAACTGTAGCTTCTTTTTCATTTTGTTTTCTTCTTTGTTTTACTCTGGTTTAGTCAAAGCAAGGCAGAAATGGTTTTTTTTTTTAAATAAAAAAAGTGAATATTGGACCATTCAGTGATTTTTCTTTCAATAATACTCCTTCCGTCCCATAATAAGTGTCAGCATAGTCAAAAATACGCATATTAAAAAACCAATAATACAATATAAAATTTATTAAATTATTTCTATATAATAAAAATAAATTACTTTTATCTCTTGATTAGAACATGCATAAGAAGTAAATCTTTTGACATTGAAAATCCAATAATACAGAGTTACTATGTGGCTTTTTCAATCATCATTTAGATGTTACTTTATTGTCCAAGGATAGAATTGAAAAAAATTAGTCAATTTATGTCTTGATTTTCTAAAATGACACTTATTATGAGATAATAAAATTTGGTTAAGATAACACTTATTATAAGACGGAGGGAGTAATAAAAGAATCTCAAAATGGATAAGTATAGGGAGTCAGGTCTTGCTTTTACAAATTTTAATGAGGTCAAAGATGGAAATGTGATTTTAATTTTATGAGTTTTAAATTTAAAAATAATGATATTAAATATCTAAGTAGTAGTAATTTAAGTTTTATACTATTTAACAAACTTCTTAGTATATTTACCGAGTTTTTGAACTAAAGTTATTAAATTTGATCCAACTGTTAAATAACCTTTTGGTTTTGCCAATGAGTCAAAGAAAGAAAAATTAGTCTTTATACCATTTGACCAGACATCATTTTCGTAAAAAAGGAAGTTACACCCCCTTGTGGAGATTAGATCATGAAATCAATTTATCTAGTTTTGTTTGTTTTCAGACATTGCTCATTGATACAAAATTTGATATGAAGTTTTCTTTTTTTTTTTTTTAATGGTAAAAGCCGTTTGATTCTCCGACCAATCCAGGAAGCATAAACAGTCTTTTAAAAAAAATTACTAGTACCACAACTGAACTAACTGTTCCTCAGAGACAGTTTAGTGCCTAGCACGTCACAGTTATTAAGCTGTAACGTACTAATACTATATCTTCTCCTCTCCTGGTAACTCAATAAGAAAATTAAAAACATTATAGCAACTGAAAATACTAATCAACAAGGAAGACTTGGTCAAAAATTAAACAAAATTAAATTTTTAATGTAAAACTGGAATCTCGGAATTATTGGAATGGTTCATCGTGATTTGGATATTACTAATTCTAGTCCAAAATGAAGAGTAGTTATTTTGGTGAAATGCATTCGTTTGAAAATGTTTGACTTTATAGAAAAACACTAAGTAATTTATATATTTTTTTCAAATCTATTGTTTTTAATTAGTTGTATTAATTAAGTGAGACGTTTAAGGGGAGATAAAAAAATAATTTAGAAAGATGTTATTACAGTCAAACCTCTCTATAATTGTCATTCGTTATAACAGCATTTCATTATCACGGCCTGATTTTCTCCAGAATCGATTTTTCATATTATATTTTACTTCTCTATAACAGCATTCTACCTATAATAGCAGTGACATTCATTATAACGGTACCCTCTTTATAAAATTATTTTTCTATAACGGCCATACTCAAATATTATGTAATATTTTGTAAGAAATATATTATGTGTAAATATAAAACGTTAAAATATTTATGTTATTCATCATAATATCATGCACATAGTAAATATGAGCGCAATAGAATACGACAAGCAATTAACACTCTTGTAGAAGCATGGAATGATGTTAAGACCTCTACCATTCTCAATTGTTGGAGAATACCGGAATTCTACCTACAAATGACAACTCCAATGTCAATAGTGAAAATTTAGAACTTTTTGAGGGTGTTGGGAGTGTGCCATCACTTATATTCCAAATCCCATCTCATAACACCAATCAAGCAAGGGATGCTACCATTTATATGGAGTTTGACGTAACACTTGCAATCCTTGAAACTTACACTGATGAAGAGATTATTGCACAAGTGATTGGAGTGGAAGAACGAGAGACGTCGAAGGATGCAGAAGGTGACAACGATAGCGATGATGAGGAGCCTCAACCTACTGCTACTTGGGGTGAGGTAGAAGAGTCAGTTGTTAAGATCTTATACAGTGTTCAAGGGAAAGCTATTGAATTCCTTTTTGCTGAAAGTTTGGACAAAATTCTTCGTCAATTTAAGCGTTATATTATCACTAAGAGACTTGGATTTACGAAACAACCTACAATTGTAGATTTCTTACGTCAAACTTGAAATATTTAAATTTCAATTAATTTTAAATGCATATGTTCCTTAAATTTTAATTCTTTATCGATATTGTACAACTAGTTATGAATTCATTAGTCTTTTCAATTTTTAATTAATGAGATATGAAAATCAATTGAGATTTTAAAATTAACAAGTAAATTGTTTTCGTTTATAACATATAATTGTTTGCGTACTTTTGTTTATAATAGCTAAATGAAATCTAAACATCAAATGTCAGTATACATACATAACAAGCTTTCACTATATAAACCGCGAAATTTGGGACAAACGCTGCCATTATAGAGAGGTTTGACTATATATATCTTTCTTAAAGAGCGTAGGCAATTTGCAGGATTGCCCTTTGCTGCGGGTGGTCCTTAATTTTTGCCCCTCAAATTGGTGGTCTTTAACTTTTGCCCTTCGCTAAAAAACCCCTTGGTTTCGGGTTCGAATCCCACTTAGTCAAAAAAAATTTAAAAAATCACAAGATAGAGGTTGGACTCGCAAGGCAGAATTTTGCAAAATTCTGCCGTGCGAATCTAAACATTTGCCTTTCGATTTTTTTTTATTTTTTTTTACTGAGCTGGGGTTCGAACCCATAACCTCGAGGTATTAGGCGAAGGACAAAACTTAAAGACCACCAATTTGAAGGGTAAAATTAAAGACCACCTCAAATGAAGGACAATCCGCGCAAAAAAATGTAAAATAAAACCTTAAAATCATATATATAATAACATAATATGGAGCAGAGTGAGTACGCCTAATTACAAGTGAAAAGATAGATTATTAAGTTGTTCAACTTAAACTAATTTGAAAAATCTCTAAATTTAGCAACTGTCATGGTCAGCATTATTGGTGAGTTTCTGGATACTGCAAAATTCAAGACAACTCAAACTTTGTGGATTGCACGTAGGACTTAATTGGCCCCATTCCATGTATTTCAATTTTCAAACAACTCATCATATAACTGCTCCCAAAGTTCCTTTTATAATATAGGTACTACCTTCTTTATTATAAAAAAATGTACGTCAGAAAAAGAAAAAAAAAAGTTGAAGAGGCGTAATTTGAAACAAATATAAATTAATAATAGAAGAGATTTGAAGAACAGAGATGAGAGAACCATAGTAATGTCTAGTTTTATACGAACTATGAGCATTCACAACAGAAATGGTAGAAATGGACAGACTTGTATATTCAACCTATAGCAGATTTAGAAATTAAAATCCGTAAATTTTATTTTTAATATACTTATCTTTATTTCTTTTCACACGCGTATACTATAAGGTTCGATTTAAAATGCAAATGAAGCTCGATTTGTAGGCCGTCCACTGATTCGAAGTTGTACAGCATTATTAGTTTGTTAAGAAGAATACAAAATACCTGTGTGTCCTGTGATTCCCTCTCTAATTTGTAGGCCACGCCATTGCCTATTTTGTCAACTATTTCACACAATACAGACAAGATTTTACACCCTTGTTTTCCTTGTTTAATTTCATTTTTTCAATTTCTACTACTCTATATACAACTAACTAACCTGAAGGTGAAAAACATTGCACAATCCAAGAGTGAATTTCCTTAAAGTGGATATATATATATATATATATATGATTCTTCTATTCTTTACAAAAGAATGAAGTACAACAATCTGAAGTTGTTTATCATGTCAAGTTTTTATTATTATTATTATTATTTTGCCGAGTAAATATATACAATTAAGAAAGATATATTTCGAAAGCATTCTCCCCTGAATTTGAAATTGTGAAATTAATATAAGTTAAAATAAACACAAATATTGGAACAACGGAAAATTTTGAAAATGAAAGCGATCCGAATTGTGATCTTTTGATCATTGAATTATTTTCGTGAGGATTAGAATTCTAATAACAGAACTACTGAAATCCACACAACTAAGAGAGTATGATTTGGTAGATGGACAACATGTATCACGTTTAATTAAATAGACAAATATATACTACATGAGATAAGAACAAAACGGTGCTTATCTAAGTGCTTTAAATACTTTTGGGGTGGAATTTTGATAGCCTTCTCACAACTGTTCTTGATGTGGACATGACCATTGCAGCAAAATAAATTGAGGGAAAATGATGGTTCTAGTTAGGTTATGCTCTGTCCCTTATAAAATATGTTCCAACACTAACCTATATTGTACTACTAACATCAACTAATATGCTCTATAATCCACTTGATGAATTGGTCACAGCTGGGACCACCAGCCTTATTGACAACTCTGTTATTCAACTAAAACCACAGATTATCTTATAAACACAACGTCGGAATCAGCAACACAATTGTCATCATAATTGCAAATGAGTATTTCGCCAGGCATTGTTATCCGAAATATATGTGGCCGTGACATATCTTAATTGCAAATGCTCACAAATTGGATAAGATTTAGATTGATTATTGTAGATATAGAACACACTAAATAAAAATCTTGGGATACTATTTACGTTAAACAGGTAACATCACATGACGCTGTTGAAATTATTCATAAAGATCAAGAACCATACTGGAAAAATGTGCCAAAACACAAGTGTTACAGACTTGGAAGAACAATTCAAGATGTAAAAAACAAGAGCCAATTTACTTTCCATAGGGCAACGAAGAGATGCAATTTTTTATTTATATATAAAATATAGCAATACATTTCAAAAAAAAAAAAAAAATTGTCCATATAGAAATAAGTTAGAACATGAAGTGAGACCTTTTTATTTGGTATGCCTTCTTTTAGTGCTGTTACCGGGACAACAAGGATCTCTACTTTGGATTACTTTTAACATTTAATCCTCAAACAGCACACAATTAGCTAAATACAGAGATATTTTCTCTTTATTCTCAGCATTACTTATGTTTTGTTCAAAGATTCAAAGAATTGTAACATAGGAAAGACAAGATTTAGATCCAAAACACGTCATTATTCTACTACTTTAATATGTCTAATAAAGAAGAGATAGGCTCTTCTTCTTGGTTACTCTTTGCATCAACCGACCAATTATGAATTGACAAGAGAGCAAATGATGAATGCTTTTGCTAATTCCTTATATTGAAAAAATATAGGAAAAGGAAGGCATTTGTTAATTATAGCATTGTGCAATTGAGACCATGAAGAAAAAAAGGCTCCTAAAGGCTAAAGAGTGTGTGCCTCTGGGTCCAATATGTTGGCTAACTTTATTCAAAGTCACATCTTGCTAAAGCCAAATACTCATTTCAATCATTGTCTGTAAACTTAATCATGTATGGATACAGACTACAGTGTGTACTTATTAGTCTAATCTTGTAGATTAAGGCTCCATATGTACATTTAATTAATCTGCAAGAAGTTAGTATGATTGCATGGACAGGAACTGCAAATAAAACACAAGCATGCAGCCCTTTGTCCTCAACATAATATACAAATCGCCTGCATCCACTCTTTAGTCCCTCTCTTCATGATATTATCACTTAGGTATTTCTTTATTGATCTTTGTCACTTAGGTACTTATTATTAAGATTTTCTCACGTCAAATCGAATTGCTTTTTCAAAATTTTCACTTATAGCATCATTGTAGTAGATCCTTTGTAGACTAAAATACAGTAACCTGATATGGCAATAAAAAAAGTTAAGACTAGCTATGTCCAATCAATATAACAATGCTAAAAGCACAAAAGAAATCGAGAGAGCATATCAATTACTGAATAGTATTGATCCCTAGTTGCTATTGGGACAATGCATTTACAATCAAAGAAGAGATATTATGCCCCTTAAGATAAATGACGAGTATATATGCCTCTTCGAAAGTAACCGCTACAATCGAAGAAGATATATTATGCCCCTTAAGATAAATGACAAGTATATATGCCTCTTCGAAAGTAACCTGAGACGAGGTAAGCCGTCAAAAAGTTATCACCCATTATCAGCTTAGCATTCCCTTCCATTGGATCATGGCTTTTTGAGCATAATTCTGCATTATAAAATCCTACTCATACCTTGCTAACCAAAAAGCTAAGTGAACACATAGAGAAGGACATATATTACCTTAATTACCACTTTGCAAATTATATGCAATTCAACTATCTACACAAATAGAGAACTTATACAGCGGCCAATTTGACTCCTCCCAAGAATAGAATTTTAATGTTGAGTTGTATTCAAAGATTAAAGAGAAATACTCACGCTGTGTGCACAAACGTATGAAGTTTTGAGGGCTATCCCCTTTGCGCAACTTATTCAAGAAAAAATATCCATACGATCTTCAAAAACTTTAATTTCATTTTGTTTGATGTCTTAATTGGACACTGCATCTTATCGAATTTGATTACAATCCTGTAGTTTCCACACTCCCCTCCCCCCCTATTTCTATATTCAAAGAAAAGGCATTTCTTAATACGTATACGTCCATAGTCGGCAATATTTTCCGCAACTTGAATTCCTACACAACCAAGACTATTAGTACATCCAGTTCTCGTTTTCTTGATCTAGAGCGCGTGGCTTGCGGTTTGAGTGTTTTTCTAACGCGTCTACTATAGGAAATGCTTGATCTGGAGCGCGTGGCTTGCGGTTGGAGTGTTTTCCTAAAGCGTCTACTATAGGAAATGCGCATCAAGAAATTGAGGTCGAGGAGGAAAATCTTTGAAGTTTCTCAAATTGCATAAACAGTCAAATATATAAGCTCTACTGTAACTTTGGTTTTCATAAACAGTCAAAAGGGTCTGATCAGCCAGACATAATAAGTAGAAAAATGCTAGAGCTTCATACCAGTATTAACCTTTGATATTTCAGCCTGACCTTGATTATTGGAAACTAAACGCATGCATCTCCACGTTAATCCGCCCAAAACAAAAAGAGTTATCCAATAACATCACGAAACCCCAGGGACACCCCAGTCCGAACCTACACTTAGGATGCCTTTGGTGCCTTGTCTGCCAGGGCAAGCTCTGAAGGTGTTTCACCAACACCCAACATAGAGTCATATTCCTCATCCTTACATGCTAATTTCTTCCGCAGCACCTTCTCAAATTCAGTCTGATCCAACTCTTTTGCATTTTCAGCTGCATGAGCTTGCGCTAAATTGGAATAGTTTGTGGCTGACTCTGAGATGAACGCTATCTCTTCTTCTGTGAGCTTCCTCAAGAACCTTGCTGGATTTCCTCCCCAGACCTGTGATTTTTGGTGTCATAATTACATGTGTTAGCAACTTGAAATTCGCAGCAAAAAAGTTTTCTACATTTATCATGACGGCCCGAGAAAGCAAGACAGAACTTGGAAAGGATTTTGCCCTAAGAATTCCCTTGTGTCAGTCCACATCCTAACTCATCTCTGCCTAATCGTCAACAGTCACATGCACAGTTTCACAAGTGGTAATCAAGAAGTTAAACGACTTACTAAAGATTAAGATGGAAACTAGCATCAGTATGTACAAATAATTACTTTTCACCAATTGGTAAAGACCAATGTAGGAACTTGTATACGCATGCAAAATACCCGATAATGGCGAAAGGAATGACTTAAAGTCTGCCACGAACCTCTCCGAATGGAATCTTTGTGTTCTGCCTTACAAGGGCACCAGCAGCAACCATAGCATTTTTCTCTACAACCGCCCCATCAAGCACGGTTGCACCCATACCAATAAATGCCTCGTCTTCAACGGTACATCCATGTAACACAGCGCTATGACCTTTATATTTGATAATCAAAAGTCAACCATTAAGCTTACTCAAAATAATGGCAGGTGTATATTATGCTCTAAATTACCAGATATTTCTCACCTACAGTAACATTTTTGCCAATTATCGTAGGCAAAACCTTTCCACTGATATTTGATTTAGCTACATGAATTAGAGAATTGTCCTGGACATTGGTTCCGGCTCCAATGCTGACACTGTTCACATCACCTGCACGGAATTTCATGTTGAGCAAGAACAAGAAAAAAAAATATCCAGGGCGCTCTGCGCACACGAAAAATAAAAAGAAAAAAGCAAAAACACCATGCAATCATAGTTGATTGAAGCCCGAACTTCTTAACTTTTTTTCATATTCCAATACTACAGATTTATTGGGTTCGGAATAGTTTAAATTAATTGAGTGTTGTATCTTTTATAAAGCTCAATATTATTGTTCACAATTGGTGTTTGGGAACACCTACAACAACAACAACAACAACATACCCAGTGAAATCCCACAATCCTTACCCCCTACCTTGGGAGTTTGAGAGGTACCTTCGGCACAATCCATTGTAACTCAATTAGACTAAAGTCCTAATTAGATTACCTGTAATATGCATAAAAGATTGTACACTCAAACCTACTAGCCCTTGTCTTACAAATAAGAACCATCGGATGACATACACATCAGAACCACAAGGTTCTGTAAGACATGTGACTGCTGTATTTCAAGAAATTAGCAATTAGCAATATCTACTGTCCTTTTCTTACAGATAAGTACCAGAGCAAGATATAATTCAAACTTTATCAGTTCTGAGAAACACGTACCCGCATAATGCTGTATTTCAAGAAATAAGAAATCTCTACTTTGCTGGACTAACTAACCTTCAACAAACAGCATTTTATAAATAAGGATTTGGTATAAGACGTAGTGTTGGTTCAACTACAAAGTTTAAGGATCCATAATGCAATTGTCTTCTAAGTGTCTACCCATTAACATAATTCAAGAAAAGGCAAAGCTTTTATGAGACAAGAAGGAATGCTTTTCTCACCCCCTCCTGGAAACAAGAAGGAATGTTTCCAGGAAAATTTCACAACGGATGAAAAATGTATTCTTCAAAATGACTCAGTATAACGGTAGCATAATTCAACAACTAAGTCTACCAGAAGATCTTTTCAAGCGCTGACACTACCATCATATGCAGAAGCGCAACTTACCTCGTATGACACACCCATACCAGATAGAAGCACTACGGCCAATGTGAACATCACCAGTTATAGAGGCACTTGGTGCCACAAATGCGTCTTTAGCAACAACTGGTACTTTGTCAAACAGGTTCATCAAAGTTCTATGCCTCGACACTGGAATAAAAAGGAGGTAGAGAATGAAAATTGTTAAATGATGAAGGCATGCTGCATATTGGAGATAGCACATCAACAACCAAAATGTTTAGACATGAAATAGCAAATATGTGGTACGACCTAAAGGGGAAAACATATAATAACAGAACAAAGGAAAGAGAAGCAGAATAGGACGTAATTCTAGAAGTATAGCCAAACATACAACAACACAAGTGGGGCCTGAGCAGGTAGAGTGTAGGCAGACCTAACACCTACCTTGGGAGGTAGAGTGGCTATTTCCAGTAGACCATCGGCTCAAGGCAAGCAAATGAATAGCCAAACATAGAGAACAGAAATGAAAACCTCAGATGGTGAGATTGGTTGATTGTGAGCAAATATGAGAGTAAACAAGATTATCACAATTGACAATGGCAAAATGCTTGTCAAAGATTCCAAGCCATCAGCTTCATACCTACGGGCGAAAATATCTATAGACAAGATAAACTCTTATAACAATTGGCCCTACTTATGTTAGTCACAACATTTTACTCGTACATATGTAGAACTGGGTGAGATCCGAAGTTTAATCTTGCTCTTCAGATTACTGCTAGCCATATAGTAAGCGAAAAAATTGTAACTTCGACTACAGCCCAACTAATTCATTAGACAGTGAATTACAGCCCACAAGCACAAGTGTCAAATAATCCTGTCTACCACGGCTGTGCAATAGGCTCATACTGAGTGTTATGGCGAGAATTAACCCCTATATGATCTCCACGTTGGTATCCTACGCCGCAACCACTAAACCATCTCCTTGAGAATGATAACTAGTACTCCCTCCGTTCACTTTTACTTGTCCACTCTACTAAAAATAAATTTTCATGTCACTTTTAGCATATCATGAGAAAAACATACTTTTTCATGTTTTACCCTTATTAGCATTAATTACTTATTCCCCAAATCATTTCTCAAGACCTAAGACTAAACATCAATTAATATGGGTATTGTGGTAAAATACCCATATCAATTATTGTTTCTTAAAGGATGTGCAAAGTCCAAACTGGACAACTAAAAGTGGACAGAGGGAGTAAAATGCATTGGAAACTACAGTTTCAAAGTTAGAGAATTGGATGTCTGTTTGGAATGGAAGAAAATATATAACACAAACATAATGTGGTATCACTGATACTTTCTAGCTTTACAAACAATTGTTACTTTATGTATCACTATAAAAACATTCTTTTTTGAAAAAATAAATAAAATTACTTAACAGAAGTGAACTGTTATCAGGTGGAAATTAGCTCCTTAAATAAGAGCTAATCAGATACTAATAGCTTTATGCACTGAAAAAAACAAATACCAAAGTTGAGTATTTCATCAAACATTGCAAAAAGCACCTTCACCGCGGTATCTATAAGAGGCTGAGCTAATCAAATTCATGCGCAGACAACACACGCAGCTAAAAGGAAGTGGCACAAATAATTTACAACGATTCAAAGTGTTTTCAAATTCAAATACATAAGCCCTAGTTGTCAGCACATTTATAGAGTAATTGAAATGGAGGGAAAGACGTACACTGTTCATGGAAGTAATAGTTTCCCTGGAGGCGGCAGCCCAATCGATCAATGGCTTGTCCTGTCTCACGGATCCAGAATCCGACGGTGTAGATTGCTTTCCCCATCACAACGGGCTTTCTCCAATTTACTGATTACAACAGCCCTCAAATGTATTTCCCTTCTTTCTCTGGAAATGTTTAGCTGACGACTTGACGAGTAAAGGGTGAAAATTGAAGTGAGCTGAACCGAACCCAGTCCCGACTCGCCTCTCTTCCTTTTTTTTTTTTTTTTTTAAACAAGTTCTTATGAAATAAATTACTCCTAGTTATTATTTCCAATGCTAAAATATTGCAATGAAAGGGAATATTATTGAAAACTTAAATGTCATTGACTTTGTGATTTATTCATTTGCCTCTAACATAATAGTCTTGACTACTTTCATTCCAATTATAATTTTAGTTGACATCATCATAAGAAAATTAATTTATACTTCCACATATTTGTTCACGTTAGATATGTTTGGAAATGATAATAAATTTCAGAAAAGATCATAATCATTCTAAAGCACATATTTCATAGTCTTTTATCACTGATATTATGTTTGTAAACTTATCAATTGCCACTACTATACATATACAATTTGCCATTATTAATTGTTTACATCTGAATAACTTGAATTTCCGTCTCATAGAGATCATTTAAAGAAAAAAACGCTTCTCATTAGAGATAGAGGGATCTTATCCATTTCTTATTTCACTACATTCTTGACTGTATCATTTAGCTAATTTGTATAGGAAAAATTGTAAGCGCTCTAGTAAGCTAAAGAAATGATTTTCTATGGTTTAAAATGGACCTCCCAAAGAGTTTAAACTTTCAGTATTTATCTATTAGTTCTTTGACCCACAAAAAAAAAAAAAAATAGAATTGATGCTAAATTCTCACTGTTAGTGAGGACATTTTATTTTAGTTTTATTGTATTTTTGTGAGGTAAGAGTATAATTTCATGTGTCTGGATAGTTTGTAAATGTTTCTTTTTCTCATTTTCATCTCCCATTCTGTGATAAAAGAAAAATAAATTTCTGAAAACTCTGACAACTTGCAAAATTCCCTTTTTAATTCCAATTAACTACAATTCTGTATGCATATCGAAATAAAAACAACCAATTCAAAGTGAGAAGTCTTTAAATCGAGCCATGGTAATTTCTTTGCCGAAAACATTTCCATACTTATTCTCGATGGCGATTACAGTCTCTTTTCCAGGGCTAGACTACTCCAACACATCAGCAGTTAATCAAGTTGCTATCACTCTATTTTGAAGAAGCCTTACAGCATTGCTTCTTTGATATGTGGATCATTAGTTTTGCAAATTTTCATGTGATTATATATCTCAGAGAAAGCAGAACAATTTTCTCTCATCGTTGAGTTAGTATCCCATAGATTCCATAATATCATGAGCAACTCACGCACTGCTTTAAGATTTTGGGGTGGATAGTAATTAAGACCGAGCAGAAGAACAACAAAACCCAATCAAAACAAGATAGCTAACACGTCAATATATTGTATGCTTTATCAGACGTTGGGAAAGCATTCTTTCTACACTACCACTGCACATTACCCGTGGTTTTTTCCACACAACATTTTTGAATTCATGAAAATTAAAAGTTCTACATATATTTGAAAATATCTGAAAACACCACATTAAACTAAAGTACGCATATGAAGTTCGGAGAGCCATCTTCAACAAGTCATCCGGCTTCTCTACTTTCAGTCCTGAAAACAGCATGTCATCAACGAGATCACTGCCTCAAACTTTCCACAATGTAAGAAGCATACAGGTCCCTGCAATGACAACCAAGGAGATGAATTTTTTTAGTTAGCCTCTCTGGTAACACAAAAAATAAACTGTCCCATAACATGAGAGAACTCAAAAGCACTGACATGGAATACTGGATGGCTTCAACAGCTGCTTCAGCAGGAAGAAAGTCCTCAACAGCAACTGACTTGTTCTCATTCTTTTTATCTGTTGATAGAGAGTCAAGGATGTATAGAAAGAAAAGTAGAACCTAGTAAAGGTTGTCAAGCCTAACGATATGCGGACATTGTTTTACTCAAATGTATTCTTGACGTTTAAAGAAATTTGAAAACCCATTGGGGATGCATATGAAGCCAGAATCTCCCGCATCCAGCAGGCTCAGAGACCTGCCAGGATGAATATGCAATTTATTTCTCTATTTAACCAATTACACACCCAAAGGCAAGGATACAGTCTTCAAAAAAGCGACGAATTTCAGCAAGACGATGAGGAGGAAGCTCCTTGATGTCTTTGTAGTGGCGAAACTCAGGATCATCAGCACACACTGCTATTATCTTGTCATCTTTCTCACCCTGTAACAGAGTACTAACATCAATCAATTATTCCACATTTTGCAAAATGACTAGCATTACGCTACAATTATTGTAATGCGGTCACATAAAAGGGAAATATAACTGTGGTGCCACTGTGTCACACACCACTAAGGTATTTGGTCCGTCTATTTAAAATTTAACTCCTGTTTCACTGTTTCCTCTCTTGGCTTTTCTATCAACTGTGCTGATGAGAAGTTAACAATGATATTTTACAGACTCAATTATTATTGAGCTCTTAAGGTTAAAAAGAGGTACACACCAAAATTTAGGAAACAAAAAAAATAGACATTAACTGTTGAAAACATTATAAAAAACGTTCCTTTTCCAGCATTTTTCACCATGTCGTAAGTACATGTGGCAGAAAGTTTACGTTTACTGAAAAACCTTACCTGATCAATCATAGGCATCAAACCAATTGCACGAGCACGAAGAAAGGTGCTAGGTAGCACAGGTTCCTATACAACATACAGGATGGATGTAAGAGTACGCAGGATTAAGCTTACACTGAGACAAGTAATGCAAGATTGGGCCTAAAGGAAGATGTGTGTAAAAGGAGGCTCACCTGCATCAGTACCAGGACATCCATTGGATCACTGTCTTCACAAAGGGTTCTGGGGATGAAACCGTAGTTGTGTGGATAAACAACTGATGAGTACAGAATTCGGTCAACCTTTTCGACACAAGAGCAGCAATTCAGTCGAATGATTATCAAAGTCTTAATAAGTCCACAATGTTAACAACTTTGCAGCAAGAACTGCATAGTTCACGTAACATGAACTAAGAGTAAATTGATTTAGCGCGTCATGCAATAAGCAGATAAGATGAGCAAAGAAGATACCACACCATTCTTTCCAGCTATGAAGCTATTCGGTTTAGAATGAATATAGATGTGCATTTATTGAGTCCTAAAGATATCATTTCCGAATCACATCTTATAGAATAGATAGCAAACAATAAAATCTTACGGAAACAAGCCTATTGCTGCATTAAATTTTTAGTACAACACAAGTTTCATTATTCTATTGTACAACTCAATGGCAATCAAACAATGATTACAAATTATTCCTGCACTACAAAGTCATTAATAGTGTCATGCATGGATGCATTGCAAATCCCAATAACAAAAAGAGGACAAAGGAAATGATCTTAATACAAGTTTCACATCGTAAAAGACATTCTTCTAGCCCATGGAATGGGGATATTATAAAAAGAAAAATAGATATCACCGTCAAATACAAAGAGACACATTTTTCCTGCCTAAAGAGAAATAAAGATCACTAGTCAGGATAGCACCTTTATAAGGCCACTTGCTTTGTCAAGCTCATACTTCACTTTGCTGCCTTTGCCTATTTCAACCACCTGCAACATAAGTCTTAAGATTTTAGTTTGCTTGAAACTTAACACCATCTGTGAGGTACTTGGGACTATCCTGACAGCTATCAGGTAGATAAAATGGGCATGCAAGCCCCTGTGAGATAGTAGGTAGGAATTAAGATGATATCATTTGAATTCTTTTCCTGTATGTGACAACTGTCAACCTTTGTTATATTTTTCCAGTAGAGACTGGAAGCTAATTCAAAGATCACAAATCACTAAATACACAAAAAGATATGTCAGTACCCATTTATTGAAACACCTTACCACATTCGATAAACGTCAGCACTTAATAAGGGATTGGAAAGAATGAAAATTCCTATGCACCACATAAGCAAAAAATTCACAAGTACAGCCAGATAACAAGGTTCCGGTTGTTGGAGCAATATTCAGAAAAGAATTAGTGGCATAACCACTTACGCAGTTGAAGGTTGTGGGTGCACCTGGCCCTGCATGTGCAGAACATCAAGCATAAGTAGAAAAAGACACCAAGTCCCACACTATGCAATGTATAACAAGACCATAACAACTAGACACTGAAATGGATACACGTGATATACTGATGTTGATTAAAAAGAAATTCACTGAATAGCTTTTTTACTTCTTTTCTTTAGTTTTTCTTGTTACAAGTCAAATTGAATAGTTATTGGTTACCAATCTCTAAGTCATGCCAAGGATGAGCAGCAACAGATCTGTGTGACATGGAGGAGAGAATTCTTTCATTGAGCGCAACACGAGGGGTTCCTGAGTTTCTTCCAAACCCATGTCCACTATTTTCAGCCATAGTAAACTTAACAAGAGAAAAGGAAAGCCACGAATTAGCATACATCTGTCTCCAAAAAATTCAATGTAATACTCCCTCTGGATCAAAAAAAGAGTCCACATAGCCATTTGCACATAAGAAACTACTCACTCCAAGAAAAAAAAATATGTAAATTGACTAAACTACCCCTAATTAAATAGGCATTGGGATTTGATCACATAACACTTAATAGGGGCAAATCTGGAAAGATAAGATTAACTGTTTCTTGATTTAATAAGTGGACACTTTTTTTGACCCAAGAAGGCTAAGTGGACACCTTTTTTTGATCCGGAGTGAGTAATGTAGTAGTAGCAATTACAATCAGATAATCACAGGACATAAATTTTCCAGACCATGGTTACTAAGCAATACAATTCACATGAACAAATTAACTTTTCACTAGCAGAGAAGCATGTTCTTTTTATCCTGTCAGATTACCCTACGGTTTTCTTAAAAGAAACCTAATAACCGGTTCGATATGTTACAGTACGGTCGGTTAAGTCGGTTTTAATAGTTTTTTCGATGCCACTTTCCTTAAATGTATTGTATGCGTATAACCCCCAAAAAAAGGCAAGAAGAGAAGAAAATAAAGCAATTGATATATGAAGTGCAGATTGAAAAAGGTGTAACATAAATTAAAAAAAAAAAAAAAAAAGGTTTAAAAAAGTTTCAACCAAAAGCAACATATAAAAAATTAAAAGTTATATACTTGTAGATTAAAGCAATCAAACAGGAAAAACCGAAGCATAAATCGACCCAGAAACAAAAGTCTTAAAAAGAAAAAAGTCAGAAACTGAAATTAAATCGTAGCCATGAAGCAAGTCCAGTAAAAATGGATTAAAAACAATGAAATGGAAGAAGGGAAAATAATTAAAAGATGAGTTAACTTACAGAAAGAGAATGAGAAGCACAAGCTTTTCGATTGATGGTGCTAGCACTACACTATGCTCACTATTTTCTTTTTCGTTAGCAGCAATATATAGAGCTTTTGTGGTGTGTCTTATGTCATTTTTCCATTCTAGCAAAAGTTTCCACCCGTCAGTCTAAGAGTCAAGATGCGTCGTCAGATCGTCAATTTGCATTCATCCAACGGTTGATATGGTTTCATAGCCTCGAACCGCATATTTTGTTTCCTTCTTGGGAAATGGATTTTTTATTAGTAGTAGTAAAAGCAAAGGAACAGTTTCATAGGAAAGCCAATCAGTGAGCGCCACGCAATTTCTACATGTAACGGTTGTGGCACTCCAGTGCTTACTATCAAAAAGAACATTCCAAAATTTTCTTGGATTGAAAAATGGAAAAGTGGAGTTAATGCAAATATCTACGTTTAAGTTCTGGAAGGAAAATAACATAAATGCATCACCTTTTTCCATCTTTACGCATTCCTTATTTTCCTTATTTATTCAGATTTTGAACATCCAGTATAATCAACCTCAATCTAAATCTTTTTATCGACTTAAATAAATATGGTCATTAATTCAAGTATTTCCTTTTTGTTAATCATAAGATGGATTTAAACAAAATCTTCTCATCAACATAGATACTTAAATAAAGAAGGATCTATGACAATTAATGTTCTTTTCTTAACATGCCTAATATTTGGGTTCTACAGTTCGGTGGAGGGTGTTCAACAATAAAAATAACCCAACCGAACCGAAAAGACTAATATAACCGATATATGTTTGCTTGATTGCAGGTTTAATATTGAGTTAGGAAAAATCGACTAAATCGACATATTAATATATTTATTTTTATAGCTAACGTAGAAGTTTATGTAGTTTTTGCTTTAATTAAAATTTAATCTAAACAAATTCGTTGTTCTTGCATGTGATGTACTCCCTCCGTTTATGTGATTTTTTTATTTTTTACGCACATTCACCCTCATTAAAAATTGGGGCTTTTAGAAAGTCTTCTTTACTCATAGAAAATTAAAAGTGTTTTTATTAACTTATCCCTAATTAAATGCCTTGTATACATAACAAAGTACAGCTCGACACATGGCACAAAGGGAATGGAACACGTGGCCGTTGAAGGTGAAACGTCGCTTAGTCGTTTCATTTGATCGGGATAAGGATCCCCGGATTAGCTCGGAGCGGACTGTCCGATGAAGTTGTCGCGGGTCATTAAAGAAAGGTTAACGTTGTATGGCCGATCCAGATTCGAAGCGAACGCTATGATTTAGAATTAAAGCAACATTTATTGTCTATTATTACTCCCTCTGTCCCAATTAATGTGACACTTTTCGTTTCCCAAGATTCAAACTGTACCAATTTTGACCAATATTTTAAGATGTATTTTTTCACCAAATTGATATGAGAAAAGTTGCAAATTATAGTACTTTTCATGTAGTTTTCTAATATATAAATATTAATCTTAAAATATTAAGTTAATCTAATCCAATTGAGCTTCAAAGTTTAGTCAAATTGACTCTCGAAAAGCGAAAAGTGACACATAAATTGAGAAGGAGGGAGTAGAATTTAACCACAGCTTAAGTGCTGATGTATCAGTACTATAAAAGGAGACTAAAGGTCCCTAAAAAAAGGATCATCCAATAACAGCTACTTATATACATTCATACTATTCAATCTTTCGCAATTAAACTTACTTTATCATTCTTTTGTACCGATTTAACATTAATTCTGCAAGGCCAAAGCATACAATAGTTCCACCGGAGAAAACCTATCAAAGAATTCTCTCCTAGGATTAACAAAGCCCAGGCTTATTTAATTCATTATTGCCTATAATTCTTTATTGATTTATTCATTTGATTTCTCTAGTCATTATTAGCACTTTTATTATTTTTTATAACAAATCAAATCATATATCCTTTAGACCACAAACAAATTTAACTGTACTCTTTTTTAAGGTAAACATGCCTAGAGAAAGAAAAACTACTTAATGATTCTTCATTAGTAATTATGACTATAAGGGTAACTTTGGAAGAATAAGATCAATTTCTTCTTGAAATTCTAAAGCACCACTTATTTTGAAACAAAATGAAAAATCTAAAACACCACTTATTTGGAAATGGAGAGAGTAATATTTAATATGATTATTATTGAGAACTCATTTCTGTTTAATTAAATGCATTGATTTTAAATACTTGAATTTATTTGTTCTTTCATTGTCATAGGTGAGATTTATTAAGCTCATATAACCCCCTCCTCCCACCCTCTCCTTTTTTTTTTTTTTTAATCAAAAATTCTTAAAAGTAAATGAAGCATATCTTTATTTAGGTTTAACATTGAGTGTTGTGTTCTATACTGAACTTTCTTGGGAGTATTTTGTTTATTCTTTGAATTATTAAATGTTGTTTAAGCTTGACAGTACAATATTAAGTTTTTTGTTAGATTAATTAAAAATGAATAATTATCATGTATTAAAAAGAAACTTTCTCACATAAAGATATTTCAATTGATCATAAGTTGTCAATTTGTGCACTTCTTCCTGAACATATATTGACTTATGGAAAGTTCATCCATAACTCTATTATGTCGAATGATTGAATTTGTATTTTTTGTGCCAAGACAAAAAGTTGAAGAATAATCGTCAAAATTGAACAAACTGAAAAACCAAATTTTTGTTAGTTCGGTGTTCTTTATAATGAAATTCGAACCATGAAAGGTATGTAGCGTTCTTTGTTTCATATACCGTATTGTTCTTTAAAAATAAAATTCTCTCATCAAGTCTCAATACTTTTTAAGTACTATTGTAGTTGTTCTGAATTCTTTAATTGCATTCAGAGTTTACAGGAGGCCTCATGAGGCTCATCTTAAATGATGCAATTTGTAGTCACCCCATATGTTTTTGGATGGAACCTATAAAAATTATTAGGTCTATTATTCAAGTTTGTATCCAGTAGGTGATTTGTCGTATTCTTCATTTAAATAACAAATATAGAGGTAAAGTATAATAACTTAGAAATGAAAACGACGAACATTATTTTACTTTCTTAGAAACAGATGCCCTAGTGCTAATATTAAAAATTTTAATACGTTGTACTTTTTGTTAGGATTGCCTGATTCGTAGAAAGTAGAAATAATAGCTGTTGCACTTTCAGACAAGCTTAAGACAATGCACACAGTCAGCACAACAAGAGACTAAAAATAAAGTGAGTCGACCATCACTTTGTTATTGATTTTTTTATTTTTTTTTATTTTACCATCACTATATAATTGATTTTGATATGTAATGAATTCCAGATATCACATAAAGGACCAAATGTATACAAGTCTTGCATCAATCACATAAACACAAGATTATCTTTACAATCTGCCATAGTTGCCAAGAATGTCTGTTATCCTATTATGGATGCAGAGTTTTGATAAAAGGGGAAGACTTGTAGCACCAAAAGTTGACCCTTCACTCAATCAGTTCATATGTAGTCTTGAATTATAAAAACTGCTGGCGGTTGCTCAAATTTTTCCTGTATATACTCATAAATTTGGCTACAAATTCTGTAACCATAAATATGAATCAATAAGAATCCAGGTGAAGAAAACTGATGGCACTTAAAAGTCATATATATATATATATATACATAGCATATAGCTTGGATATATAGCACAAGGCTGTAGACACAAATTTGAGTTAGATGAATACTGCCCTTTAACGAATTACCTTCTAATTTTAACATAGCAGTCGTTCCAACAGGGAGCCTTTTCTCCTGCAGATCGTCTTATTGTTACTCTGATGAACTTTTCTCAAATAAGTATCTTAATTTAGAAGGATAGAACTTACATAATAAGCATGCCAATAATAAATTTCCCTTCTTATACCAGCATCAGCCCTCTTAAGGAATTCCTCAACTAGTTTCTGCATTGCATTGAACATAATCATCTCATGATCTTCCTTTTAAGTATTAGTACCTCTTTAACCATCTTCATTAAAGTATATGTACTTTACCAGGAGAATAAGTTTTGGATGCACAAACTCCACCAAAAGTTTTTGGAACTTTCCCCGAACCGAAAATAACCTGATTAAATCATACATCTTTACTGTTAACTTTGATATTTCTTTAATTAGAAGAATAACTTTTCTATTTAGAATTTTTAATACCTTGTTTGGTTGGGATCAGCGAGAATTTCTGCTGCAAGTTCTATTACTACTTCTTCCCATCCTATTGAAATTGGTTGGTCTTCAGCAAAGGGATAGCTGTATAAAGTATGTGGATCAGTAATCAATAACTAGCAATGGCATTATCTGTAAGTAGCATAGTCTTACTTGTGCGCTTTGCAGGCTTCAAAAGCCATAATTGCTCTCCGCAGATTTTGATTTGATTTGGCGGCTATCTTAGCGGCGAAGCCCATTGATAGTTCAAAATCCTCCTTTCTTGCTATCTGAATAAGAACTTCCATGATCTAAGCAATGAAAAAGCTAAAGTTAGAAGGATATATGATGGCCAAAATGACATGTTACATTTATAGTTAATGTTCATGCAAATTATATTAGATTGTACTATTTTTACACTTACTTCATGAGTTATAGGAGCTGAAACTTCAACAACTTTGCTGCGACTTTTAACTGAGTCAAGTATGGCCACATCATCTTCACAGCAGAGAATGAGTTTGCAAGCATCTGAATAGCAGTCCATTATCCATTTTATTAAGTGCTGCATGTTCTCCTCGGCTTTGTCCACATTATAAAGAACTATTACTGTAAGCAGCAATTTGTATTTCTTAATTAGATATAAGACTAAAGTTATACAACTGCTAAAATAGATTTGGCATTGATAGATATGATCACCTTTGTAATCAGCCTTCTTATTTACTCTGCTGACTTCAGGGGTCAGTGGATACTCTGAAGTTATTTGCTTAACTAAAGCCATGATTGCATATCTAGCGTTAGGCTCCAACTGAAGGTTGAGCTCGATATGGTGAGGACTTGAGCTTACTGGTACTACAACTTGCACTGGCCTTGTTTCCTATCAGCAAATCGCCGAAAAGATTGGTAGTAGTTATGCAATTATAATGACATTCTACAAGCATGGATTCAAATTAAACTGCCTTTACAACTCAATGCTGCCAATTTACCAAAAAATGCGTGCTAATTAACAATTTCTTGTCTACAAAAATCAACCACCAAACAAATGAATCTAGATTCAATTGAAAATCATGAGCTTATAGCCGATTTTATCCATTTTATCCTTTATAGTATTTTGTTTAATGTAAAACTGTAGCAATTGTGCCAATTAGCTTACAATTTGATCACGGGAATGGTGCTTCTGTCGAAGCACACCAAAAGGTTTTTTTGTTTGATTGGAAAATGGAAGGTGAGAAATATTACAGACTTAGAGCCCTGATTTCCATGATCAAGAGAGACTTGCATAAATGAATAAATAGCAGAAACTAAATCAAGCCTAAGGTACCTTAATTTGGAAGTGTCTCAAATCATGGGATATCTGCAAAACGGGAAAACAAAGAAAAAAATGTAATTTTTCTACTGATGAAGCATAAAAATTGTAGCATATCTCTGCCTCTTCTAAGTCTCGGTTTACTTACATTGCAGATAGCATTTCCATAGATTTCACGCAAAAGAGCCATCGTGAGCGCTCTCCTCCCAGAACCAGGAGGACCCTTGAATAAGATCTGTGGAAGGATTTCATTTGAAGAAACCTGAAAGAGAAGTCATTAGAAAACCAAGAAACTTGTGATAGCAGAAAAATGTAATCAAAAAATATCCTTTGATTCATCAGAAAAAAGGAGTTTAGATCATATTTACCAGGTCTTTAAGCAGTAAAGCTTCTTGTTTGTGGCAAGTGAATCCTTCCAGTGAAGCAGGTTGATGCTTATCAGCCCAGAAGGGTCTCAGACTTTCAACTATAGATGATTTGGCAATAACTAAAGCTTCATCGATCGGTCGCCCTCTTTCCGGAGATTCTCTTCTTGAGGTTCTACAAGGTCCCTTCTTGATACAAGAAAACCATGCTTCTGATTGCTTGTTTTGCCTGTTCGCGGTGAACTTTTTCATGCTTGCTGTTGTCCTTCCACTAGCATCACTCAAATTACCGCTTTGCCTACTTATGAAAGTGCTGGCGCTTATAGTTGTTTGACACATAGTATTACTAGATAAATTCCCTTTTCCACTTTGATTGAAATTGGCCGGTGTCTTCACAGATTCAACATTTCTATCAATCAGCACCTGAGGCTTTTTATCGACTTTCCTTTCAGTAATCTTCTGCATGTTCAAGGCTGCATAGTCCCGAGAAAAGAAAATATCACCAGGTGAAATGGTTTCTGTGCTTTCAAACATATTATTAGCACCCGTAGTGCTTCCGGAAATTTTTGCTTCGGCAATCATTTCATTAAGTTCACCTCCTGTAGGTCCATATTTATTCGGAGCTTCCCTCTCTTTTCGAGACAAGCTCCTTGGTGTCTTATCTGATTTTCCTTCGCTCCTTGGAAGCATCAAACTTGTGTTGTCTGTCAGGTCTAGGTGCAGAAGCATACCTGCGACTATAATTTGATTTCTCCCCTAGTCTACTATGAACATTATAATTACCTTGTGATAGATTTTGCTTCCTATTTGAATCATCAAAAAGACCATCTTTATCCAATTGATGATCCTCTGCCGCATATTTATATGGAGAAATGTGTTTACGGTACTCAGATTTTGAAAAAGGACTAACATTTCTACGAGAATATAAATGATCAGGCCTACGTGAAAATGTGCTAACACTTCTTGGTAAAGCCTTTTCAGGAGAATGAAGTTCACCATCATCGATATCTCTGCCAGGCTTATAAGGAGACTTAGTAGTTCTCCTTCGAGCAGGTCCGTTAGTCCTCCGGCTTAAATTGAAAGAATTATTGTTCTTTGATTTCTCCAATGCTAAATATGGCTCTTCCAATTCAGGTTCTTCAGAATCCATGTTTTTTTCATTCTTTGCATTTGCTTCCCGGTGTGGACTCTTCTCCAACGTCCAGTCTGTCTCCGTATCTGATGGCTCGTAACCACTTCTTCTCTGCCTCATGGTCGATGAGATATTTAGTTGTAGATCTCTGTTATACCTTGAAGCTCTCTCCATTTAGTAGGAGTTTTCTCCCTTAGCTATGATTTGAACACTCGAAATTCAAACAATTTGTTGGTCTAAAAGGAAAAAGATAATCATAGGTGGGAATTAGCATCCAACATATTCATGAAGACAGCAAGATACATAGAATGGTGACAAGAATTATATTAAACCAATTACTGTAACTTTTTTGTGAAAAGCACAAGGAAAACAACAGCTATGATGCCGTAGATGTAATTAAAAATAACAAATAAAAATGTGCTCTCTTTACTGGCTTAATTTTTTTAGACAAAGTGGTTACATAGTTTTTAACATGGTATTAAAATAGACAGATTTCATGAGTTCAAGTCCTGCCGTACTTTAAGGGCATATTGAAGATATAATTAAGAAAATAAAAAAGTGGTCTCTATAATAGTTTAAGCTTCTTGGATAAAATGATCACCATAATTCAACATATGATTTCACATTGAGTGGAACGGGAATATTCTGACGTGGATACAAAATGGGTGAAGAGAACAAGGCCAGACAACAAAGGTTGGAAAAATGTCACAGTAAAATATGAAAGAATGATGAACACAAAGCAGAAACATTGGTGAAGACGATGAGCTGAAGGAGAATTAAAACCAGATAATTTAGCATACAGCAAGCTGTTGATCATTGTGTGCAGCATTTGTTTATTACAAGGATGTTCTGAAACTTCTAAGCACATTGTTTTTGTCCTCTCTGCATGACAAAAGGATTCCCTAAATCCCTATCCTGGTCTTACATTGTTTCTGAGAAAGAAATAATTGTCTTTTCAGAAAAAAAGAAACACATGAGAATCTTCTAAACTGCCATCAACTTCTAAGTACTTCAACTGTTCGCAAAGTCCATATAGATTCTTGAATCCTTCCAGTTGGTAAGTATAATCAACGTCAACTTCTTGTGCCACGGCAAGGACAGACTGATAGGTAACAGGTTAGCTGTACCTACTTCATTTCAGTAAGCTTTTCATTTAACCTTAAACCAGTCCAATTCTTGATTATTATGTGCCATTCATTGATTTGAGTTTTGATCTCTCTTTCTCTTTTTTTTTTTTTTTTTTGAAGGGGGCAGATTGGAATTAAATAGAAGGAACTTTGCTGCTAATAGAATTGTTTCTTCTGGTACTCCAGTTATGACCCCTTCTGTAGTTGCTGAATCCTCTCAAGGTCAGTTCATCGCCATTTGTACCTTTGAATTTCTGGGTGTCTGTTTAGTCTGGGTATGTCTACTGCCATGATGGAGAATTGCTGTTTTCATTTTTTCCTTTTGAAAGGGGTTTCTTACTTACAAAGAAATGATAATATAGGCTTGCAGCAATTACCATTTAAACCAGAGGGGTACAACTATTGGACATGGCGAGGATACAAAATTCATTATGTGGAGGAAGGAGAAGGGTTTCCAATTGTTCTGATTCATGGATTTGCTTCTTCCTCTTTTCATTGGAGGTAATTCTTTCTTTATGTTTGTATGACATTGAGTTTATAAGATTTAGCGGGCTTATTCGCATCATAATAGCTAAGTTGACAAGGTGTTCACAAGATTTAGTGGGATCATTCGCATAATAGACGCTAAAATTGTAAATGTTACCACTGAACCTAGGACCTCATCTTTGGAGGAATTCATAGCAGTCCAGCGATCTGTTTAACATACATTTGTTCTCTAACAAAAATTGCAAAAAACAAAAACTCTTTGTTGTCACTCCAAAAATGGGATTATGCTATATTGATCTTTGTTCAGGAATTCCATTTTCTATGTGCTGTTCATGCATGGTGCATTGAGTTTTCTAAAGACACATAATATAGTAGTTGATGTATAGTCAAATTCATTTGGCACAGTACTATCTTTTCTGATCTCCAGAAACTATCTTTTTTCCTTTCTTAATTAGGTATAACATACCCCAATTGGCTAAAAGATACAAGGTTTATGCTGTGGATTTGCTAGGATTTGGCTGCAGCGAAAAGGCACGAATAGACTATGATGCCTTGATTTGGAGAGACCAGGTTGTCGACTTCTTAAAGGAGATAGTTAAACAACCCTCTGTTTTAGTTGGGAACAGGTGACTTCTATCGTTTACCAACTTGTCATTGCAATGAATCTCCAAGATGCAATTAGCAGCTTTAATTGGTTTCAGTAATATATACGTTACACTAATGATCTTGTATTATTTTACAGTCTTGGAGGGTTTACTACTTTGTTAGCAGCAGCAGCACTGCCAGATCAAGTCAAGGGAGTTTCCTTATTAAATAGTGCAGGACGATTTGGGGATGACATTAGTACAACTGATAAAACTGAAGAGACAGCCTTGCATAAGTTCATTGTAAAGCCAGTGGAAGAAATTTTTCAGCGTGTTGTTGTCAGATTGGCGTTCTGGCTAACCATGCGACCAGACCATATTGAAGCTCAGCTGAAGAGTTGTGTATGCTCCTTCCTAGCTAAATTTTCTTCTATGAACTTCTCAATAATGAACTTAAATTTTTGCTCACGAGTGCTCTTACCTTTTAGTTTGCACACATATGTATCTTAACTCATAGAATCAGTAAATAGTAGTAGCTGTTAGCTTTTCTTGCTCTCTTTCCCAAAGATCACTTTAATCAATGCCGAATCTCACTCTTGGAATGTTTATCTGACTCTCTAAAAGTGAAATTTGACAATCATGTTGGGATGGAACACTAATAGGAGGCTATTTTCTATAATATTGTTTATTTTACTTCAAATTTAACGGTTGATTGAACTGTCACAGAATGATATTTCTTTTTGCTATTGCACGATGCATCAGAAACGGATGGCTGGTTTCTGCATTTGCATTTCGTTTGTTATTTAGCCACTGCCACTGATAATCTTCAGGAACTATTATCAGACAGAAGAACTAACTTTCTTTATGTTTGTTGTTTTAAGGTCTATAAAAACCATTCAAATGTGGATGAAGACCTCATCAATTCAATTGTTAGGCCTGCAGCCGACCCATATGCATGGGAAGTTTATTACCGGTATGAACGCAGCTATAGCCTATAGGTTTTTGCCTCCTTTTGGCAGCTAAAAAACATAAATTTTATCTCGCTTGGAATATTATTAGCTGCTTTATTAGTCTATAATCTTAATAGAAATCTTCCCGTCATTCATATTGAAGTCCTGGACTGTTTGACGAGTTTTGTCTTTCGAACTTTAAAACTGAGATGGTTTGGACTTTTTCAGCATATGCCAAGAGAGTTTTGCAAATTGATCAAAGTTCAAAGACAATGTTGAGATACTAACATTTAGAAGTGTGCAAAAAAGTTTTACATCTTCTTTATCACATATATATACTTTTAAGTTCCTGATCAGCATGGACTAGCAGATGTAGGTTGTTTCTAATGTCAGTTTTATTGTCTTTCATTCATGCGAAAGTTCCAACTGCTGTTGTTGTATCAAAACTTTAGGTTAAGAAAGTTAATTAATGTTGTCTACTTTGCATTCTGCAGACTGGTAAAACAACTCATGTCAAACCCAACAAAGTATACACTTGACAGTGTGTTGAGCCAACTCTCTTGCCCATTGTTGTTGTTGTGGGGTGACCTAGACCCTTTGGTACTTCATGATCATGATCGTACAAAGGCAAATAGAATTACTGATTTCTACCCGAACACATCCCTTGTAAACTTGCAGGCAGGGCATTACCCCCAGGATGAAGTCCCAGAACCAGTGAATAAAGCTTTATTAGATTGGTTGTCAACCTTGGATATATCAGCACATTCTCTGGAAGGAGCATCAGAAATTTAGCCTCATTGCTAAGAAATGCAATGAGCTTTGTTTTTATTGTGTACAGCTCTCCAATATGAAATTTTAGTGATCCTACGAGATCAGATAATTAAAACTTGCTTTTTTTTTTTTTCCTTTTCCTGAATAAGATTGCATAGCAGCAGGTCGCTTTAAGACATTGAAGATTGGAGAGTTGATTAGACTGAGCTCTAGCGAAGATCACACTCAGTAAGCCATGAAATGATGAAAGACTGAAATTCTTCCTCTCTGGAAAACTTCTATATATGCTTCACGAAGTTCCTACTATACTGGTTCTCTTCCCACTACATAATGTACATCACAAGGAAAATAAGAATCATATCTTTTGATGAAAGATTGAACTTGGACTTTGATAGTTGGCTATTCAATGAATTTATTCTATTCAACAGGGCTCAAGCATTTCAAATTTCAAGTACAGTTCTAAGTTCGAGTAAAAACACATTGATAGTGTAAAATTCTTCACACAACGGCGTAAGGCAGCAATAATTGAGATACTCAAATATTTTATGTAAGACTTGAATCTTTTGTTTACTCCAAAGAGACTGATATTAATTTTCTTATTTTTTGCAAACACATTTAATCTGAACAATTTTTATTTTATCCTTATAAGCATGATTTGGAGAGTCCACTTGATATAGAAATTGATTTTTAAAGGGAAGTAAGGGACATACAAAATTCTTATCATTTTTTACTGAGTAAGAGCAATTTGAATCGATAGGGTCTTTCCAACCTTAACTAGAGATATCATGTTCGAGCTTTGAAAACGGAAAAAATCATTATAGGAAGTGATTCACCCGTTAATAGCTCTAGGCGTGACACAAAAGAAAAAGAGCAATTTGGATCCCTCGTGTATAATTTGCTTTTACCATGTGAAAAACAAGAAATTCTTTGCCTCTCTTTGTAAACATCATCAGGTTAGGAATATTAACCTTACTTGTTTCAGACGCTAAGCACTAAAGCTAAAGAAGCTCAGTTGTATAAAAGCCACTGCCCAATTCATTATTCCCAACAGTCCACCAGTATAAATAACATCATCACACGTAAGCAAAAAACCACAACTCACAAAATTCCCATTCAATGGGAGCCTCAGTCAGACTACTCACTATTCCAAATCGCCACCATCTCCCCACTTCTCTCTTCCTCAAAAAACTCAATCACAAACCCCTTCCTTTATCACCATCTTCATTTCGACCCCCCTCACTTCCATCTCCCTCAAAAATTCGCCCCAACATTTTCTTATCACATCGCAATCCATCCTACCCACTTTCAAAAACACCCTTTTCTCAATTCTTGAATCCCTTTATATCAAGCAATCGTTTTGCACATATAGTATTAGGAACCCAAGAAAGATTATTCGATTGGCATTTTGCTCATGACAATGAAAAGGGTAGTGAAATTGGGGTGACACCCAAAGAAGGACCAATTGTTACGGTTGTGATGTTGGGTTGGCTTGGGTCAGAGCCTAAGCATTTAAGGAGGTATATTGAGTTGTATAACTCTAAGGGTATTCATGCTGTAACGTTTGTTACTTCTGTGAAAGATGTTCTTTCTTTTGATTTGGGTAAGAAATTAGAACAGAGGATTGCTGTGTTGGCAAATGAACTTGCTTTGTGGTTGTCGGAATCCGACGAGGATGGTCGTGAAAGGTGTTTGGTTTTTCACACGTTTAGCAATACTGGATGGCTTGCGTAGGTTTGGTTAATGGGACTTTGAATTTTGATTATGATAAGGTTGTTTGTTATTTTAGCTGTTTTCATTTTTGTTGGTATTTGTTTTTTGTGCAGTTATGGTGCTATTCTTGAGAATTTGAAAAACAGACAGGATTTGTTGGAAAAGATCAAAGGATGTGTTGTTGATTCAGGTGGTGATCCAGTTTTAAGCCCCAAGGTTGTTTGATTTCCCTTCACCCTATTATCACTTCCTTTGGTCTGATGCTTTATAGGATAATATTGAGCTGCTTCTGATGCTGTGAATTTTTTTGAGCTTAAGTACTTTTTTCTCTAAATTGATTATGGTTTAGTAAAATGTAATTATGGCTTCATCATATTGTTGGAGTACCAGGCATGGGCGGAGGTAGGGTACCGCAAGGGTTCATCCCAACTCCCTACATTGTATATACAAGTCAAAATTACTTTTTTCGTTATTGAATCTCCTCAGTGAAAATCCTAGCTCCACCACTAGGACCAGGATGATTGACATGTACGAAGGGTTTTTGGACTTCAATGTTGTTCCCCTTTCATTGTATCAACATAGGTATAATAACTGAAACGATTTTACTCTCTGCTGCCAAAGCAATGACTTCGATTTTACTCTCTGCTGCCAAAGAAATGACTTTTCTCGTTGGGAAATGTTTATTCCAAAATGGTCATTCTTTGCATTTTAGAGTTAATGGATTTCTTTGCACGAATTTCTGAAGTGTGTTTGCTCTGTCCCTTTATGTGTCTCTAGTTGCTGTCTCTGCATATGCGTTTTTCTAGTTTATTTCTACTATGGCAACTGCTGTTATGATACTGAGTAGTTTAATGCTAACAAAAAATGAGTACTAGCTGTTTTTTAAGACGGGGTTCATACCTTTCTTCACAATTTGACTAGCTTGTAGGAATGAATATCCTGAATACGAAGGCATGTGCCGCACCTATCAAAAGTCATCGGTTTGGTGCTTGACACTATCTCCCAATAGAAAAACACCCATTGATATTTATGTGGGCGATTCATTTCAATCACTGTTTTCTGCTATAACAATGAGATTTATATATGCGAATTTATAATAGTATCATTTGGCAGTAGGCCATTTAGCTTTTATCAACTGTATATCGTCAGTTAATTTCATATTTTATAGTTTAGTGTCTGAAACTTAGACTATGAGCTTTCACTTCCACAAGCATATTTTAATTTTCTGAGTGTGTTTATTTCATGTACTTCTGTACACTGGTGGAAATTCCAACATCAGCAACTTTATGCTTACATACCCCCCCCCCCCCCCCCCCCCCGCGGGCCACACACACACACACAAAAAAAAAAAAAAAAAAGATAAAAGCAGTTGTCGAATTCTTTCTGTTTTCATGGAAGGAAATAAACAAGTAAAGATGCCAGCTGACGTAGTATCTATGGAGGGTTTGATTTGATATGACGTTTTTCCTGTGTGTCAACTATCCTATCAATTGGTAGGAAGTGAATTGTTCTTACCAATTGGTAGCCACCGACTATTTTTCCTAGAATCATGAGTTTATTAAGCTGTACCTACTACCAATTTTGAAGAATTATGGAAGAGAGGGGAAAGGAAACTGGTTGGGTATGGGATGTGTTTCAAACTGTTGAAGGGCTTTAAAGCTATCCCATAAATTTCAATTGCTAGATGTTGGTTTCTATGATAACCTCTTGTTAAGGCACAGCAGGATGCAAATCTCTTTAAATGTTCTTTGATATTTCAGTGCTTCTCTTTGCCATTGAGGGTTTTACGTTGCCTTTAATGGAAGTTTTCTCACAACTTGGGGGAAATTCCACGCATAGGTTGTGTTGCAATTGTTTTGTGGGGGAATTCTTTTTTTTTTTTTTTTTTAATTTAAATTTTGGGACTCTTTGTTCTTCTCGGGCGCTTTTTCATTCTTTCTTATTAAAAATGCACGACATTATTTCCTGTCTGGTTGTACACTGTTGATTCTGATTCTACAAAATTGAGTAAGAGGAAAGTCGTTTGCAGGTCTGGGCAGCAGGATTTACTGCAGCCATGCTGAAGAAGCGTAGCTCTTTTGTATATTCTTCAAAAGAAGCTGGAGAAGGAAATGAAGTGGGAAGTCCGTTAACCTTAGGAAAAGTTCAAATGAAGGGAGCGATGTTGATGGAAACCCTTCTTTTTGCAGCACTTGAGAAACTCCTCTCGTTCCTTCTTAGTTTGCCTGAAGTTAATGGGTAAGCACTTCAACATGTTATGGTTTTTTTTTGTTACCTATCATTTAGCGGAAATAAGTCAGAGAATATGGTTTGCATTATTTAGCTTTTGATTAGAAGGTCAATTAAAAAAGTTTATAGCTGCTTCTAATTATTGGCTATTTCCAATTTACAGGCGGCTGACGAAGATACTTTCTGTCCTTGTTAACAACCAGCCTTCATGTCCTCAACTTTATCTTTACAGTACAGCTGACAGGGTGATTCCATTTCAGTCAGTTGAAACTTTTATTGAAGAGCAGAGGAAAAGTGGAAGAGAGGTTTACGCTTTCAACTTTGGCTCTTCTCCTCATGTAGATCATTACCGAACTTTCCCAGACAATTATGTATCTGTATTACAGAAATTTCTCCAAGAATGTATGCTCATACCAAACGAAGTGCACAAAGTGAAAAGCCAGCCACATCAATAGATCAAAGGATGTTGAGGGTGGTAAACCTTTCGTTGTAGTCATTATTGAACTGCTTTAACTGGGGTGATGTATGTTAGGAGTTGCAAATTAGTCTTGTGTGAAGTGGCTGTCAATTGCTACTCAGGCAATAACATTCTGCCTGCCTTTAAATTCATCCATCCTTGGATTTAATGTCTTTGTGAATGCAATTCATCTCAATGCAAGCGTCCAAATTCCACCGATCAGTTTTTCTTTTTTATGTTTCTTTTATTTCCAATGTATCTTTTAGAAGTTGTCATGCAGCAAAAAATAATAATAACCATACAATGTATTAGCAATAATAAGTTTTATGCAAGTATAAAAAGGTAACTAAACACTGGATAACTAATGTTAGATTTGATGCTAGTATAACACCTCATATGCAACAAACGAGTCCTAAGAGCAGACATTGAGTGCTCTTGATCCAACCACTCTTCTCTTGCCCTCCACAATACCAGAATTAAACCTGTACTATGCTCTATTTCTCTTCTCTTACACATTCTTATAGTATGTTGTTTTGACTTCGGTGCATGCACCAACACAATACCATAGACTTCATATGTCCTACTTATTTATTATTGAGTTTTACTTTTATATATATTGTAAAAGAATTTTATACAATTAGATCACTTAAAAATTACAAGTAAGAATTAATAACAAATTCAAAATAGATAAAATTAAGAAAAGCCAATCTTAAGCACAAGATGTTGAATCATATTATGGTTAATACTTCACGGATATAGGTCATAACAAGTTTGTATTTCTAAGAAGATAATCGTGTAAATTTAGAAATCTAGTTTCCTTCTTGATGTGAAACACACAAATGCATATAAAGGTAAAGGTCAAAACAATTCAGTTCCTTTTTGTATGACAAAAATTTATCGACTACTTTTTAAGCCCTCAACATCAAGCATGACATGGGGTCGGGGAAAAAAAAAAAAGCATTAATCTTTGATTGAAATTAATTTTTGATTTTTTTTTAAAAAAAAAAAAAAAAAAAAAAAAAATTAACGTGAATTTACTTTGGTGTTAAAACGAGGGAACCCTTGGAGCCAAGTCAGAGTGGGACTTATTTTGCGGCCTTTCCACCTTTTCTTTCTTTTTAAATAACCTTTTTTTCTTCCTTAATGGGGTTATTAATTGAGTCACTAACCGCAACCGACTTAAGCGGAAAAACTATTTAACGGCTACTTGTCACTTGAAACTTTCAAATATTTGAAACTCCTGAGAATTCTATGCCAAACAGTTCCAAGAAGAGGGAGACAGGCACCATTATCATCATCATCTCAGAGAAGAACACAAAGCTCTTCGAAATTGGGTAATATCCCACTTCACTGAAATTTTCTTCTTGAATTCATTCTTTGTTTTCAAGACGCTATTTTTATTTTTTTACTTCTCGTTTTCTTGCTTCTTATTTTCTCTCTTCCTGTTTCATTAATGTTCTCGTGGTGTTGAATTTCATTTTCAATTGAAGTATTTCTTAACAAATTGCCATCTAGCGTAGAAATCTTTTCTTGCATGCAGTTACTTCCTTTGTTTTCTTGTTTTCCTGGTCTGTTTATTAAGTTGTTCTTGATTATTTGCAGAATCTTCATTAACTGGAGTAAAGATGAACGATCTCATGACAAAATCGTTCTTAAGTTATGTTGAACTGAAAAAACAAGCCCATTTGGATCTTGAAACAAAAAGGGACTTAGAGATGGGCCAACTCAGCCGTACAGATGAAGAAAATCTTTCCAACTTCTTCCCTGAAATCGAGGCAGTGAAGGGTAACATTGAAGAGATTACTAATCTCTTAATTGATCTTCAAAATCTGAATGAAGAAACAAAAACTACTCATGGTCCGAAAATCCTTCGTGGCCTTAGAGACAGAATGGATTCTGATATGGTATCTGTCCTTCGCAAAGCCAAGATTGTCAAGGCAAAACTTGAAGCACTTGATAAATCTAATGTCGCTAATCGGAAACTATCAATGGCGTATGCAGAAGGGACTGTTGTTGATCGAACGAGAGTTAACATGACTAATGGATTGAGGATCAAGCTAAGGGATATCATGAATGATTTTCAGGCTTTGAGGGAAAAAATCTTATCGGATTACAAAGACTGCCTTAAAAAAAGATATTTCAATGAGACGGGTAACGAGCCAACAGAGGAAGTGATTGAGAAGATGGTGTCGGAAGGAAGTGGGAAAGTTGAAATATTTGCAGAAAAAGGAGAGATGAATCTTGAGGACAAAGATAGGCATGAGGCTGTAATGGACATAAAAAGGAGCCTGGATAAACTTCATCAAGTTTTTCTTGATATGGCTGTTCTAGTTGAGACTCAAAGTGAACAGATTGATGACATTGAGCATAATGTGGCCATTGCTGGAAGCTTCATCAGTGGTGGAACCAACAGTCTTTTCTATGCTAAGCAGCACCAGAAGAAGGGAAGGACATGGTTATGTTGGGTATGGGCAGTGGTGTTGATCATTTTTATTGTCTGCTTAATTGCTACTTTGATCTCTTGACAATATTTTTTACTAGTCTTGGAAACACAATGTCAATTTGTTTTAGTTTCTGTCTTGTGAGGCAATTGTTATTAGGATTCGGTTAGTTCCTCTCATTTGGCCTTTCTGAGCTCGATGATATTTTTCATTCTTAAGAGATAGTTGGAAATGTTTTGAATGCAACAATCATGATGTACGATTCATTTCATATTGAATCAAAAAAAGGAACTAGCATTTCTTTTCATTTTACCTAGTACTTTTATCCCCTTAGATCACGAAACTTGGAGAATTCAACTTATGTGTCTTGCTGCTTCATTTCATAACTACTTGTTACAGTATCATTTATCTTGTACAATGAGGATTTCGCAAATACAGAGGAAATTGAAGGGAGAGAAGAGGGGAAAGAATATGAAAATATCACTTGAACACTCTAATTGCCATGAAATTGCATGTCATGCAAGATACAACATTATTTCTTTTTATTTTGTATTGCCATTCTCCAGAATTGTCTCGAGCTGAGTCTTTTAAATTGAAAAGCAGGGAAAATGTCTACAAAAAGTTGATTTCTCTGCCTGGCCATCTTTAAGCAACAGTTAGATGTTGTACAGCCGTCCAAGATTGCTCTGGTTCCAGCTGAACTTGTCCAATCTGATATGAACGAGGGAAAACACACACACACACACACAAAAAAAAAAAAAAGAAGGAATAAATAGCATATTAGGTAGAGCTTTTGAATCTTTTCAACCATAAATAAGAGGAAAGAACACACAATTGGATAGGCAACAGGATACTTATTTGCAATTCGATCAAATGTATGAAGAGATCAAATGCAGCACCTCAAAGGAAATGGGACACAGAAATCTAGTTACACACGCCTATTTAGAAATACAGAAAGATCCTATAAGTACCTTGGCATTTTCAACGCAAACAAAATCTTTATAGCTTTGTTCCATGGTCAGATGAGGGTTCCATACAACAGCATCAGACCAACTGCATGTATAAAACACAAGTGACTTAGTATATTAGAAAACTAGGGGGGCTAGTTAGTTCTTTAATAAATTCCATGACAGCAAGGTGGCTGGGAACTAGCAACTCACTTGGTGTTTTTGATAGATATCTTATCGCCCAAACCATTATCTAGTTGTAGCTCATTAGGTGCATCGAGATAAACACAGTCCACAAATCCAGGAAATGTCACCACATCCCTGAGAGAGATAAAATTATCAGAATGAGGATTAGGTTCTGCAGAATGCATCCATTGCGCTGAGAGAATACCATAAAGTAACCATAGAACATTTGCTATGGAAACCCTTGAGAGAATATGACCAATATGCATGTACAAGTATCGTGTAATTTTATAAATGTCCTTGATGACAAATTGATGCTAAAGTACAAGTACTGCAGAATTCTAAAAACCCGAATTGGTTTTAGGCAATATGTGAGTGTTTGTATGTGCATTTGTGATTATTGTGGTTTACCATTAAGAAGAGTTTTTTTTTTTTTCATTTTTTTTTTTTAAATTGCATAGGGAGAAGGGGAAATGGGGAAGAGGGTTACAATGTGGGGATCCGAACCCTCACCAACAAAGTGAAAGTTCTAGTAGCCAACCAACTGAGCTACTAAGATCCCTACTATTAAGAAGAGTATTAACCTGGCTTGTGGTGGTAAAATTAATAAAAGCCAACCAGACTATTTCTCGGAGAAACATACGCTTGCAGAGTATATGTTCTTATTAGCAGTCATGAATTCTTTAAGATAATAATTAGTAAGTATATTCTGGTAGAAGAGAGTGAAGCTTTCTCAATCTATTATTCTGATACTGACCGTTCCTCCTTTCCCTCCACAGGGTTTGTGGGATCAGGAACTTTGTTTAGAGTTTTGCAACCTTTTAAGCCACTAACTGATGCACCTGTTACAGAAGCCTGGAGAAGAAAATATTAGATAGATAAAGAATATGAAATTCTAAGGGAATGAGTTAACTACAATCACCCCTGGAGCCAAAAAGCTTGAGGGTAAAAGAAAGAAAAAGGAAAAAGAGAGGCTTGTTTGACTTGAAGAGGGAGACAGCAAAGAAGGATTATTTAGTATCTGACATATTATTAATTATGTAGGGAGAAAAAATATCATATTATTCCATTTCCCGAAGATAAAATTTGGCGGGCCTTGAATTCCTGATAAAGTTTAAAAGTTTCAGGAGACGCGCCCCAACTAGAAATTTCTACTCGTAAGTTGCCAGAGAATACTTACGTGGAAGTAAGTATGAAGAGCAGTAGTGAATGAAAATGGTTTGTTGTCAGTATTTTTAACTGTGAGTTCCGTTGAAAGGGTCTTCTTATCAAGAGTGATCTGCAAGCAATTGCACAAACGCGAAGTTAGAAGTTTTATCATGTATCACGCTTGACCAAAAGAATCTTTGTATAGACATCTATCAAATCAAATAGGTATCACACCAAAGTATGTAAATGAGAATCCTTTATCAAATTCATTTACAACAAAAGGTCACATACCAATTATAGGGCTTGGATTTGAGATTTGGGGCCCCAAAATGTAGGGAAGATGGTAATATAACTTTTCCAGAAATGGGAATAAGAGGGTTGGGGGTTGGGTGTGCTTAGCACATTCTATGTAGTTACTTTAAAATAATTACAAATTAACATAGGCAAACATCATTTGGAAATGCAAAGGTAGCACATTTCCCCCACAGCTCTGCCATTAGCTTTCACCCTTCTGTATACTCAAGCAGGTTTGAGTTTAGCTGTCTGTGACCGGCTAATAAGCTACAGAAATGATCTAGGAATATAAGGATAAACAAGATGAAAATTTTGATTGGTAAAGCGAAAGATGCTAAATAACTACTACTCGAACCTTGTAAAGAGCATGGAAACTATAGTCCCACATCGCACGGCTGTAAGGGCCATCCTTTAGCTCCAGAGTAACAGTAGGTTTCTCTTCCACATTTTCAGAGCTAACAAGAGACCAATTCATGTTCCTTCCAAATCCGTGCTGTCAACCAGATGAGCAAATTTAAGAGTCAAAACCAGCATTCAGAAACTGATCAGATAGCATGAAATATTGAAGAATAAGTTATGATACTGCATGACACAATTACCAATAGAACTCTAAGTGGAGCTTTAACTATATTTCTAGCATCTAGCGAAGGGCTAGAGTGCATTCGTAGCAGAAACCGACACTTGATGCTTTTGTAAAAGAGTAGCTTCTTCATTAAGAAATGCTAGCACTGTAACTTTAAGAAGTCTAAACTATATACATAGAGAAATTTGAAGTAATTTACCTGCTGGATTGGGCCAGGTCCAAATTGTGGGAAACAATGTGGTATTCCTCCACTGTACAATGTATAATAGTCAGTAAGGAAAGTGACATAGCCTCTTTAGTTCTTTAGAATTTCAAATTTTAAATGTACAGATAGTAAAAAATTGATGATACTGCAGCTTCAACAAAAGGAAAGAAAAATGCTTCTAGTCTGGTGAATTGCTAATCATAAACGTGCTTCACTGTGTTGACGAAGAAGAAAATTTTAGCCATTTAAAAGAGTCCATAAAATTGGGAGTTGTGAACTTGAAAACTGGCTGCTGACCTGATTGGTTTCTGACCATTGAATACAGCATCTGGTCGAACAAAAAGTAGATCTTTACTGTCAACTTTCCAAGATGTGACACAAGCTCCAAATAGATATAGCTCTGCCTCACTGCAAATAAGGAAAAGAAAAATGTCTCGATTTTCAGCCAATCAACCACATAAACCAGCTTTTCAATGATGGTAAACAGAAGATTTTTGTTGTGCCTATTTGATATCTCGACAAGGTACAGACCCTGTGTTTTGGACTTGTGAAGCTAAAGGAAGTAAACATTGCTGCATTACTCAACAAAATAATATTGCTACAGGAATGACTAATGTAGATCCATTCTTATCACGGTAAACAGCCGATAGCATCACTAGATATCACTATTCATTGACATCTGCCATTATTTAGAACTAATTATTGGAACAGATTGTGGTCAGTTCAACATGAAGAACTTTGAAGACCTTATCCCACACTTGTCATTACATTGTTTTTTCCTTATCCCTCTTACTGATAATAATTAATCCTTCAAGATTAGATCTTTTCTTCCAGGTTCAGAATCAAACTGCCGATTTCTTCTCTCGCAACTATTTCTTACAATCTTACTTGTAAGCCAGAAAATTTACCATCATAGCTCCAGAATCCGCAATTAAAGTAACATATATTATGTACCACTAAGCTAAATACTAAGAATGTACCTTCCATGAGGAGAAGTCAAAACGACCTTGGGTAAATTCCCTAACCCTTCAGTAGATTTCACACTTGCAAATGCCATCCCTGAGTATCTGTAACCAACCGCAACACGTCAATTCAACCAATTACTCATCAAAACACAAACACCCCACTTAAAAAGATTGCATTTTCAAGACTTACAAAGCAGAAAAAGATTGTGTTTTTGAAGAATGAATCACTAGCTGGGGAGCAGAAAATTAATTGATAAATGGGTGAAATGAAAGAAGAAAATGATTAAGACATACCCAAAAACTATAATTAAAAGAAAAAATGGAATTTGATAGAGATATGAAAAATGAAGGTGAAACTCACCGGTTGACTCGCCGAATTTTTGAGGAGGTTAAAGGAGAACAAGACCAAGTCATAGAAAGTGCTGCCATCTTCTTTTTTATGGCAAAATTACAAGTGATTTGCAGAAAGTAAGTTGTCTTTTTTGTATTCAACCGAAAAATTGTTCTGTTTTTATGTCTGTGGGCAGTTCCATGTTGTCCACTGAACTAGTTTAACTGGATATTGTGTCTATTCCATAAGTTCGAATATTCCTTTTTCTTTTTTCCTTTTGCTTTTATAGTTTTGTCTGTTTATTGAAGAAATTCCTGCAGCCTACTACTATATGGGGGCATGAGATTGAGATCTTAAAATTGCACCAATAAGTAGCAATATAATTTATGGCAATTCACAAGTAGCAAAATAAAATAACCATATTTTTTTAAACCATTTTTTTTATAATTGAATAAGTATTTGTTTAGTTTGGTGTAATAATTTCCCATTTTAATGAGTTTAGGATAGAGTGATATTTTCTTTAAGATTTGATGATACTTCCAAGTCCCAAACATAAACAATTTTTATAAATCCAAATATGTACAATTTTTCAAAAGCCAAAGTCAAAACTAATTCTCCCAAAACCAAACATAAATCAAACCCCAAACCCATTAAATGCCACCTAGGAAATTAAAATGTCCTTTTCTGCTGATGTTCTATTAAAAAGTATGTAGCTAGGATGTTGGTTTTCTTGCAGTATAGAAAATTTCTTCAAAGAGTTTTCTTGGTTTTGTCGCCGTCTTGGCCATTTCTTTCATGGGATGGGATGATTGAACTATTTTAGGACTTTTCGTTAGCCATAGATTCCAGGTGCTTAACTAGATTAATTCAGGTCTGCTATAGTTGATAAATCTAAAAGGAAGCTCGCGCACGAAGATTTCTAGCTTCACGCAGCCTATCTGCATAAGGGCTATGATTGAAAGTGTAGCTTATCCCGACGCATCGGACCTGTAATCTATAGGTCACACAGAGTCAACTTTATGTTGCTCCAAGGCTCCCTTTTATATAGTAGTTGATCAAATTATCAAGTCAAAAAGCAAGTATCAACAGACGTGTTTCAATCCAACGATATTAAATGAATCAGGGAAGTTCATAGAAGAACAATAGTCCAAAATCACATTCTTATGTGTGGACTTTTATTACAACTCAAATTACAAAGGAATCCTGTTGATTTCTAGGTAGAAACTCTTTCTTAAATGTGTATGATCCTCGAGGCCTTTTGCTTCCTTATGTGCGCGAAGCAAATTGTAAGCTTGCACACAAACCATCTGCGCAGATTTAAAAAAGAAAGAAAGCCTAGTGAAATTAACTAGCAAGGTGGAAGGTCCTTCGGTGGAGGCAGAATATTTTGATCTAATCCTGGTCCATTTTCCACTAGAAATGCTGTCTTCAGTCCCCAACCTGTGTGCAACTCCAGATGACAATGGAAAAACCAGACCCCTTCACAAAAATTTGGATATGTTGAGAATAAATTTTGAAACAATAAAAGAAAAGCTCATCAACAAAACTTAGTTTGAAAACTAGGTACCTGGATTATCAGCTCTGAACCGAATAGCAGTCCAACCACCAGTTGGAACACCTACAGTATTTCTTTCAATAGGATCAATTAAGTTGTATTTTGCTGGATCCTTTTTGGGGTCAAAATTACCAACGCCAGTTCCAACCACAAAGAAGTTATAGCCATGGAGATGGAAAGGATGTGATTCCACTGATAATAAGTTGGTGTCTTGGATTACTAATTCAACAGTTGAATTGAAAGCAATTTTACTGATTCTCGTGCCTAGATTTGTCCTTAGGTTGGCTGTAAGAGGTGCCCCTGTAAAATTGAACGGAGTAGGTGGTTTGTCTGGGAAATCTGGAGTATACACACCCTTAATATTGAAGTAATGAGATTGAAGAAGTGCAGTTTGTGGCATGGTGAAGGAGATGTTGTTCAGAGAAGCTGTTAGCCGAGTTCCATTTAGACAGGTCGGACAAGGATTTACTCCTAGGCCAACAGTAAACAAAAGGTGTCTATCAACATTTAGGGGAACATTTGCTGGATATTTGGGAGTATTTAGGCTTTTGAGTTTAGAGTTATAGCTCAAAGCAAAGTTCGTGTCATTTTGTGCAGGCAAGGTTGGAAGTTTTGGCAGAACAGTTTCTGGGATTCCCTTGTACTGGAATATAGCAGTGGCAGTCTTGTTATCCACACTGATTGGAGCATCCATGAAAGCCCTTGCAGCCATGAAATATCTTCCTGGAACTTGGTTGGCACGAACCAGAACATTTGTAGTTTGGCCTGGCGCTATCAGAATTGCCTCAGTGGAGAATGGTTTTGTGTAGACTGCATCAATTTCTACCACTGTGAAGGTATGATTAGCTAGGGCAAAGAAGAGCTCATCATTGAGAGCAGCATTGACGATTCTCAACATGTATGTCTTTCCTCTTTCAACTTCCATGGCAAAAGTATCTGAAAAGGAAATTCAAATATTGAATGATGTTGGAAGCAGATATGTACTCTTAACAACTATATACAGTTGTTTTGATCAAACCGGTTTGAAGTACTCTAGTCAATATCAGCCTCTTAATTCTTACATTTCTCTGAACATGGGAAAAGAGGTCCTGGCTTTCCGTTGATTGTATGAGCATCAGACATATTAGGAGGTATACCCAATGCATTTCCTTGTTTCTCAACTTGTTCAACATCAGCATTCCACCATTCTCCTATCAAACATAAGCGATGTCATGTTTCATTCATGATTTTCCATAAGAGAACTTCAAGAAACTTTGGGGGTGAATTCTATATATATTAACGAGTGCCAACGCTCACCTAGTACGAGTACTTCTTCCCTATCTGGCTGAGGAAAAGGGAACGGAGTTCCTTCTTGTGGCAGGATAACTATTGCACCATAGACTGTTGCTCGTAGCCAAAGAATATGTGCATGCCACCATAGGGTTCCTCTTTGTCCTGTTACATTGAAGTCATAAACATAGCTATTTCCTGTCTGGATAGGGCACTGAGTTATGTAAGCTGGTCCATCTGCCCAGCCGTTGCGATATTGTTTCAAACCATGCCTGCAAGAATCAGAACGAAAACATTCTGTTTTAGCCCCTGAAAGTTGGAAGACTTCAATTATAATCTGAGTGTGATGTTTTTACCAATGGATAGACAAGTTATATTGTGCATAGTTAGTAACATTGATTTGAACTCTGTCTCCTTCTCTAGCATATATAGTTGGCCCCGGAAATCTCCCATTAACTGTTACCATTTGTTTTGCATGGCACAGTCTGCTCACATTTGACAATTGAACCTGTAAAAAATAGAAAGTTGGCCATGATATGAGTGTACAAAACAAACAATAGCTAAGACCCGAAGTAAGCAAAAGCGCATTACGCAAAACTGAAAGCACTAACATCAAATTGATATTTCTTAAGGGCAGCCTCAGCAGGTAGACAAATGAAACTGAGAAATCCAAAGACAAGGAAGCCTAAGAAACTTGTCTGCTTTGCCATTTTCTTAATTGGCCACAAGCTCTGAGAGAATAGTGTGTATGGATGAGACAAAGGTGTAAGTAAAAGGCATATTTATACAACTGAAATGGCATATGAGTTTTACAGTTTGCTAAGAGGAGAGGAGGTTGTGACAGATACATATTAGGTAGAAAAGGATTTCAATTGGCTGTACAGCAAAGCTTTAAGCAAAACACAGATGTTGACATTTTTAAAGCCATTGACTAACGTAGAGGCTAAATTCAAAATCTACCACACTCAAGCTAAGAAAGGAGTAGAAAAATATACATTAGATAATGAACTTTACCTTAACGGTAAAGAAAAGAAGTTTGCCTAGATTGTTTGGTGCTATAATATAAGAAGGTTCATGTTTATAATTAGCATGTACAAAAAATTGAAGAATATTTGACGGCAGTTTCATTAGCTGGTCAATCATAGCATATTGATTTAGACATAGGAAGGAAAGAAATTACTAAAATAAGTAAGTGTTCGTTGTGCTTTTGTAGTCATGTAAACCTACCATGTATCACCATTTTTAGATGTTTTTCTTTTTTTTATGGTTAATTTTATCATCTATGACACTGAAATAGCACCTTCAGACGTCTTTACTTTCTCTCAACTAGGTGCTTCACATTTTTCTTCTTGCCTTCGTGTTATTTAAAAATAAAAATAAAAAAAATGATGGATTGGAACTGTAACATGCCAGTATTTAGTGAGGGAGGGGAAAATAAAAGATTGAAACCTTTAATAGAACTGCAACCCTGCACTTAATTTATTTTTTTGGGTAAAATCACCGTCAATATTTTAGTGGTATTTTACAAGTAAAATGAACCACTAATAGATATGTGAAATTCATTTTACATTTTAAAATATATATAAGTAATTTCAATAGATATGACAAAATTCAGTAAACTTAATATAGGACACTTCCATTTAAAGAATGTTCTACGCTATTAATTTTTTCAATTTTATTTGTTATTTCACCAGATAAATATTCATGACATGAGTTTTGTAAAGACATCCACCAGAACATTGAAATTTGAGAATAAGTTTTATTTGAATAGTTTCCGGAGGAGCAATTAGAAATTTACTATAGTTTTCATTAAAACGGCCAACTTTGAAACTAGAGTTAAATTTGACGTGTCGCATCAACTCCATTTTCAGCAGTGCGTAACTTCAATAAAATTATTGTAACTTTGTATAGAAAAGTTCAAATGACTACCATTTTGAATCGTTTTGAAACTAGACTTCAAAGTGCTAGCCTAATTTTTCTCAAGAAAACATGATCGTATTCTTCATATAACTAGTGTTATATATCTTTGAAGTTAATCCCTATTTCACTTATTAGAAAGTATAGACCCTTGATTACTTTCCAACTCTCAGTGCTAGAAAAATTAGAATTTCCGATAGAAAGTCCGTTAGGAATAATTACGACGAGTACAATTTTAATGGAATTTCGTTGAACACAATTTCCAAACATTCTAACACATCAAATCAAATATTTTACTCTTCTTATCATATAAATTAAGTAATTTGGGCAACATGGACACAAAAACGAGTTTAAAACTTGTTGAGCATTAATCCCACAAGTTTGGGCTCAAACTCAAAAACGTCCCTTAGATTTACACCATTATAGCACCAATAACCCTTTTGAGCATTCAGAATTTACACAACATTTATGTTTTGATTAGCTGGGAGGAACTTGAACACTGATGTCTAACGGTGATGATGAATATTTTTCTCTCAGATTTTTGCTGAAGCTTTGCTGAGGTAGCTTTTGCTTTACAATTCCGTTACTTATACTTCCAATAATTTGATCCTGTGATTTTTCTTCCTTAGTTTGATAGCCACATCTTATATATGGTACAGATTTTCCACATGCATTTGCTCTGCTATGCTTCTTCTCTGTATATCTTTCTTATGGATATGGCTAGACTAAGTTTAACCCTTTAACTAACAGATCTTCTTGAAATCCAGGAGTGTCCGACTAACTTCTATGTAACAGTGGTTGCAATCTGTTTATTCACGTGACCATGCAACATAACTACATTCTTGAATTCAAATCAGGGAGTGAAAACTAGAAACAGAGGAATTATGACAGATAACGTGAAAGAAGAAAGAATGGTGTGCCACGATTAGCAAAAGAACAGTAACCACATACTACGTGCACCAATTTTGAATAGTCAAAGGACTATTAGTAGGAGTAATATTTAAGGGACTACTTTGGGTTTGAGTGCAAACCTGAGGGAATATTTTGGGCTTTTTCTCTAATTTACAGCGTACAATAATGTTTTATTGGTGTCTTGGCAATATTGCACATATAGGTGATTGAACTCAAATTTAGGACTTTGCTGAATGTCCAACGTCAGTTGGCTATCACTCCTTCAAGAACAAACTACTTTTCGTGTTAGAATCAAACTTAACTAACCTAGCCGCTGTGTGTAGCTATTCCTTGACAAGCTTCTGTCTTCATCGTTCATGTAGGAGCCTAATCACATGAAAAATACAAATTATATGAACAGTAATAGCAGAAGTTATTTTCCAACTTTTTAATGATTATGTGATCTTGGACCTATTGAATATGAGAAAATTGAAAAATTATTTTTCTTATATAGGTGCCATAGATGCATCTAGGTTTTGATTACTGGGAACTTCAACACCAACGTCTAGCGGTGATGCTGCATATGTTTAAGTCAGATTATTGCAAAATCATTAATGAGATTTGTTCTGCTTTACATTTATATCACTTAACTCTTGTATTTACTATATTTCAATCCTGCGACTTCTCTTTCTTAGTTTGATTGAAAACCTGAAAGAGAGAGTTATAACAGTAAAGTGAAGGAAGAAGGAATCGACACCATTGGTGTGCCACAACCAGCAAAAATTGTTTTATTGCTAGACCATGAGGGCTTCGGCTGTTATAGAGGTAAATAGTAACCACAGATTGAATTGGCACCAATTTTGAATACTCAAAGAACCGTTAGTGCTCACATGTAAATTTAACTGATGATTTTAGTTTGTACTCAAACTTAAGGGATTATTTTGAGGTTTTTCTCTAAATTTACGGGGCACAACAGCTTTGTTGGCGTCTTGGCATATTTTTTACAAGGATGATTGAACTCAAATTTTAGGACTTTTCTTAAGAAAACAGGTACTAACTAGATTAATTCAGGTTTCGTATAATTGATAAATCTCTCAAGTCCAAAGCAAGTGTCAATATATTGTATTTCAATCCAACGAGTTTACGCTAGATTAAGCAGGGAAATTCAATAAAAAACAACAGTCCAAAATCACATTTTTTTGTGTGGACCTTTATTACAACTCACATTACAAACCAATCCAAAGGAATCCCTTTAATTTCCTGGATAGAAACTCCTTTTCTTAATTTTGCACATTTTTCCTACGCACACTGTCTAAAGATCTTCGAGGCCTTGTGCTTCCTTATGGGGCACGAAACAGATTGTATTAAACTTGCACAAGAAATCCATTTATACACATTCAAAGAAAGCCTTGAGAACTTAGCAGCGTGGAAGGTCCTTTGGTGGAGGCAGAATATTTTGATCTGATCCTGGCCCATCTTCCACTAAAAATGCTGTTTTTAGTCCCCAACCAGTATGCAACTCCAGATGACAGTGGAAGAACCAGACCCCTTCACAAAAAGTTGGATATGTCAAGTATAAATTTTGAAATAATAAAGAAAAGTTCATCAACGTAACTTAGTTTGAAAACTAGGTACCTGGATTATCAGCTCTGAACCGAATAGCAGTCCAACCACCAGTTGGAACACCAACAGTATTTCTTTCTATAGGATCAATCAAGTTATATTTTGCTGGATCTTTTTTGGGGTTAAAGTTTCCGAGGCCAGTTCCAACCACAAAGAAATTATAGCCATGGAGATGGAAAGGATGTGATTCCACCGACAACAAATTGGTGTCTTGGATTACTAATTCAACAGTGGAATTGAAAGCAATTTTGCTGATTCTTGTGCCTAGATTTGTCCTTAGGTTGGCTGTAAGGGGAGCCCCTGTAAAATTGAACGGAGTAGGTGGTTTGTCGGGGAAGTCTGGAGTGTACACACCCTTAATGTTGAAGTAATGAGATTGAAGAAGTGCAGTTTGTGGCATAGTAAAGGAAATGTTGTTCAGTGAAGCTGTTAGCCGAGTTCCATTTATACAGGTGGGACAAGGATTTATCCCTAGGCCAACTGTAAACAAGAGGCGTCGATCAACTTTTAGGGGAACGTTTGCTGGATATTTGGGTGTATTAAGGCTTTTGAGTTTAGAGCTATAGCTCAAGGCAAAGTCTGAGTCATTTTGTGCAGGCAAGGTTGGAAGTTTTGGCAGAACAATTTCTGGGATTCCCTTGTACTGAAATATAGCAGTAGCAGTCTTGTTATCCACACTGATTGGAGCATCCATGAAGGCCCTTGCAGCCATGAAGTATCTTCCTGGAACTTGGTTTGCACGAACCAGAACGTTTGTAGTCTGGCCTGGTGCAATCAGAATGGCCTCTGTGGTGAATGGTTTCGTGTAGACTGCATCAATTTCCACCACTGTGAAGGTATGATTAGCCAGGGCCAAAAAGAGCTCATCATTAAGAGCAGCGTTGACAATTCTCAACATGTATGTCTTTCCTTTTTCAACTTCCATGGCAAATGTATCTGAGAAAGAAATTCAAATAATTGAATTATGGTTAGAATGTGTATTGTTTGGATACAAAAGTTCTGACAACCATATTTATTTTGATACGATCGGGTTTGAATACTTTAATAAGCATCAATATCTTAATTCTTACGTTTCTCAGAACATGGAAAAAGAGGCCCTGGCTTTCCATTGATCGTGTGAGCATCAGACATATTAGGAGGTATACCCAATGCATTTCCTTGTTTCTCGACTTGTTCAACATCAGCATTCCACCATTCTCCTATCAAACATAAGCGATGTCATGTTTCGTTCATGCTTTTCCGTAACAGAACTTCAAGAAATTCTGGGGGTGAATTCTATATATATTAAAGAGTGTCAACGCTCACCTAGTACGAGTACTTCTTCCCTATCTGGTTGTGGAAAAGGGAAGGGAGTTCCTTGCTGTGGGAGGATGACTATTGCACCATAGACGGTTGCCCTTAGCCAAAGAATATGTGCATGCCACCATAAGGTTCCTCTTTGTCCTGTTACATTGAAGTCATAAACATAACTATTTCCTGTCTGGATAGGGCACTGAGTTATGTAAGCCGGTCCGTCTGCCCAACCATTACGATATTGTTTCAAACCATGCCTGCAAGAATCCGAATAGGAAAGTGTTTGACTTTGTGCCCCAGAAATTAGAGTCTTAAAATGGGTTTAGCAATTATCATCTGAATTTGATGTTCTTACCAATGGATAGACAAGTTATATTGTGCATAGTTAGTAACATTGATTTGAACTCTATCTCCTTCTCTAGCATATATATTTGGCCCCGGAAATCTCCCATTTACTGTTACCATTTGTTTTGCATGGCACAATCTGCTCACATTTGACACTTTAACCTGTAAAAGACAGAAAGTTGGCCATGATGAAAAAAGGAACCAAATGAGTGTATAAAACAAACAACATTTATGAACAAGAGTAACAAAAGCACATTATGAAGCACTAACATCAAATTGATATTTTTTAAGGGCAGCCTCAGCAGGTAGACAAATGAAACAGAGAAATCCAAAGACAAGGAAGCCTAAGAAACTTGTCTGCTTTGCCATTTTTCTTAATTGGCCACAAGCTGTGAGAGAATTGTGTGTATGAATGAGACAAAGGTGCAAGTAAGATGCATATTTATACAAGTGAAATGGCAAAGATACTTTGAGTTTTTCAGTTTGTTAAGGGGAGAAGATGTTGTAACAGAGATTAGGTAGAAAAGAATTTCAATGGGCACTGCAAAGCTTTGAAGCAAATACTGATGAAGACATTTTGTGAGCCATTGACTGGCGTAAAGGCTAAAATCAAAAGGCGAACACACTCAATCTAAAAGGGAGGAGAAGAATATAAAATAGTATATGAACTTACCTTAACGTAAAGAAAGAAGTAAGTTCACTGTTTGGTGCCATTGCATATGGTGGTGGACGTTAATTAGCATGTAAAACGAGACACACCCCTTAACTCCTTAAGGACCGTTTCTCTAACATCAGACTTTTCTTTCTGACAATACTACTAATTCTATGGATTTTAACTTACATACACCGAGCCCCGAGGTCAACTAAAGATAATTACTAGTAAACGTTCATTGAAAGTGGGATTAGTAACATGAGAAATACGACAGGCTACCTCTGCCACAGGTTGGAATTACTGATAGCCTTAAAAAAATTACTACTTCCTACACTGTTTGTGTATACAAGTTAAATTCATTCATGTCACCTCTATAACTGAAGGATAAATACACACAAAAAGGAGTAAAGTACTTAAGATTCTGCACAGACTTTTAAGTGCCGGTTTTACTTCTAAGGTTTAGTTGCTTTTCTTCATTTCGTAGAATTCTTGGCCACATTTTGCTTCGGGAAGCCTTAGATTTCACTTAAAAATATTCGGTTAAGGTTTCCTTAATTACATGCTCAGCTCTTTTACTACTAATTGTGTTATTTAAGGAAAGGGAATAACAGAAAATAAACAAAAAGGGAATATCACTTGAGAATCAGATGTATTGCACGTGTTAACTAACGGGGTTGGTGAGTGAGTATAAATAAATATTAAACAAAACTGGGGTGAAGTAGGCGTACATAAAAGGAATGGCGTATTTTTTCAGGATTGAATTATAATACTTCAAGTTCATTTTGGTAGGAAAAATTATAGAAAATTATTATTACTCTGTGAAATTACAAAATAGATAAAGTTTATTGATAGGGATCCATTCGAACTTCCCCAACGAGCTCATGGGAAATACTAGAAACGAATGGTAGTTGAAGACTCAGCTTCATATGCTGCTCAGTCGTAGCGATTGATTTAGACATAAAAAAGGAAGGAAATTGCTAAAATAAATTATAAGTGCTCATTATGCTTGTATAAATAATCATGTACGCCTACTATATGTAATATGAGTATCAGTATTCGTTAGGTACTTTTTGATGGGTATTTTGGTTATCTGTGACTCTGAAATGACATCCTTCATGATACCAAACTTCCATTCTTTGGTCATCGTAATGTTATTTAAAAGAGTTCAATTTATGTACATGGCAAAATTAACACTATTCGATCACTTAAAAGATAGTTACAAGTAACTCTTTGTAAAAGGTGAAATTAGTAACATGAAAGAAAAAAGACACTACTAAAATACCTGGTATAATTAATATATTATATAAAAATTATCTACACTATCGATATACATAAATTAATTCCCATTTTTTATGAAGTGGAACTGTAACAGACTATAGTGAATAAGGGTAAAGATTGGAAGACATTTGATAGGTGTAAAATGTAAATAACCCTTCACCTCAAAAGTTTAGAGTGAACCTACAGTGATTTATTTAATGTTATTTTACAAATTAAACAAAATGCAAATATTAATATCATTTGATTCATACATTCTCAAATCAAAACATACAAGGTCTAACTTATGTTGAAGAATCAGCAGGTGAGTCGGGTGAGTTGTGATAGTTGACTTCATAAAAAGTTGTAATATATTACGGATTAATTTTGTGAACTTTATGCAATTAATCAAGCATTTTCATAATAGAAATACATTAAGATGCTGGAGAAGTTTCACACTATATTTGCCTTTTTCCTTAGATGACTTAAATCATATCCAGTAAATTGAGTAATAGAGAATGATGTTGGTAAGTAGCAGCTATTTGGGCTTTCCAGCAGCAAAGGAGGATGCAGCCCACTTTCACACTGTACCTAGCTTGGACTAACAAGAACCAATTTCTAGCCCAACTAGAGAAGTAATCGGCTGATCTACGCAAATGTCCTTTTTTATGTTGTACAAACATAGCCCTTGGAAAATTATTCTTATAATGTTAGTTCGGGTCTAATATTTGTTAATATATTACTCAACCTTATAAATAAGATCGTAAACTATCGTCTAAGATTTGTAATACCTCACAACATTTTAAATCGTGCGCTAACATTTTCTATTAGATTCCAATTTGCTCACTGGGGATCTTTAGACTGTGATCTAAAATATCCATAAATTACAAAGAAATATATAAATAGAATCATTTGCCAAAAAGTTGTCCCAAAAAGGGACAATGATGGAAATTCTTAGAAAACAGTCACATGGGTCGAAAGTCTAATCTCGATTTATTAAGGGTGAATTGCATAAATCGGATCTTTAGGTACCCCGTTTAAATTGTTCTTGTCAAGAAAATTGTGCAAGAAACAGTTTCGCTAGAATCTAGAGCAAAATTATGCCAAGTCACCATAATTTCTTATTTGATATTGGCAAGACTTCAACAAGTTATGGTGATCATTATGATTTTGACCATACATGCTGACGGGGTAACTAGGATCTTTTCAAGACTTGTGGCTGAAATCCGGGCGATTCGTCAGCATTTGCGACCAAATTCTTGACGATCACCTTAACTTGTTCCGTAGCAAATAGGGATCTTAGTAGCTCAGTTGGATGGCTATTTGAACTTTCACCTTGTTGGTGAGGGTTTGAATCCTACATTGTAATCCCCTCCCCCATTTTCCCTTTCCCTACCCCTATGTAATAAAAAAAAATTGTTCCGTATGCAATACATTTTTGCTTCAAAATCTATCCAAATGACTCCAGATTTGATATTCAGCCTTCTATTAACACTCCCAACAATTTTCAATTGTTAGATTCAAATCAAACCTTCAAAAATTAATAGACACACATTGACGTCTTCTCTAAACAAGCCTTATTATAAAACTCAATAACAGTATCCTTTAATTTTTTCAACTAAAACCAATCAAAAATAATTACAAATAAACAATGAAACTACAATTTTCTACATAACTACCTATAATTGTATATAATCAGCATTAATTGAGGATTTGAAAATTAAGTACTCGGCTACATTGAAATTCACTCCACTAACCAATGAAGGGAATTAATAAGTTACAAAGGTAGCTGATGAACAAAAGAATGGATATCCAGTTATAGGCACTTAATTTGGAGGGGTCTGAGGAATATAGAAAATAGGAAACATCAAAGCACTACAAGAAAGTATAGAAATGGCAATAAAAAATTTAATATTTGAAGTATAGAAATGGCAATAAAAAATTTAATATTTGGCAAAAACTTAATTTTATTATTGGCAAAGAACTTTTTTGTTGTCAAAAAATTTAATTTTGTTGCCATAGTATTAATTATTGTTGCAAAAAGTATTTTTGGCAACAAAAAAAAATTATTGCACGTTGTTGCAATAACAGCCGTTGGGAAAAGTCTATACAATAAAAAAAAAATTGTTGTCAAAAATACTTTTTGCAACAATAATCAATTTATGGCAACAAAAATAATTTTGTTGCAAAATATATTTTTTCTCAGAAAGCAGTAAGGCGAGCGGGCAAGACACTTACTTATAGGAATGGATGCTCAAACTTATTATCCACAAAGAGATACCTTATCCTCAGCGAACATTATATCAGGTAATTTTATGAAAACCGGACATAGCGTAAAACCGAAGCCAAGGATGACCGGACGGGAGAAGCGAGGAACGCGCTTCGATGACATTCGAGTCGAACCGAGTAGCGCTTGTACCGAGCCGAGCCGGGCGAGCCGCTTGCCGCGAGCCGAGCAAGGGCGGTCCCGTATGGCCCCGTACGTCGGGCCGGTGATAATCGTCGGCCCGGTGGTCGTTGGTCCGTATAGCCGTTGCATGCGAGCCGCGCGCGCAGTGTCCCCGCCCCGCCGCCCACCAACCACGCGTGTCGACGCGCGCCTCGTCACCAAATCCCACCAAATCCGTTCGTAGCCGTCCTTGTTATTATTATTTTTATTCATTTCACATCGTATGAAGCCCACGGAGGCCGCACTATAAATAGGGACACCCCCCTCCTTTCGAGCGGGGTTGGCTCCTTTACATTTCAAGAACATTTGTAAGAAAAGAATCTCATATACTTGCTCTCCCTTTCATTTACTCTACCAAGGCCGTTTTTCCTTTTCAAGGATTATTGCTAATCGTATAATACAAAGCGTCATAAAGATCTACACATCTTTGGCCGCTCCATCGAGAGCCTCCTAATCTCTATTTCCTTTAACTTACATACGCGGTTGAACAAAGACATATCCTATACCCACTTACAAATTCAACCGATTACCCAATTTCTGGTAACAATGGCGCCCACGCGGGGCTAGGATAATAGTTCTAGTCTCGATTCTATCAAACTCATTTAAACCGCGACCCTCGTTCGCCCCTCGTCAAAAACGATCCATGGGTCGACGCTTCGGCAATCCGTGGCCACGTTAACAACACCGAAATTGTAGCAAGAAAAAATCGAGGCGCGAGCACCGGGCCGCCGAACTCGCCGACCCGAACCCCGTCGACTCGAGTGAGTGGCTCGACCGGCAAAACACCGTGGATCGGAGAATGCCGCCCTTCCGCCACGGATCCCCTAAGAACTCATAACTCCGTTACGCCGTCTCGACCCAAGGCCGAAGAACCGAGTCACCGAATGACGCATTAATTTGCGTCTCGATTTTCGAAATGTCACAGAACAAAGAACAACAATTGCCGAGCAAGGAATGGCGATCGCCCGGTTACAAGAAGCGACGAGGGGAAGTCGGGGTTTAAAAGGCAAAGTGGTATAGTGGAAAGCGAAGAAACGAACAGCCGGGTGGTCGAGAGCGACGCGTCGCGGGGCCCGTTTTTCCACCGAGGTCCTAAAAATGCTCGAGACTTTGGCAAAACGGGTGGATTCGACCGAGAAGAAGGTCGAGACGTATAACTCTCGGGGGATCGGGACACGGGGGCTCCGCGCCGGGCGGGGCCGAATTCGAAAAGACACATCCAAAGGCCTTTTCCACCGAGCGCACCGAAACCGATCCCGAAAAGTGTTCGAATGCCCGACATCCGTAAATACGACGCACAACCGACCCGCACGAAAGACGCGACCTCATATGCTCGCGCCATGCTGGCAATGATATGGAAGAAGACGAAATTGAATCGCATCGCCGAAAAGCCTGGGGGAAACCTCGCTGCGCGAGCGTGACACGGTACGACCATTTACCCGAACACTCGATCACTTCGTGCTCGAAATGCCGGCCGACGCCTTCGCGAAGGCGCACGCCGTGCCATCAAGGTGTGCCCGTAAGGCCGACATCTTTCCTGGACACACAAAGGGACGACGAGTTACCGAGGAGTTTGTCTCCGGCCCAGTAGGGAACGGATGGAATTACCCCCGTGCCGTGTTAACGGGCCGCACGTGTGCCACGAAAGGGCTCAATATGCTAAGTTCGGCCGCCTCGGCCAAATCAAGGAAAACTGTTAGAATACGAGGCCGTAACACGGGCCGATGTCCACAATCGATATGAATCGAAGATTCGGCAGTGAGGACCACTTTCGAGCTCTCTCCAAAAGAAAGTCAAAGATGAACGAAGCTTCGAGAAACCGAGAAAGTGGTCACGAAGCAAAATCCGAATCGGCTAAAGAAAGGTTTCTGCCATACTCGCACCGAGCGATCAAATTTCAAAACGGAAAAACCGCGGAGGCTCCAGCCACCCCTCCGGTCGGGTGCATCGGACACGCGCCCGCCGAATAACCGGGCCCTCGCTCAGAGCGAAACCGGAGTTCAGACGAAGAATAAAGGTCCTCCGAGATTTCGAATACAACTTCAACGCGCACTTGGACCTCGTCTCCCGCCCGCTTCTGGCCGTGCTCTTCGATGTTCGGTGGCCAAAGCCGTTGGCGACGATCCGGACAACGGGACCCGAGCATGGTTTGTGAATATCACGGGACCCACGGTCACAAAACCGAGGATTGCCGCCAATCGAGAGAAGAGTGGGTCTGGCGTGTTGAAAACGGTCACCTCCGAGATTTACTGAGCGAACGAGCTAAAAGCCATTACAAGGAAAGAGAAGTTCATCGAAGTGATCGAACCTACGAACACCAAAGATGTGATCAACATGATAGCTCGGGGAGTGACACCCCTAGACGCCCGTAGCCGAAACCGACTAAGATTTCCATCGTTTGAAAAGCGAACCCGAGACCATTTATCCGAGCTTCCATCTCCTTCGACGACGCGGACGAAGAGGGCGTCATTCAACCACACAATGACGCATTGGTAATTTTCGTACTTATCTTTAAAACTATGGTTAAACGTATCTTGATTGATCCAGTGTAGTTCTACCCAACATAATTCGACGGAGAGTGATCGAACAGCTAGTAGGGTCGCTCGATCGAATCGTACCTAAGAACCCGGATACCGCGTGGTTCAACATGGCGAGCGAAACCACAAAGGGAGATCTCACCGCCCGCGAGCATCGAGGCCACCATTCAACAAACCCCGTTTACGTGATCGGCGGGGACGGCGCACAACGCATTATCGTGCGTACCTTGGATACATAGTACGAGGGCGGTGCCTTCAACATTGCATCAAATGCTCGAAATTCCCCACCTGTGCAGGGAGTGAAACCGTCCGCGCGAGCAACCCGCAGCAAAGGAGATGTTCGCCGGGTAAGAACCTTCAAGACCCCGCCGAGGAACCGTCCTCCAGGGGGAGGTTCGACCCGGACGCCCCCAATAGCAATCAAAGAATATCGGGAGGACCCGGAAAGACGGAGACGATGACCGGGATGCCCCGATCTTTTGTCACACCGTATGACCTTTGGACGCAACCAAGTCGACCAGAAGAAGCCGGAGCAGCATCATCCCGTTCGAGTTCCTACCAGACAGAAGGTATACTCCGGGCACGGCCACCCCGAGCTCGTGCACAAGTTAATCGAATTTCTTCGAGCTAACGCCGATTGCTTTGCATGGTCACATAGACATGTATACGACAGTATATCGGTAAGAGCTTCACACAAGCTCACTGACTCGCATAAGTTCTCCTGCATGGGGTAAAGGAGGCCCATGCCCGAGTCGGCTGATGCCTTCATCAAGGACTATGTAACAAAAGCTTTTAAATATCGGGTTCTATCCGGAGGCGAAATGTCTGGTCAAGCCGCAAGGGCGGTGGTACCCAAAAAAGGTAATAAATTTTGATGTGTGTCGATTATAAAGATTTAAACAAGGCGTGTTCTAAGGATTCATTCCCGTTGCCGCACATCGATAATGATCGATGGTATCGTCTTGACATGAAATGTTAAGTTTTCTCGACGCTTACTCCGGTATAACCAATCCGACGCACCCGAGGATCAAGAGAAAACGTCCTTCGTAACCCGATACGGACTCATCGTTACAACGTCATGCCTTTCGACTAAAAATGCCGCGCAACTTACCAACGCCTAGTTAACGAAATGTTCGAACAACATGTAGGAAAACGACGGAAGTTTATGTCGACGATATGGTTGTTAAGTCCCCCGGAAACAGAGGACCATTTAAAGCATTTGCACAGAAACCTTCGACGTGCTCCGCGTATACAATACGAAGCTTAACCCGAGAAAGGCGCCTTCGGAGCGAGGTCCGGTGTTTTTGGGTTTACGGTGTCAAACCTGGGAATCGAAATCAACCCGGACAAAATCAAAGCCATCGAGGACATCGAGGTCGCGAACAACATAAAAGGGGTACAAAGGCTTACCGAGAATACGTAAGACCGAGTCGCTTCATATCAAGGTCCTCCGACAAGTGCCACCGTTTCTTCTCTTTTGCTCCGAAAGAACGAACGATTGCACGGACACCGAGTTGTCAAGAGGCTCTACAAGAATCGAAGAGGTATTTGACCACCGCCCCCGTCGTCGCACACACCGAAGGCCGACGAGCCGCTTTTCCTCTACCTAGCCGTCTCCGGGAGTAATGTGCCGGGCGTTTTGTCCTAGAGGAATCGGCACGCAATTCCCTCGTCTCATTATGTAAGTAGAACTCCTCGGACGCAAACCCGAGACCCTCATTTGGAAAATTGGCGTTAGCATCGTGCTCAGCTCCAGAAAACTCAAACCCTATTTTCAATGCCACCCTATACGTGTCCGCGACCACTTACCCTTTGAAAATATCACGCATAAACCGTAGCCGTCCGGTAGGTTAACAGAAACGTGGGCCGTAGAAATTGGGCCGGCTACGACATCGAGTATAAACCCCGAACGGCCATCAAATCCCAAGTTCCTGTCGACTTCGTAGCCGACTTTGCCCCGCTTGGTCCCCGAGGTCGAGAAGGAACTCCTCATCGACCTCGGAAATATCACGGCATTTGGACTCTACATACGGACGGGCCTCGAACCTTAAAGTCGTTCCGGCCGGGAATCGTCCTCAAAAGCTCAAACCGAGATATCATCCGACGGGCCGATAGAACCGCTAAATTAACCAACAACGAAGCCGAGGCGAGGCTACGATCGTTATGTTTGGAGTCGCTCGAGTACGGGAGCCGAACTTATCGAGGCTCGACGCGACTCGCTCGATCGCAAATCGTGCGAATGGTGTTTTCGAGGTTGGGGTGGACGACCCGACGCAAAGGTACCTCGAGAAAGCCTGTACTCCACCACTTAGAGAACGGACCGTACAAAGACATACCTAGGAACACGTCGAGGCCGACGCCTTGGCAACCCAGATCACCTGCTAACGAGGAACATCAACCCGGTCGACAACAAGACTTCGACGAACACGGCCACAGACCGGCGAGCCGAAACATGCACGACGAGCTCGACTCGGGACCGGCGTAACAAGACGCCGACTACCGCGCGATGGCAAGCTCCCCGAGCGATCCAAAAGAATCGCGATCACCACGACCAAGGCAAGGCGCGCGCTTTTTGCTGGCCGGACGACCAACAGACGGCGCTCCTTCCCGACCCCCGGCCAAATGTCCGGGACCCGGCGAAACCGAGTACGTGATGCGAGAGATACACGGCGGAACCCGCGCAACCACTCCGGCTCGTGCTCTTCGTTCGAAAATTAGTCGTGGCCGGCTATTACCGGAATCGAACGGACGAGGACGCAAAAACTTTGTCCGAAAACGCGAGGGTCGTCGGCGCACGCCCCGACGATCCATCGGGAGCTACCGCACCGCGATCTCACCCCGGCCCTTCGCGTGAGCCGGGGGAACGGGACATCGGCGGGCCCGCCACCCCAAGCGCCGTAAGGTCCGTTTCATTCGTTTATGACCGACTATTTTTCTAACTCCGCCGGTTGCCACGTGCCTTCGAAAAATGTTATAAGGAAGTGATCGACTTCACGGGATCACATCGTTCGCCGTTTCGGCATCCCGCCGAGAAATCTCCGGACACCCGTCTTCGCCGCGGGCAAGTAAGCGTCAACAGCTTCCTCGAAGGATCAAGATCAAGAAAAAATCGTATCAACCCCGTATCACCCATGCGCGAACTATTGCAATGCGAATCCACGAATAAAACAATAATCCAAAGTCTAAGGAAGAGGCTTTGGGCTGGCCAAGCACCGCTGAGAGACGTATTACACGGGGAGGCTGCGGGCTTACATATTCACATCCAAATCGAGCACCGAGAAACTCCGTTCTCAATGTACACGGGCCGAGGCTCTTATCCCCGTAGGCAGGTGCGAACCGACTTCCGTTGTGCACTCCACCCTGGGAGGCAAACGATGAAGCTACGGCCGTGAAACCGACCTCGCGACGAACTACGCGAACGCGCGCCATTCGCATACGGCTCAAAAAACAAGCAACGGAAAGGTACTACAACCGGAGATCCGGCCCCGCATTTCCGAGCGGGGACTCGTGCTTCGAAAGGTCACTCTTGCACACCAAAAACCCCAACGAGGGGAAGCCGGGTCCGAACCGGGCGGCCCGCATGGTATCCGCATAACGGCAAAGGATCGTACTCACTCGCAATCAACGGACGGCACCCTACGCAACAACCGGAACGTGGCTCACCTAAAGAAATACTATCGTTAAGGTAATGGGCCATATTCTCTCATTAACCTTTCTCATTTTTGCAGAAGTCGAGAACGGATGGGAAATAGAATCTAGGTCGAAACACGTGTCGCACTCTTTCCTTAGTACGGTTTTGTCCCAAAGCAGGTTTTCCGACAAGGTTTTTAACGAGGCAACAAGTATAACGTGTTACCGAACAAGTATGGCAAAACGAAGACTCAGGAGTACCGTGCCTTAAGGCTCGACGTTGTCAAAGTGAGTACCGTGCCCACACCAACGACGACACCGATTAAAGTTTTTGAACAGAAGATCCAAAATTGCAGTGCCCGGCCACCGGCCAAAATGTAAGTGACCAAACGATCATAACCGTGTCCCAACCAAAATTTGCTACGGCAAAATAAGTGTTCACACCTACTAGCCTCCAACGTAAGGACCAAACGATCATAACGAATCGTGTCCCAACCAAAATCTTCGCTACGGCAAAATAAGGCCCGACCACCGGCCATAGCCTCCAATGTAAGTGACCAAACGATCATAATGAATCGTGTCCCATTTTTACTTGCTACGGCAAAAGAAGAAAGAGTCAAAACTCGTACGTACAAACGATTTACAAAAATAAAGTTGTCAAAAGTCGTCAAAGCAAGAACTCCCTCGTTAAATCGTACTCTACAAAATAGCAAAGGCTACCGGCCAAACGTTCGATAAGATTTCAAACTGGGGCCGACACTTTATTAGCCAAGGCTAAAAAAGACACGCCCTAAAACAAAGCCGAAGTAAAATGCTCGGGCCTAGTGTAATCCGCTACTTCCTTAATTCGTGAGATAACCGAACTCGGGGTGCCTAAAAAACCGAACAAGCATGATGAATCGGTGACCACGAGTCACCTTACCGTGAAAACGGACCAACAATCGCAAATAAAAATAATGGCAAACATACAAACAAAGTTAAGCCGGAAAGATACACTTTTCATTTATATACAACGGTGTTCTTTACATTGAGAAAAAGAAGAATGAAAGTTCTACGAAAATGAAGAATAAAAAGATAGATGCCAAAATAATGGCTCTACACTATCCTATCCGGCATGGTAGTGAGGATGAATGCTCGGATTCGGTCCGCCGGAGTCATCGACTCGGACCCGAGAGCGCGGTTGGCCTTCTCTCCATCCCTCGGGCTTCAGTATCGTGGCGGAAGGTTCTCGAGGCCATGCCCAACTTGCTCGAGGGTGAGGCGCCGAGATTTCCACTTCTCATACCGGCGACAATAGCGGTATGAGCCTCGCCGCCTCCACACTTCTCCACGTTTCCTCCAAGTCGGCCGGCCGCTAGTTTGGCTTCGGAGTGAGCCCGGTTTCTTTCGAGGTCATCTTTCGCACGGAGTTGACCGCATCCAACTTGGCACTTAAGATCGGCTCATTGGCTTTATTCGCTCGAGTTCCGCCCAATACCCTCGCATATCAGGGCCATTCCTTGACTCTTTCCTCCAAAAAATTCTCCGCGCTCGTTGAACAAGGCGGCCTCGGCACCTCGAGCCGCCGGCTCTCGGGACAAGCTTGTAGCATCGGCCTTCCCGGCCCGCCCTCTCCCCAGAAGGTGGGAAACCACGGCCTGAGCGCCCTCGTCCAACCGCGGGGTGGGTGTTATCCGACTGGGGCGGCGATCTTGTCGCCCTCGAGACTCCGGTTATAATCGGTCTCGCTGGCGGCCGAATCGGTGCCAAACGACGGTTCTCCCCTCCCCCGCCGCGTCAGCTAGGGCGAAGATTGGCCAAGACGGCCACCCGCTCAACTCTCCCTCCTTCGCCGGGAGGCGTGTTGATATTTCTCCGTCTCCCGCCCGGGCATCGAGTTGGCCGTGAGGTCGTCTATCTCGTGTGAGCACGGACGAAGGCCTCGTCGACCAAGACCACACTCGCGCATAAGAAACCAAAGGACTTAGGCAAAAGACGGGATGGCATTCCGAGAATAAGAATGTACAGGATGGTTAAGAATCTTACCCGTTGCCCGCGTGCATACCCTCGTTCATAAGGCACTTTGCCAAGTGACCCCGTCATCTTGCGTTTGTCCGAATCCGAGACAAGGGACGCAAATAGCTCGCAACGCCCACGGGGCGTGATAAAAGCTAAAGTCTGCGTGGACGGTGACCACCGCCGATCGGGTCCTCCGAGGTTCCACGCTCGGGCCGGGAAAACATTCACCAAACTCGTCCCGGCACCGCATTCCGATGCTCGGTTCGCCGGCCTAGCGACCCGGGAACAGGAAGGCGACCGAAGCCCGCCGCTTCACAAGAAGCGAGGAGTCCCCAAGAACATCTCCTCGAAATCATCAACACGTTGAGGAGCCGGGGTGGATGAACTTGGAGCGGCCTCGATGTTCTCGCCAAGAAGCCGAGGCTCCGTAGTCACGGCAGCTCCGGAAGGTGGACGGAGCACCTACGGTGGCCTCGGTATCCGGTTCTCAGCCTACGCTTTCACCGGCCCTCGCAATAACCGCTTCCCCGATCTTTTCCTTTGCAGCGTAGTATCCTCGGAAAAGTTTCACCGAAATGTCGACAAAGTCAATCGACCGAAGAGGGACCCATGAAAGTATTTCTTCCGCACCCGTGGGGGACCCGCGGGACCAACGGCCTTCGCCGATGAAGGAAGGGGGGCCGGACGAGGCCGTCTCCTCCCAGATCGGGGCCACGGCGGGGACCGAACCGACCCTCCGAATGACGATGTCGGGCTCGCTCTCCTCCTCGAAGACATCGGCAACGCCGCGTGCCTTCTTCCGCTTTTGAGTCGTCCCTCGTCGAGGACCCTCTTTCAAAGATCATCGAGGATACGGGAAGAACTCCGCCGCGTCAAACCGGGACGACGACGTAGGGGCGGGCGGGTTCCTCCCGCCGAGGCCACCGAGCCCGCGGGCAAACCCGCGAAAGGCGAAAATAATGGCGAGAGATGGTGAATTCGAAGGGTTAATGATAGCGAAGAACGCGACGAAACACTAAACAAGTATAAACGTGTTACCGTGGTTCGCGCTACCCACCGACCACGAGACAAAGGGCCCATGTCCGATTCTCGTAGGGATATCGGCGGAGGAGAGCAAGAACCCATTCACTCAAGTCTCGGATAACGGAGGGACGTATCCGTCCGTGTGAGAGCAAGAAAGAAAGCAACGAGTCAACAAGATCAAAAACGGATAAAAAATGACTAAGTGCATAGGCGATTGCCCGAAAGAACGAGCTTACGCCATTGTTCCATTTCTCGGGAAGGGCGATACGTGGGGATGATGTCCTCGGTTTTCACTCGGACACCTCTCTAGCAACCCCTATCCCTATTCGTCCATCTTCGAGAAGAACGGGTTCCGCCGCGCTGACAAGCTTTATTACGCCGCCCGAAAACCCTCGGTGAGCATACTCGTATCAAATGGCCCGCCGTAAATCCTTCTCGCATTGTTAGCTAAAAATCGGAGACACGCAACGACCCTCAAACGATCGGACCGGGACCGCGCTAAAGTCACACCGTAGGTTCGGCACAGGTCGAGGATGACCGGATCAATCGGGGATCGATTTCGAGGGTAAAAGGAGTAAGTATATACGAACAAAAAACCCTTCTCGGTGATCGGTGATGTATCTATCCCGGGCCGGTGCAAAACCCCACGGCGGTATCCCATCCACGGCCGGCCCGAACTACGTCGAGCCTTTCCTCGGTAATCGATGAGGGGTATCGCCTCACATCGTATCCCCCGTCCGAGACCGAGGACTCGCTTTGTCGACCTCGAGATCTTTGTTAAAATTGGAATTTGCCTAATGATATCCGAGACTCATGTAGTAGCTCGATTTTAGCGGTGATGCGAGACCGACCTCGGCGACGTCGGTGGAACTTCGTGGGAAGTAGATTCGGACATATCGAAAATACGAAAGGGAAGAGTTGGAAAGTGAAAAAGGAAGTGGAGAAACTTGTGACTCGAAACAACGAAACAAGAAAGACGCTCGAACCAAAGCAAGTGGCAAGAGCAAACTCTTTGCATCAATTTCGAGTCGATGATTCAAACAACAAATCGAACTGGCTCGTTAACAATTTGTGAGAGTGTAAAGGAATATAGAAAAGGGGAGCGAGAAGAGGAAGGAGAGCGTGAAAAATGGCAAAGGAATGGGTGATGGGCGCTATATAGGCGAGAAAGGAACGGTTACCGAGGGTAACCAATCGCGCGCCGCGCGTGTCACTATCATTAATGCAGAGGCGACGCGTGGCGGGGGACGAGCAAAGGCGGTTGCGCAGGGCGTTACGTGGTCATTCCCCGCCAAAATTTAAAAGATAAGAACGAGCCGGCCGAGTCACCGGTTTTCTAGGTTATTCACCCTCGTTACCCCGACGGATCGGAAGATAACGAAGAGTGGAGGGCTAACCGTATACGGCGAAACCGGACATATAGCGTGCCCGATGAAGTGATGACCGAGGGGAGCTAGACCGAGGAACGGGCATCGACGACATTCGAGCGAACGGAGGCCGTTGCTCGAGGGGCCGAGCTGGCTGGTCGCTTACGCGTAGGGCCGGCGGGGTGCCGTTGCCCCGTAGCCGTCGGGGGTCGAGATAATCGTTGGTCCGTGTGGTCGTCGGTCCCAGATAGCTCGTGAACGCGAGCCGCGCGTCGCAGGCGCTCCGCCACGGCCGCCCACCAACCACGCGTGTGTCGACGTGCACACACAACCAATCCCACCAAATCCGTTCGGGGTCGTCCTTGTTATTATTATTTTTATTCATTTCACAGTTATTCTACGGAGGTCGCACTATAAATAGGACACCCCCCTCCTTGCGGGTTACCTTTACATTTCAACATTTGTAAAAAGTTAATCTCATATACTTGTTTCCTTTTCATTTACTCCCGCTAAGGCCGTTTTCCTTTCAAGGATTATCGTGCTAATCGTATAATACATCTGCTCATAAAGATCTACATCTTTTTCGTCGCTCCATCGAGAGCCTCCTAATCTCTATTTCCTTTAACCTACATACGTCGTTAACAAAGCACATATCCTATACCCACTTACAAATTCAATTGATTACCCAATTTCGGGGTAAACAGATATAACAAATATTTACACGCACGATGAGATTTTTGAGAAGCAGATCTAGTGTCAGAATGGCCTTTATCTGGTTTCAACTCAATAATACTAATAAGGGAAAACAAAGTCTAGATTGCACTAATATCTTTGGGAATAGCTCAATTTTATCATCTGTTACACTTTTGGTGCTTACCTTTGACGGTGGTAAGTACTCTCTTATTTGACGTAGCTTTAGCATGAAAAGATTGCACATCACGTATTCAAATTCTTCAAGCAAAAAATAAATAAATAATAGAAATCTAAATTTATCCTTCAACTTTCAGTTATAATTTGAAATTGCCCTCCCTCTGCTTAAAGCTTCGTTAGACATCAAGGACAAAAGTGAGACTTTGTCAAAAAGGGTAGAGTAATTGTTAATTAAAAATTTAACGAGTGATAAAACTGCTCATTTTCAGATAGTACAAGACAAATTTAATTTATTTTCCTAATAATAATAATAATAGCGGTACCCGCAAAGGTGGTCGGGTTAGGTGACCAGCGATCTCCCCAAATGTGGTCTCAAGTTAACTCTTTTGCGATGCTTTCCCGGTGAGGCTTTCGTACAGAACTGCGCTAAGTCGCGGTTTATTACCTCTACTATGTGATTTTCAGGCGTAGCTATTACAATCGGGTGAAATTACCTTTCAGCGCACTCAAAGAACGGCTTATGCATGCATGTAAATAGGGCAGGGATTCCTTATGGCTCAAAATATAAAAAATAAACATATGAAGAAGTTCCTGCCGCCGCTCAACATCTACTATAGATACATTTAAAAATAATTTTAATATCAAAAGTCAAAAGATCCGCAAAACCGGCCTACGGAACCTGCCACTGGTTGTGAGTTTCCTTGTCAACAAAAAATAAAATTAAAAAAATAATAATAATGGCCTATGCAAATCTGGTATGGTTGTGGTCAGCATCGACCTATACGTCATAACTCATAACAGCGAAACTTGCTTCCCTGGGGTCAGTTCTCAGTAGTCATTGCAATTCAAATAACAACAAACGTTCCAGCTAATACCACTTTCCAAGCTTTCAAAAACTGAAAATAAGGAGACAAACAAAACCTGACATATACTATGTCCAATTAGGTCTTCCCACTTCCGTGGCATGGAGTTAAACGAAAGTTAAGCCCACGGAGGAATCAATTATTGATGTAAAAGAATACGGAATATTGCTAAAGTCATTTACTATGGATAAATAATTTTTATGCTATGATTTTTATTTAACCGGTTATAGCATATTATTCCTACTTTTTTTATTTTTCAGGTTACCATATCAGACTTGCTATATATGAAGATTTACAACTATTATTCTAAGTGAATTTTACTTAATGGTGTAAAAAAATTATTTGCTGACACTACACACACTTAATTCTCTTTTTTGTGATAAACTGACCATGAATGTTGTGTATATATATATATATACTTCGAATTGGAGAAAATGAAAGCGTCTGCATCCGTAGTTGTCGTAACAGTGCAATCCGCCCTTGGCCATGCATGCCTATAAATATCTTAAGTACCTTTTTTTCATGTTATTTTTATCGTTTGGTGATTGTATTTTTCATCTGTTTGTGCGATTCATTACAAACAACAAAGTCTGAACTTAAATGTGGTTTTTGAAATAATCGATCAGCAGACACCTGATAAGGACCATTTGTCAACACAAAACCAGGAAAATGAGAGCGATAGAGACACAAATTGTCTGTTAATATAATCATTCTCAGCAAATACATGCAAGAATTTATAATCTTTTCCATAATAGATGCTCCTATTAATAGAAAACAAAATGTACAATTAGATGTATTGATACTCTTGAATTTGGTGATTTAAAAAATAATACTACACTAGGTTCATATATTATCTATCTTTTAATAGTTTTGTATAATCCTCTAGTTGAGAAAATATTTAATAGCTTTAATCATGAAAATATTTGTCTGAATTTTAATTATCTCCCTCTTAAATATCTCAGTTAATTAACTCCCCACTAATTAATTGAAATATAAGTGAATTTGGAAAAAAGAGGAGTAATAAATATCTTTTATTTTTCTAATACATCAAAAAATTTAGTAAAATAAATTCAATATATTAAAACACTGGTCCAATGGTTAGAAGGATTAGATCTGTGTCACTATCAGTCCGTGCTTGGGAAGCATATAGAGGAAATAGGATCTCATACATATGGTGAAAGAGACACTTGAACAAGGTAATGACATGACGCGTCTCTAAAAAGTGATGAAAAAGCAGAACCCCCTCGTAACACTCAATACAATACATTAGTAGTTAGATTGGTGTATTTGACTCTTTGTGCATGACCACTAAAATACGTTATGTTTAAGGCTCCCAGCTTTGAATGTGACGGCTAATTAATTTTGCGGTCCACTACAAAACTTTCAAGATGTTTTCTATTTTTATCTACGAGATATTTAAAAATACATGCACTTGTTTATACGAGTATAGATTTATCGATCTATGAGGTACATGCTTTAAGTCTGATAGAGTATATTTTTGTACAAACTTCACTTATTATATTGCGCTTTTTGGGAAATTGCTTGACTAGATTTTTAGTCTTCTCAAAGAAACAATTATAGGATTCCACATTGTAAGGGAAAAAGAGAAAATATTTATTATCCCGATTGGAATTGATATGTTTTCCTTGGTTTTTGAGGTGGCATGTGCACCTATTGATATGTTTCCCTTGGTTTATGAGGTGGCATGTGCACCTATTAACAAGAGCTTCGTTTTAAAAAAAATGGAACTATATTCTTACTTGTCAATATTATTCTCACCCTGTGTTTACACCAAACCGTGTAATAGTTAAGTGATTTAATAAGGTGAGAATGCATGTTAATTAATCATGATTAAGCGCTAAAGGTTAAGTACAAACCATCAGCTTGGTGTAAATACCGAGTGCAGGTAATTAAGTTTCTACCATTTTACTTACCTCTCACTATGGGTGTTACGGCAACGGAAAGAAGGGGAAAAGTTATTGATCTTAGGTAAATTCTAAATTGAGAATTTTAAGTAGATAAGAAATATAAGTATCTAAAATATGCTCACAATAAGGTTCTCTTGTGAAGAAAAAATGTAATATGGTCTCTTCTACGATGAAAAAATCGCTTAATTAGCTAGCTCCGCTTATATTGGAAAGTGCAAAAGATATTTTTTTTTACGTTAATTTGTAGGATTGTTATTAATTTGAGACATATTCCTTAAAAGCGTACTGTAAAACCTAATGCTTAGAATTTTGAATTTAAAAAGTTATCTGATTCCAGATCTTCCTAAACAAACCGAAAACCATTTATTGTGCTACTCAAAATTTGAAATGAGACCTTTTATGACTCTATAACAAATTCATATTTCATAACGAAAAAGTAAACAATAAGGAAATGGAATCTCAGACTACTTTTTGGAAGTTAGATTACTAGATTAGATATTCCAACCAAATCACTTTTGAGACATGATTTTGTCACGTTGCATGCTTACATACTTTATCACTTATCATTATTGTATATGTATCCTCTTAAAATACCATGATCGAGTTATAAGGACCATCATATTATTTCATCCATAAGACCATAAGTCACTTGTCACTATCCCCCACCCCCATGCTGGCCATGCACCTTCCCCTATCCAAAATAAAAAGATTTTAAAAGAGCAAAAAAGAAGATATATAGAAAGGAAGAAGCATTACTCTAGGCTCCACTAAGCTTAACAATTGACGTGGATGATGCAAAATGAAAAAATTAAAAACAAACTTACTCATATATGATATTTATTATAAATCAAATTATATAGTCATGATAAATGATAGAGCATATATCAAAAGTACATTATATATTCATTGATATGGTGTAAATAGTGGATGTGATTATTTTTCTTTTTCTTTGTGTTATGATTAATTATATCTGAAATATACTCCTCAACTGTTTAGGGTAGTTGACGAAGAAAACATCACTTTAATATTAAAGTCAAATTAAATAAATTTGAATTGAAAAATATCAAAATTACATGAATAATTATTGTCAAATCGTTTAACGTCATTAGATAAAATTAATGTTAATGTAAATGTGATAGGAGTAGTATCTTTTCTGGCACACATCTAATAATAGCCAAGAATTTTGTTTAGATTTTGAACTATCCTTTTTTCTTTTTTTGGTTAAATCTCATTAGGAAAAGAAAGGAAAATAATTTGCAAAGATTGAACAAGAGGGTGGGGCCTACACTCGGTATCGGTGTCCAAATTAAGGGCGTGAAGATATTTGGGAGAAGATGGCAAAAATAGTCCCTTATGTTTGAGAGTGTACAAAATAGTCTTTCGAGGATCCACTATACAGTTTTGATTTCTTAAATTTGTTAAAAGTTAACATTCTTATTGTTTGAATAAATATTTATTATATTTCGTCGGTTAGATTTAACAGGAATTATTATGACAAAAGCTTTAGCAAGAATGCACATTTTGAGTTATAATTTTTATAGTTTCTGCAATCTTCGATTTATTCTAGAGTTTGCGCAGTCTTATGAGGTGTAAATTTTTCTATTTTTAAATCTTTTTAGAGCCTAATGTAGTTCTTGTGTATTACATATTTTAAGATTTGGTAGGACTTTCTTGATTCCATGGAAAATCTTTTCTTTATTATTTTTGTCAAATCTAATGAATATAAATATTTAAGAAATTTGATGGAGACTAGAAGTAGCAGAGGTTCATCAGAAACAACTTCTCTATCCCAATACAAGAGTAAGATCTGCGTACACTCTAATCTCTCAAGACCTACTTATAAGATTACACAAGGTATGTTATTATTGTTGTTGATGGAGATTAGAAATGTTAACTTTTGACAAATTTAAATAGCCAAAATTATTCAATGAATACTTAAAAAAATATTACCCTAAAATATAAGGGACTATATTTGTCATTTCCTCACATTTGGGTGTGGGAAAACTTTAATAGATACACAGAGAGAGGAGGTCCTTTCTTCTTCCTAGCTGGTGACATTTTTTCTTTAAATTTGTTGGCGGAAATAACGGTGGTTTTTGACGGTGGTGCCACTGGTGGTTGCCGGCAATATGACATAAAGTCTATAACGTTGCCGATCCAGGGTTCCACCTAAGGAGTAAAGATATATCAACCTCATTGCCCGCCTTTCTATCTTCTTAATAAAAATAAAGCTTTCCTTCTTTCATCTTCTTTGTCACTTTTTGTTCAGGTTTTCTTCTACCCTTTTCTCTGCTTTGTACATTTCTGCTTTCTTTTTTGTTTTCTGGATGCATTTTTTTTTTTGTTTCTTGTTCTCTTCTTATCTTTCTTACCTGCATGTCGGCTTGCATTTCCATTTCTGCTTAAAGTTTGTTTTGGTTCTTTTATTTCCTTGGGTATTATTTTGCCTTTGTAAAGAAACTCACATTTTAAATTTCTGGTTTATTTTAATGTTGCGGAGTGCTCAAGTTTTTGATTTTGAAACGTGGGTTGTGCTAGAAATGACATAAAGTTCAAATTTTTGCAGATCTTTTTTTTTTTCTCCCTCACAAAAGCAAAAGGTGTATCTTTTGATGAAACTATAGAGGATAAACCTAACATCTATTTCTAGTTTGTCTTAAAAGACATATTTGGATTTGAATTAAATGGGTCCGAGTGGAGCAGAATGTTTACAACCTAAAAAGAAAAATCATATAGTAGAACCAGAAAGTTTGAATTGAGGGTTAGTTAATTGATTGATGTTGTGGTTAAATGGTGAAATTGTTTACTCAACTCCCCTTTGTTTCATTGTTCTAATTGATTTGCCCTGCCATTTGAAGGATAAGGTGGAGTTGATGTGATTGATAGAAATGTCTTTCAAGAGCATTGTTCGTGAGATGAAAGATGGGATAGGGAATATATCAAGGAGGGGAGCAGAAAGAAAGCATTGGAGCAACAGAACCCGGTCACATATAGTCCCTGATGTGGCCCTTTCTGATCCCATTGAACAAGGGCAATGGGCTAATTTACCACCTGAACTTCTTTTGGATATTATCCGCAGGGTTGAAGAGAGCGAGGCATCATGGCCGGCTCGTTCTGTCATTGTCTTTTGTGCATCTGTTTGCAAATCATGGAGGGAAATTACAAAGGAGACTGTTAAGACTCCTGAGGAATGTGGTAGGCTTACCTTTCCCATTTCACTCAAGCAGGTAGTTTATCTCCTTAATATATTTCAGTTTCCTTTCTATTTCTATTGCTCGTTCTGTGATTTATCTTTTTTGTTTCCATGTTTAAACCAGCCGGGTCCCCGTGAATCCCCAATCCAGTGCTTTATCAAACGGGACAGAGCTAATTCAGTTTATCGCCTCTACTTTGGCATGACTCCATGTAAGTAAATATCGTCTGCCTATCCTAAACTTCTCTTCTTTTAACACTTGAAATGCGAGATGGATATTCTCTGAACCAGCTTCAAGCTTTTTTTTGTATTCGATTAATTAACTGAATTTGTCTTGTAAAGATCTTAAGATCCTGCTTTGACGGGGAACTTAAACTTAGGCTGATGTATTCTATCTGACATTCAAGTTAGTACACCAGATCGGAAATTCAGAACCTTTTATAACTTCTAGTAATGTTAGTGGTCTATGTTTCTTGTCGGAAATTCGTCCTAGTAAAATGAAAGATGCATAACTGATATTTTACTTCATGACAGCTGAGGATGAGAGGGATAAACTATTGTTGGCCGCAAAAAAGATCAGAAGGGCAACAAGCACAGACTTTGTGATATCACTGGTTGCAGATGATTTTTCTCGGGCTAGCAAAACGTATGCTGGCAAGCTGAGGCAAGTTCTACCAAGTTTCCAATTATATTTCCTTCACTCACTCCTCCACCCTTCAAAATAGCAGGAAGCAAAGAAAGAGCTTCAACTTCCCTATGTTAATAATGTTTGAAAATGATTTGACCAGGTCTAACTTTCTTGGGACCAAGTTTTCCATATATGATAGCCAACCTCCAAGTGATGCAGCCATTCAGCAACCTGGTAGACTCAGTCGGAGATTTCATGCAAAGCAAGTTTCTCCAAGAGTACCTGCGTGCAACTACAGAGTAGCTACCATTTCCTATGAACTCAATGTTCTTCGTACAAGAGGACCTCGGAGAATGCATTGCGCCATGCACTCTATCCCTTTGTATTCAATCCAGGAAGGAGGCACTGCTCCAACACCTATATCATTCCCACAATCTTTTGATGACAAGTCATTTTCGGCACCACTCTCAAAAGCAAAGGAGTCAGCTACGGATATCAGCTCATCTGGCCTTTCAAGGTCAGCAGTGACGGTGACTTCTCAAGAGCCGCTTGTGCTAAAAAACAAGGCTCCTAGGTGGCATGAACAATTGCAGTGCTGGTGCTTAAATTTCAAAGGCCGTGTTACTGTGGCTTCTGTGAAAAATTTTCAGCTAGTGGCAGCAGTTGATCCGTCTCACAATATACCAGTCGCAGAACAAGAAAAAGTAATTTTACAGTTCGGCAAAATTGGAAAAGACATCTTCACCATGGACTACCGCTATCCGCTTTCTGCTTTCCAAGCTTTTGCAATCTCCTTGAGCAGCTTTGACACCAAACCGGCATGTGAATGATTTCATGCAGATTGTAAATCAGGATAAACTTCCTTTCTTCTTTTTGGGCTGCTTCAAAATGTTCCGAGTTCATGTTCAATCTCTGAGAAAGTTCTCACTGCACGGCCCTTTATAAAAATGAGAATGTCAGTTGTGCCCGGTGTAGTTTCTCTAATAGTAGTATTCTCATGCTTACTGTTTCCTTGATCTAAAATTATCCTTAAGCTTGTAAATTATCATTCAGCTTTATTCCAGTTAATTAAGAAATTTTTTTTGATCTATATATGACCCATATAATCTTTTCTCATGAGCATAAGTTCTCAGTCCAGACCCTTGAGTCTACCTTCTGTATTTTCTGAGTCTTCAAAGCTGCATTTACATTTGTACTCTGGAAGACACAAGTTTTCATTAGTTCAATGACGTCTTGGTCATCATAAATTCATAATCAATTAATTGGCTTGTTCCTGCCGTTCGATTGGCAGATGTAGTCCCTGGTTAGATACAAGAACAATGGTGGAGAAATTGACAGATTACTCACCTACTTAATTACTATGAATCCCTCGGATTGAACTATTTTTAGAGCATATCCCTCCTACTATTTACAACTATTTTTTCCTAGGTTGTGTAGCTATATGCCCAAATGTGTCGTTAACTTATCGTTCCATTCGTCTAATTATTGTTGTTTGAGAGAGTTAGAGAGACTCCCAAAATAGAGAGGATGTTGTCTCTTTAGTTTGAGACAGTTCACCCTTGGACCTGACGGAACCTTGGTGATCATATATTCCAAAGATGCATTGGAATTTCAGATTGTTTGTGGTGAATTGGCATCTGGTTGAAGCTGATATTTTGGACCACTTTTTTTTTTTTTTTTTTTTGTATTAAACCAATTCCATAGACTCCGGATGTCTATGGTCATTGGGGGGTTTGGCATTGACCCCTACCTTGTTAATAGCATATCAAAATATACATGGGAGGAGGGCTACGCCATTACTCCCTTCTTTACACTAGTGAGGACAATCCTGCTTACTATAAGTCCCTACAAGCTAAGAGAACATTCACTAATTAGAAGCAGTTCTAATTAGCTGTGTTCTCATTATAGAAGACTATACTTACTTAAGGGACATCATAACTATAATACAAGAACATTTTACAGTGGACTTGCACCACATTCCTAATGAAGGTGCTGCCAATAGCCCGACAAAATATTTTATACAAAAGTTCACGCTCCTTTCTCTGCTTATGTTTGCTTCTTTCCTTCTTTTCCTGCTTGCATCTTCTCAGCCTTCTCTTATGTTTGTCCTTCATCTTCTTCTTGCCTTCCTAATTCTGAAGTTTGCCATTTGAGCCTTATCCATTCTCACTGCTCCTCTCGCTTGTGTTGGAATTTCCTGCATTGAAGAATATAGGTTAGCAATCAAACTATACTGTGCATTGCTTCCAAATTTAGCCAAAGAATCAGCTGCTGTGTTTGCTTCCCTGAAACAGTGTTGGACTTTGATGTTTCTCTTATCGAATATTTTGGACCACTTCTAGCTTAGATACATAGTTTGGTGACTTTGTCCTTAATGAAAAAAAAAAAAAAAAAAAAAAGGAAGAAAAAGTTGGGTGGCTTTTGTCCCAAAGCTCTATTGTCAATAATACTAGCTAGTATTTGGCAACGCGTATACACATGTTCTTTGTTTTGCGAAGATTTCGAAGTCCTTTCTTCTCTTTTTACTATCTCGAAGTTCTTTGACAATAGACGTACTACAACAGCAAATATGTTCGGAACTTCCACATTTTCTTGAATCATGTAAAAGTTGCTACTATGTCAAGGGAGAACTTACACAATTTACCAGGCTATTATGGCCATTTAAATCTGTATGCAATTTTATTTCTGAAGTACATGCAAATAGCTTGTCATCACCTTGTTTGAGCAACTTCAAAGACAACATTATTGATCCAGAAACTATGCTCATTTTTTAAAAAGAAAATTTCCACAAAACTGTTTTTAAAGGTTAAAAAAGATTTTTGAAATAAATATTTCTTTAAAGGACAAAACAAATAAACACAAGCAAATTTCACATGTTATGTTGTGTGTGAATTTTGCATTGAGGTTTGAGGAGAAGGGAAAAAAACAAAAAAGAGACGGGGAATTATTCCCTTTTTTTCTGCCTTTCCAGGCAATAAGTTTACTTTTCTACTAAGATAGAGCCAAATTAAAAAGGAAATACAAACAACTATAGCAAACTCGAAAGCAACTTTAACCTAGAAATCCCCAATTATTCGTCAATGTCCAGAACTAACTCGCTCGTCAAATTGAACAAAAAACAAAAATGACACATATATAATATGCGTGTTATGTCAAAATTGGAATAAGAGAAAATTACAGCACCAAACCGATAAATCGAGTCAAGCCGAAAAAAAAACCCGACTAATGGTTTGGTTTGACTTGGTTTTGTGTTGAAAAAAAAAAACCCTACCATAATTGGTTTGGTTTGGTTTTAGCTAAAAAAAGTCAGACCGACCCGACATTACGTGTATGCGATTTTTAAAATATTTTATACATAAAAATATTTATTTGTAATGTAATTTGTAAATATTTCCTAAATTTTTTATAGTTTTTTGTCTTTTATCATATTATTTCAAGCTTGAACTTAGAATTTTGAATGCCAATAAGTTTTATATCCCATGGATGTTAGTAACTCAAATAAAGTCCAAATCAAAACTAACGCAACACTAATGCTAACAAAAGAAATTCAATTCTAACAGCAAGAATGACAGTAATGTTGGATAATAATTATTTAGTTTTGCATAATTGGTTTAGAGCGTAAAAAATCATAGTTTAATTTTTTTTCTTTGACATACAATTAATACTTATTAACCGTACTTATTTTAGCATAACTTAGTATTTAGATTAAAGTCATTTTCTTTATGGCTTATTAATTGACAATACTTATTTTAACTGATTTTATTATCTTTTTTGTTGAATATTTTAATAGATGTCATCACCCATCTCACATTTTGTGTTATTTTTTTAAGAAACACCTTAGTTATATAGTTGTATCTTCTTGGGGCCCAAAAAATATTTGAAGTCAAAGTCATATGTTTTGTATGAAGATTTTTTCGGAAAAAAACCCGAAAAAACCCGAAGTTGAAAAATCCGAATTTTATTGATTTGGCTTGGTTTATAAATTTAAAAACCCGACGCATTTGATTTGGTTTGGTATTTGAAAAATCCGAACCAACCCGGTCCATGTACACCCCTAGTTGCTACTTCTAATCAATATTCAATAATGCTCATGTGTTTCGTTATGCCTCCTTATTTTTCTTCTAAATGTTTATGTTAACTAATCGAATGTACATCCACATCTAAATAATCTAATATCGTTTTTCAAAGCCCACAGCAAACCATTTGCCTAACATACATCATCTCCGCCCACAGATGTGTTTCTTCCACTATTAGGGAAAGTCTAGGGACTCATAATATATGAACTACAAGTCTTGTATATACCCAAACATTTATTTCCTTCTTTATTTCCTCTATTTGTAGGTCTATTGGAGTGATATTTTCGCAAATCTCATTAATCATGATGGTGTCCAAGTCTAAACAGTAGGAAACAATGTCCAGTCGAAAAATGGCCATATTGCTTTGCTTATTAAACATAAATTACTTATACGACAATGATGATCTCCCTTTCTCAATCTTTACCAAAATAGGCTATATACCATAAGTCAATTTTGAGGCGTTATGGACACAAAAGGATAATAGTAGTGGCATATTTCTAGGATTCAACAAACTCTTCTAGTATAAATTAGGAGCAAAAAATGATAAAATAAAACCCAACAAAGAAATAGAAGGAAGAGATGAGGTTTCATTAACAAATACAAAGTAAAGGTCTGTCAGGTACATAACAGCTAGCATTAACTGTGCTATGGTGCTCGATGGTCATACCGGAAAGTGAGATTCATTGAAAAGTTATTGTATTTGTACAAACGAATAAAATACTATACACCTGAATATGAAATGTTAAAATCATTTAGATACAAACAAAAACTAGATACAACAATAATTACACCTTCTATCCCCAAGCATTCTCGGCTACGGCATGAATCCTTTCTGTCTATGCCGCTCCATTTAAGCTGTCTCACTAACAAAATCTATACGATAATACGAACCTGTGAAATTGTACACATCCTACCATGCAAAAATATATCTTACTATCTACAACAAGTCAGTGCAAGGCCAACAGCCATAGTCGACACTACTGAAATGGAAAATTCAGCTAAGTGGCATCTTCAAACTGTTTCATTCTACGATATCAATAGCCAAAAGAGGTAAAACCAGACAGCATTACTTCTATTTTATCCGTTTGTTAGCAGGTGACCTGCGTTTTGAGAAAAATTTTCCAAAAATTCCTGTTGCTTTGGAGCAAGATTTCTGCTGAGTAGAGTCAATGACGGGGGTTTTAGGAATGTCAATATCCGATTCATAAGATTCTCCAATATCACTCCTCAGCAGTCTCAGCAACTCCAAAGCCATTCCCTTTGCTTTGTTGTTTCCATTAACAGATACAGCAAGAAGTTCAGAAAAAAAGGGCTCCTCATCCATCACCAGTTGACAATATTGAGCCCGTTGGGAGCATAAAGAAAGAAGAAGAGCCACTGCATGCTCCTGGTCCTTGCGATTGTCACGCTGCAGCAGTTTCACAATTGACGTAATGCATCCAGCAGTTTCAGCTATAGCAATTCTAGCATCTTCTTTGATGCACAAATTATCCAAAATGATAACACAATATCTTGCCAGAGCTGTATCCTCAAGAAAAGGAACCAACTTAGGAACCAACTCTGAAGGTGCAATCCAGGAACCTATTTTGCAACTTCCTGACATGTTACATAATATTTTGATGGCTGGTTCCTGTAATTCTCTACTCTGGGCATCAAGAATCTCCAGGATAGTACTGAGTGCACCAGACGCGGCAAATTTATGGTGGCACTTATGGTCGCGGGACAGTACCTCGAATATAACAAGAGCTTCTTTAGAAACCTCCGAACCAAGCAATAAGGTCAAAAGCGCAAATGCATCATCGTTCAAGTATGGCAAACTGCTTCTGAGACGAACGAATTATAGAAGGATCAGTATGTGGAAGACGAATAAGATAATAAAAACCATAATAATGATAGAAACTATACCATCAAATATAGAAGACCTCACATTCTAGTATTTCAAAAAGGCACAGAAGCATTATAACATTGAGCATATCAATATGATTCATTGAAATCAAAACTGGATTTTGAGGGGAAAAACAAGAAATTCTATCAAAGGGGAAGAAGTCGACAAGCTCACATTTCATCAGAAATTGTAATTACTTGAAAGGATTTCAAAATTTTGTTACATGGATTTCTTCTCCTCAGAGATTTGTTAGATTAAGTTGTCACCACAGAGGTTCTTTGAGTTTGAGCAGTTACTCTTTTACTAATCCGCTTAGGTGGGGGACAATCTACAATAAAGAATCACAGACACATACACAGAGAGAGAGAGAGAGAGAGAGAGAGAGAGCAAAGACCCGCATTCATCAAGAACTGCTAATAATGACTGGCATCCCAATAATTGAGCATCCTGATAATGAAATTTATGTGCATCTTCCAAGAATCTAATAAGTTTCTGAATAAATTTCTCCGACAACATCCAATCACGAGCTTCACCGTTTTGTTTCAACATGTTTCTGATATTTCCAACCAAGCTGCATTGAGACTCCCAAGAAAGCAAATTGAGCCTCGCTAAACGATCCAGTTCTATTTCATTAAAGCTTTCACCAGATTGAACTTTATGAAAATTGCCACTGCTTTCCAGTGACACGACACTGAAGTCATTTGGTGTCTTAGCATGAGAAGAGTGTGATGCAGGACCAGCTTCTGAATATCCCAGTGATAAATTGCTGAAGTCTATAGGTAGAGATAGATCCATCATTGAGTTGCTTAAGCTAGCAATGGAAGCGGAAGATGATTCCCGTGAGTGACCTACTGCTGCTTGTACACTAGGGTCAAGAACGCTAACTCCATGTGCTGTAGTCCACCTTGATATTAGGTCCCTCATTGAGTTGTTTGGGGTTAATGACAAATGGACCAATTTCTTTTTAGTTCTTGGACATGTGTCATTACCTTCAGTAAACCATTTTGCAATCCAATATCTTTCATATGTTTGTCCAGAAGCAATGACAACGGGATCATACATTAGTCTCGACGATAAAGGACATTTGAACTCATCTGGGATTAGAGAGCAGTTAAAGATATCCCTTTGAGCATCATTATGATGAAATCTCAGACGAGATTCCACTTCAAATTGATTTTCCAATGCGAGGGAGTCTTCATGCCGCAGAGTTCCATTCTCTGCGTGCTCTGCCACAATAGATTTGCCATTTTTGTTGAGAAGATTCAGAAAGAACAATAAGATTTTCCTTTTTGCTGGACTATCCCCCCCAACTTTCTCCAGCTGTTTTTTAATGGATCTTTTCTCTATCAAAAGATCTTTTGGAGATGTGATACGCAGGCTCCGCATAGCAATTTGAATAGCCTGAAAGACATGTTCTTCCCCTGAATGTGTTGTAGATGTATACTGATGAAGTAGTTCGCTTAACACCTTCCTTGCCTCCGCTTCAGATGGGTCCAAGCTGAATATCCGAGCCCTCAGGTCATCAACCAGTTGCGATATCTGCAGCCAATAGTGTAAATTGAAGTGCATTGCCAGAGCCATCAATCACATGGAAATAGAAACCGACCAGGTAGAGAAAAAAAAGGGAAAGAGAGAAACCATAGTCAAAGAATGATCTTTCTTCCTTCTCATTGATTGGAAACAAAGCTTCATATTGAAAGAAATCAAAGAGATGAAGGGACTAAATTGAATGAGCTAAAAGGATTAAGAAACAAAAAGCTTTGGCAACAGTAAATGGATAGCCTAATAAACACAGTGCAGACATTGTCAGTTAATCTGAAACAGAAAAATACCACCACAGACTTGGATGTAAAAGTAATAATCAAGACACATCAACAATCTCTTTGCCATCAAGATGGACAGGAAATTAAAGCAAATAAACACAGATAAATCTCTCAGAAGGAAGTTTCTGACTCACCTCTGTAGCCAACATTACAGGAACCATATTCTGCACAGAGTTCAAGCTTTGCTCAAGCAAGTTTCTTGATTTCTTACATCTTGAAAGTATAACATCTCCAGTTAGTGCCTGAACATATGGCGCAAATTTTTATCAAGATTAATATTCCATAATGTGAATGAACACACTAATTATTAGTTTATTACAACAGGTAGGTTAATAACTTAAAGAAGGATTGCACTTGCAGCATTTACATTTTTACACTTAATTGCGTAACCTGATCAAGTGTGCTAGAAGTTGGAACTATATGGATCTTCCCTCCCTACCTACGATATATTTAAGCTGCAATTACCTATAGAAGTGTAATTTTTTTGATAAACTGGAAAAAACCAATAAATGTTGGTGGTCGATGATATCACCCGCTGGTCGATGTTATACACTCTTTTCAACTAAGTTTCTACAAGGAATGTTAATGGGAGATATGTTTCACACAAGAAGAGTTAAGACATAACTAGTTTTCTAAGATAAGATGCATACCAAGTATAATTTACTGGATTCACTGCAATGCTGAAGGATGTCCTTGGCTTTGTCAAGTGCTCTGGTTAACTGGCAAAGTACCTGTATTCCTGAGTTGCATCCAGGACGGGCTTTTTCGATGGCTGGAAGTAACATTGAAACTCTAGTTACAAATTTAATTAGTTCCATGCACATTAGGCGATGCACCTGTAGTCATCACAAAATAGAGGAAATATTTAGTCATAAAATGGACTGTATAGCTGAAAATAAATAGCACAATGGTACTCGATAATGACAAGGAAACCATGAAATTTGACAGGTGCAAATGAGTCAACCACTTTTAATTTCGGATAAATTTCAGATTTGAATTATAGCATTCTCAATGAAGATTCTTGAAACTCCAAGAATTAAATAACTCTTTTATAGTTCATTAGGAGCTAGAGCTGACACGTGCAAAACTCCATTACCATAAAGCTTTTTTTTCCTTTCTCTTTATATATAGCGAAAAAAGGACTAGTGACTACTCTTACTCTTTCTTAATGTGAAGGCACCATGATTAAGAGGAATATTGCTTCAGAGATGAGGTCAAATCCGGAAGTTTTGAGACATCTCATTTGTGATTAGAAGAATGACTCTAGAGTAAATTAATTAAACAGAGCGTGGAGATAATATCAGGAGCTAAAGAAGAGAACAGATGAAAGAGCACAGCTTTCTAACCTTAATGTCACGAGGAGATGGTATCCCAACAACTGAAGCAGCATCACTCCCCATAAGGAAATTCTGCTAAAAATGAGCAGAAAAAACTTAATTTTTAATTTTGAGTGGTAAATACTAGTAGCTACTCGGCATATAACCGAGGAAAAACCAAGACAAGAAAATCCATACGAAAGGAAGGAAAAAATTCATCAGAAAGAGTAATATCCAAGAAAATCCTTCAGTCATACAATTTGGCAATGATTTGATATCATGGCTTCATTAGCATATATTGACAACAGCCTTGAGTTTACACTCTAAGTAATCTATTTTAGAGGATACAATTGCAGTATGCTGAACTTAAACTAATTTGGGAAAAGAGAAAAAACCAAGAAGAAAATTGTTGAGACATAATATAATTTAATCAAAAGTGGTGCTCTCTCTGTTGGGATCGAAATAAACGGGCGTCATGCGGAAGCTAATAATTGCAAACGTTGAACGACGATAAATCAGAAGACAATGAAAATATACTAAAAATGCATAATATTTTAATAGGGTTTGATCAATTGACCTACATATCGAAAACTAATATAAAGAAAGACATAAATCTGTGGAGAGACTCTTTATAAACAAGACTCTCTAAACGACTACATTGTGGATGCTATTGTGTTTTTTTGTGTGAAAGAGGAATCCTCAATTTATAGAAATACAAAACTTTTCCTTCAAGAAAGTATTAGTCAAATATGGAAGAGATCTTTTCCATCTAGAAAACATTTTCCTCCAAAAAAGGAATTCAATTATGATAGAAAATCAGGGCAAAATCCTAACACTCTCTAAGCTTTTAGATAATTTTAGATGAGTTAGTCACACGATTAAACATGGTAGCAGAGCTGGCAAGAGTTCTTAGGTTCAAATCTCACGGCCATCCAGAAAGCAAAAAACTATTTCCATGTGTTTGGGCCATAAAAAGAATCAGGCTCACACGTGGAGGGACATGTTGAGACATAGTCCAATCAAGTAAAAGATTAGATATTCACACAATTCAAAAGGCAGATCTGTCATTCAACAACAACAACATAAATCTTAGCAAGTACACAAGTAAGGCTTCATGCAGATGGTTGAGCCATGTATTGTCTTCATCTTAAAAGTAAAGAAAAACCAAGCAAGGAAAGGTGGGATTGGGCAGCAAAGGGAGAAAGAATGAAAATTTTACTAATAAAACCATTGATCTCAGGCTATAAAGGTTTAAACATGCTACCACATGAATACCCAATTTCTCCTCTCTATTCAACTTTCAAATGATTGAGAAAACACAAAGAGTAAAACTCTAAAACCCGGAATTTGACATTGAAAAGGCAAAGAGTAAAAAGACAAGCAATTGAGACTTAAAACTCATAAGAAAGAGACTAAACAAATAAGATGCAGATACCATTACCTAGAGGAGCGTAAAGCAAAACCCCTGCTCTGTTTAAGATGAAAACCGAAATTCTGTAAACTTGCAATTGTTTCTTTCAACTGGACACGCTAAAGAAACTAAGAAAACTGAAGTTCACCTTCAAATTCCTAGCAAGATTTCAAAACTTGGCGGTCAAGTGAATATCCTGCAGAAAGAGAAATGGTCAAAAAAGAAAACTCAACTCTTTCTCCTCAAGACTGGAACATCATCATCATACTCGCAATTATTTGCTTTTGATAAACCAAACATTAAGGAGACAATCTAACACCTTAGGAGCGGTAATATGAATTTATGATGATTATGTTGTAGATAAAAGCAGGCTTGGAAGGAAGTTGGTCGGAGACTTTCTTTGAATGCCTTGGGAAAGATCACAGAGAGAGGCAATTTTGTCTAGAGTCAACACATAATCTAAGAACTCCAAAGAAGACTGCACTTTACACAAACAGACAATCTTTCACCTTTGCCAAGTCTATGAAAGCTTAACCACCACTGCTTTTTTATTTATTTATTTATTTTAGTATTTTAGTATATACTAAAACTGTCACTAAGGGATGTTTGGTTTTCAGTGACATAATGGATGGATTGTTTAAGCAGTAAAATAATTATACAAGTACTATGATGAATAATAATGCATATTTTGTTATGAGATGAACAATATTAAATGAATTGGAAGTGTCTAATTAAGCTCATTTTGACTTTAGATACTCTTATCATGTAATACACATATTCTTATCCGATCATATTTGTACATAGTAATTCATAGATTCTCGTATAAAAGTTAGAAGTACAATATTTTTTTGGTATTAAACTCTATATACTTACGTATTGGTTATACAAAAATTATGGAGTAATATTAGTTGGCGTTTGGACATGAATTGAATAATATTCGAAAAAATGTAGTATTTAAGTTGAAGTTGAAAAATGGTATTTAGAAGTTGAACGTTGTTTTAGGACATACATTTCACTTGAATTTTTTTTAAAATTTTGTGAGTGAAAAAAGTTATGACTTTAACAACTCTTAAAAAAGTAGCTAAAATTGCCATGGTAATGTGTACCTAAATAAGTCTTCTGTATATTTTAAACCAAACGACCCTTAATTCTTTAAGGAATATAATAGAATTGGTCTAATGTTACGTACATAAAATATGAAGACAAGCAAAAGGGTAGAAGAAGTAAGAATTAAGTAATGTTAAAGGCAGAGCAGCCATCAGGGAGTATACTTTGAGGATAAAGACACAAGTCATTTTCTATTTACCTTCCTTGCATTAGCCAATAGCCTCAAGTTGATTATAAAATTCAATCTCGTTTGCAATTCGCTGTCGTTTCAACCTCTAAAACAGGAAATACTGATGTGACCACTGGGCCCACCTCATGCTAAAACATTTTTTTGCGCGGATTGCCCTTCGTTTGGGGTGGTCTTTAAATTTTACCCCTCAAATTTGTGGTCTTTAAATTTTGCCCTTCATTTGTGGTCTTTAAGTTTTGCTCGTCTTGAAAGGTGGAAGAATATATGAAGTTCGGGGTTCGAATCCCTCGGGGCATAAAATAAAAAAATAATTTCGCGAGCGCGACTGGGGGGAGTGTATGCGAATCCGGCATACAATCTTTAGGGAAAAGTTAAAGTTATGCGGATCCGGCAGTAACTAAACATAACTAAAGTACGCACACTCCGACGGTACTTTTAGTTAAACACAACTAAAAGTCGCCGGATCCGGTATAACTAAACATAACTAAAAGTACATTTCTCGGCGTATTCGACACGCATTTACAGAAAAGTATGCTCGTATCGAGCTTGCATTTTAATCTTCTTATGCGGATATTGTTCCAACTCACATGCTTAATCTCGGTTTACAAATTAACAACAATTAACATAAGTATGAATTCGGCTTGAGACAAGCAACCCAAGCGATATGTCCAACTTAACGGAATATAGAGTACTAGATTTTTTCGAATCTGAGCTATTAAATTTAAAGTAACCATAAAACTTTGCGTCCATGACAGTGAGTTTGTAGTAATTAAGTTATATCCAAAGAAATTAACAAATCAATATTCTGCAGATTCGTGTGGATCCTCGTATATATACTTCAAAACCTAACAATAAATTGTTCGAATTAAGGAATAGAGTTAGTATCTCACGTTAATGACAATGGGTTCGTGCCTCTGTGGTGTTTAACAATTAACATACTGCTATACAATGCAACCCATAATTAGTTTGGAATGACAAATACATATATATATCTTGAAAGGCAAAGTCCGCCCATAAGGCATAAGTATGCCCCCATCGCATAAGTTTGATAATTCGTTAACAAATTTACGTGCGACGTAGGCATACTTTTAACGGGCAAACTTGTATCTTTCGGACCGGCATAAATTTGTGAAGGAATTACCAAAGTTATGCGTTTTAGGCAAAGATACTTATGCTAAGTTCCCATGAGGCATAAGTATGCGTGTCCGGCGATAACTTGGCAATTCCTTCATAAGTGTATCTTGCCGGTGGGAGCATAGCGAAATTTAAACTCTGCCTTGCGAATTTTTTTAAAATTTTGACTGTGTGGGGGTTCGAAGCAGTAACGTGGGGTTTATGCGAAGGGCAAAATTTAAAGATTTCAAATATGAGGGGCAAAATTTAAAGACCACCCTAAAAGAAGGGCAATTCTGCGAATTGCCCATGCTAAAATGCCCAGCCAAATAATAAGGCCCATAAGTTCAATACGAGGCTCGATATCGTAATCTCGTAGTAAATTCCAAAGTGTATGGGGTCTGCTTCCAGCTGTATTTTTTGGCCTTCTTTGATGGACGATGTATATACATTTAACTTATTTAAGCACGATCAATGTAATATTTTTATCTTTATTAATCATGATATATCCATAATTTTCACAAATGACATTTTATGAGGTGCATTTAAATTATGTCAACGATTAGCAAATAAGTAAGCTAAATTTGTTTGCTAAAAAGAATAAAACTTCATCCAACTATTTTTAAAGCCAAAATTTAGCCTACCAAGCTGACAATATAATTTAAAAAATGATCTAAAAAGATCATTCTGTGCAAATTCAAATAGTCCAAGAAAATTGATAGTTTCTTTTCTTTTCTTTTTTTGGAGCAAAAATAGATTTCCTTTCCCCTTTGTGTAATTCATAGATTACTTTATCCTTTTTAAAAAACATAGATTAATTATCTCGTTACAAAAATAAAGATTACTCTATTTACTTTAGATATTTCTAATAACCTTATCAATGTCTAGTCTCTCTAATTCTCTATTCGCTGACATATAGTCTGTAGAGGAGTGAAGACGCTACACGACTTTCAAACTACTAATGTGGGAGTAAGATTTCATTTATCTCTCTTTAATTATTATTTTTTTATTCATAAACAGAATCCATAACTCTCTTTTATTTTCCACGGTCTATTATCCTTTTTCTATAGTGGCGGAAAGTAAAAGAGAAAAGGACAGGATTTAGTATTTTATTCTTAATTTGTTTGTTCTGTTTATTGGTAAGGGCGTGTTTAGATTTTGATGTCGACAAATCACAAAAGTAAGGCGACTGACTTTGTCATGAGCAAATGGTGTGGAGATTGTGATTTGTGGGTATTAATTAATACCATAACCAAAATGATGGCAAATCGACGTCATTTTTTTTAATTCCTAGTAAATGTCGTTTAAGAAAACAAAATAATTTTTATAATAGAGCTTTTACCTTTACATTCTAGTGGTATAAGTTAAAGTTTGACCATTATTTTGTTTCCTCTTTCTCTATATATTATAGTCTATATGACGACCATCCATTCTCTAAAAATAACACAAAGTTAAAAGGAAAAAAGAATCTTTGTACTAACCAAACTAATTTCACATTTAATGTTATTTGAGGCTAATTCACTAGGTGTCAGTCTAATTTAAATTAAAAAGTCGCCGCTAAAGAGCTGCTACAGCATATATATACATATGTTGGAATTATATATACACTTTATATACAAGAATTATACAGTTTATATACATATCTTTGGAATTAATCATACGTTTATTATACATAAATTCTACGTTAATTATACATTTATTATACACATATTATACAATAATGATATGATATTTATTTTTAACATATACAATAGTGATACATATTATATACCACAATGATACGGTTTTCTATAATACATTTTTTATACGTATGATACACTTTCTATACAAGATCGATACGCTTTATATACACATGCCGAAATTATATATACACTTTCTATACAAAAATGATACATATTATATACAAATATGATACAATTTTCTATTCTATACAGGGCAGTTGCACTGTGCTGATACACATCATATACACAAATGATACATATTATATACAAAAATGATAGATACCTTAGTTATTCACATTTTATACAGTTTCTATACATTACAGATAGGTACTGATACATATTTTATACACAAATAACACATATTATATATAAAATCGCCTCAAACATTTTTGTGTTTGGGTTTTTATTTGAAAATTGTCTTATTTAAATTTTGGCTAATGAATGTGATTAGTTTAGTGGGTATAATTTGGATTTAGAAAAAATTAGGCTAGAGGATGGGATTAGTTTTGGCCGAGCGGCCATATATGTCCTTTTCCCAAGTTAAAACCTTCTATTTTGTGGTCTGACATTGATTTCCTATAATCTTGTCAAAATAAACTTACATAATTAGCCACTAGACAAAAACTACTTCTAAATTACATCTTTTCTATTAAAAAATATCTAAATAGGAGTATATGATATGATAATAATTTTTTTGCTTAACTCTCTAAATAACTATAGAACAGTTTCATATAAATTAATTGGAGTAAAAGGAGTATTACTCTAATAATTGTACTGACATCTATAAAGTTCAGTAATGACACATTGTTTATTGGGAAATCTACATGGTGCAGCTAACATTAGACCTTATTTTTATCTAGTAGCTATACTTTAATTTATTTACGCGCAAGTAGGTAAAAGGTGTATATCAATCTGTTTCCATAACTAAAACATACAAAATAGGTTAAAATAAAAAAGCAACCCCTGTATCCACATTTTTCTCTCTTCTCTCTCTTCCCTCCCTTCTCTCTCTCTTCCCTCTCTATCTCTGAGCTTTCTCCGTATGTCCCCTGTATGCACACTTTTCTCCCTCCTCCTTCCCTTCTCTCTCCCTTCCATCTTTCTCTAAGCTCTCTCCTTTGGTGTTTTATCCTTTCTAGCAAAGGCGAATAAATAATTCATTCAAAGCAACCTTTAAACCACATTATATTACTCTGGCCACAAACAAAGATTTACATTTGATTTTATTTTTCACTGATAAAAGTCATTTCCGTAGTTGCTCGTATTCTTCGTAGAAATTAAGTTCAGATCTCTGAGTATTTTTCAGATCGGAGTGTAATGGTGTTGTTGTGGCTCAAATCCACTCGTTGGTGATTGGAGTGAAAGTGGCGGTGATTTTTTTAATTTTCTGGTTGTTTTGTCGTTTTCAGCAAGCATGGTCGGTATTTTCTCGCTGCCGGTAATACCAGATCCGGTCGTTTTCCGGTGCCGGATTTGGAAAATAGTGTTTCTTTTATGAGTGTATTCATTAATTTTTAGCATACAATCCAGTGTATTCATTAATTTTTTAGCATACGATGCAGTGTTTGCGGTGTATTTTATTTCTTGTATCCCGTATTTGAGTGTATTCGTTAATTTTTAGTGCAAAAATGTGTTTGGGGTGTATTTTTGTTTCTTGTATTTTGAAGGATATTATTTTGTATACAACTAATTTTAAATATAATAAAGTGAATACAATGTAAAAATAGCTACAAATGAATACAGTTGAGTTGAATATAACTTAATTGAGTACATTTAACTTGAATACGTGAAAAATGAATACGAAATCTGATTAAAAATGAATTTTGAATACAATTCGATTTTTGAATACGTTATTCATCTTGTGTGTAGCGCGAATACAATTAACTGTAGCTATTACTATAGCTACGAAATGTAATTAGCTAAAATATAGTTATGTCCAATTTAAAATCCCTAAATGTTAGTCATTTATGTAAAATACCCTTGTTTATTGGGAAGAGAAGTCAATTAAACATAAAGTAATTAAGAGCTTTACGCGGCCTTCTTTTGAGAATAAAATCTTAAAACAAAACTAGATAAAAACACAAAAGAAAATTAAATAAAAACTAACTTTCTTGTTCACTAAGATTGTTTATTGGTAAGAGTAGTCAATTAAACATAAAGTAATTAAGAGCTTTACGCGGCCTCCTTTTGAGAATAAAAACTTAAAACAAAACTAGAGAAAAGCACAAAAGAAAATTAAATAAAAACTCTCTTTCTTGTTGACTAAGCTCTCTTTCACCTTCCCACGCGTCTACCAATCTTTTATACTCCAAAGAGTCACCACTGAGCACTTTGAAATCATTTGACCAAGTATGATTGATGGATTAGCTTATTAAGGTTACTGTATAACTGCTTGTCAAATTTACTATAGGAAAACACTACACATGCATGGTAAGAGTCAATACACGTGAACGTTGATTACCTGATTATAATCAACTTCACCTACCCAAAACCTAAAAAAAAGTTTTGCTTTGCATAATTAATGTCATTTTCATTTTCCATGTGCTAAAATTTAACCCTAAAATTAGAGAATTTATTGCTTTTAGCTCAAATTATATACTCCATTAAGAGCATACTCGTTCAGAAATAAAAAATGGCAAATTTTAGATGTCTAGAATTTATGTGGTACTTCCAATCATTAGTGAGAGTATAATCAAAACTAACTAATCCGCCTAATCTAGGGTTTTGTCGGTTAAGCTGGTATTAATTTGATCTAGTACCGGTTCTTGGTATCGACCTTAATTCTCATGCAACTGTACCTTTTAGAAGACTTCGTCATCCCTCCTCCTTTTTAACAAATTGTGATAGACGACAGTCGTCAACAATGAGTCATTAAAAAGACTAAGCATAAGAAAAGACGTTCTAGCTGGAGGATTCGGGGCCGTTGAGAATTGGGAAGTCAAAATCATGCCATCTGCTGGGAAATTGACTGACTTGGAATTTCCTAATCCTGCTTGGGAAAATCTGTTTTGCTATTACAAAGGCTTTCTCTAAGGCCTAATTGAAGAGCTTATCAATTTATTTTTTATCAGAATAAACTAACAGATTTTTGACAGCGAAACTTTTCTAGTAGAACCCATAATTTTCAAGGTAAGCACCTTTGCTAATCTTCATGTCAAGTATGGGCAAAAGATCGAAGAGTTATCTCATATGCTTTTCACTTTTTGTAGCAGGTTTTTCGGGAAATTAACTTAAATTGCCTGTTCCAAGAAAATAATATACATATATCTTGGCCAGCAGTTTTGAATATTTTTGGCCTAGGGCAAAATGAGGGATCCTGGGAGATATATGTTTCTTAACTACGTTAAAAGACCTGTATACATAGTATATAATTCTATTCAACTCATCTATGTGGAAAATGGTTATATTTTAATTTATTATCAAAAAAAAAAAAAAACTGTTCGCTTTCCTAGCAAATGAAGCGGAGTAAGATTGGCTGAAGGGTTGTTGATAATGTTAGTGGTTCAAATATTCGACGAAAATACAAAGAAACACCTACTTAATTCAATGAATATCTATCCGCTGGCTTCAGATGTCATTATCAATAAATAATACTACTGTAGACAAGACGAAATTAAATGTGCTCTCTGATTGAGGCGGATGTAGCAATATAACTTGGGGTTCAAATTGAGCGCAAAGCATGCATGGGTATAAATTTATATGTAAAAAATTACTAAAATTACAATAAATAGTAAATATGAACCCATACTTTAGAAATATAATAATTTAATGCTAAAAATTTAAGATGTTGAATCCCTAAAATTTAAATTCTAGATCCGCCTCTGCTCTGATATACTAAAAATAAAGGGCATTAGGTGTACAACACGTCGAAATTTCCAACCGGTTGCAACTTGCGTGCTGAGTGATAAACGTTTCTTAACTCGTCATAATTAAGAGTTCTATGATAAAATCAGACTACTTTTCACAAGTCTAACATGATAGTATGGTGCCTACGGGAATACTTGGTGTTTAACAAATGAACAACTTAGAGCTAGAAGAACATCAACAAATTATTATCCTAATTTAGAATTCATAATTTGTCAGCAAAAGCAAATGTCTAAAAATAGTAAAACATGCTATTTAAAGTTCCCAACCATTCATGAGTCATGACTTATCAGTATAGTATAATACTAGGCCTTCAAGAAGCTAACTCAAGCATGGTTCTAGCCAGACAACCTCAGAATCGAAACATAATACACTAAATTTAACTTATCCGTTTGTTACAGCAGAAATTAACGAAGAAGACATTGTTGTCATTTGAGATTTTTCTTGACGTTTTTGTCAACACTCAGGTTAGTAGACGAATAATTCTGAAAAAACAGAACCTTTTAAAATCAATATCGACATTAATGTCAATATTGATGGCAATGTCAATGCCTGTGACATACCCACTTGTTTCAAAAAAAAAAAAAAAATGTCAATGCCTGTGGCTAATTCAGAGCTCTAAAACACAATTGAAGCGGTAAGCGGAAGTGGGCTGTTAATGGACTTCGGATTAATTTTACTGGGCCTGAATAAGTGTTTGTAAATTATTTTGACTTTAATTTGGGGTGGTAATCTTTAATTTTTGGCCCTTCAAATTTGTGGTCTTTAAGTTTTGGCCTTCGCCTAATACCCCGAGGTGAACACCAGCAAAAAAAAAAAATCGCAAGGCAGAATTTGCAGCGAAATTTTGAAGGACAAAAGTTAAAGACCACCATTTTGAGGGCCAAAAATTAAAGACCACCCCCAGCGAAGGGCAATCCTGCAAATTGCCTTGATTTTGACGGTTCACAACCGAAAGATAATGAAATTAGAGTTATTGACACTTTCTTAAGTACTAGTCTCTATGAACGTACTTTGTACGTTAATAATTGCACGTTAATGTTCAATCGATTAATAACTACACGTAAATATATAGGCAATCAATCAAGTGCATTGTAGATTCATGTTTTTATACTAATAATAATAATAACTACATAATTGTTTCGATTATTTAATGCTTCGCCGTAGGTGCTCCCCGTATTATCAAATTTTCTTTCCTTATTAATTTAGCACCACTATTCTATTTTAACATATTTGTGATGGTTATCTTAATTTATAATCTTTGTAACTTTATGGTTGGTCAGCTCTAATTTAAAAAGCTGTAATTTATTAACTATATGTCGGGGTATGAATCATTTGTTCCCTTAGTAAAATTGATGTTACTATACAACTTATTGTTGCTAACACTATCATACTTCTTGGTCAAACATTTTCTAGCAGTGTTTGATACATGAGCGTGTTTCTAGTTCATCCAAGTCCATCGATGTAGAACTGTCATACTTTACCCAAAGTTTACTTTTGCCCTATAGTCTTGCAAGCTTATTTTTGCCCATGATTAACTATCATTAATTGTCCATTGAAATATTGCACATGTATTTGAGTATTATGTTTTGTCAAAAACATATAAAATATTACGTAATTCTCCCCTTACCCCACCTAAAACCAAGTATATGTGCGTATTTCCATTTTTATTTCTTATATAAAGTGCATTCTATTAATTAGTGTTGCCACTGAGAGTAGTAAGATGACATCGTCTATTCACTTACTAAAATTGTGTCCCCTTATTTTTATCAAGTTTTCATTGAAAACTTGATGAATATCATAGGCTAATCAAGTCACTTAGTGAAACGACGTTGTTGTGGAAAATTTTGTGAACATGCAACTATTTCCATAATTATAAGTCCTAATGCGCACAGTGAGTTAAGTCCTAATAGGATTCAAACTTTTATCCTAAAAGTGTACCGTGAGTTAAGTCCTAATAGCATACAATTTTTAATTCTAATGTGTTATGTCCACTCCTTGTATGTTTTTATCCAAATTAATAGAATAGTTAAGGCTATAAAAGTCGTCCAATATTTAAAGGATATTTTGGTCAACCAACATTTATATTTATGCTTTTAAAATAGTATAGATATAGATTTGCAAAAGTAGCGACACTTTTTCAAGGCGGACATCCATTTGGCCACTAAAACAATCAGATATTGACGGCTTAACAAACTCAAACAAATAATGTGATAGATAAATTTCCATTACCAGCACAAGAATGACAAATGTAAAGGGATTTTTGACTGCTTTTATCGGTTCAACTTCAACAAGATTCAGAGTAAAATTCATGGATACCTTCAAAAGGGATTCCCGTCAGACTTCCTTTTTCCAATTGGGTTGGAGGTCCTGGATTCTATAAAAATAACAACTTTTTAACAAATTATATACACAAAACAAAAGAAACAGCTCCTCCCCACCCACTCCCAAATTTTCGTCTTGTTTAGTTCACCTTTTCTTTTGGGTCGTCTTCATTTTTTCTTTTTTAATGGGTGGAGAGGAAGGGGGTAGAAATTTAGTTTGTATCACACACAATTCACAAGTTGTGCGAGATTTTTTTTCGTTTCACATATTAGTGAACTAAAATCTTATATTTTTTGGTCCACAAACTTTGGGTTTACCGATTGGTGAAAAAAAAGAGAAGAAATTTCATAAAACTCGTGTCAATTGTATGAGACACAAAGTATAATTTCTTTCATTTTCGTCCTTTTTGTTGTGTGAGTATCAAGTAGTTTGATCGGAAATATTTATCCACACTCGATGTTTACATCAAACTGTATTAATTTATTACTGATCAATAGTAATAAATAAAAATGACGCTACATATATTTAACTATGATTATATGACTAAACATATGGGAAGACGGATCTAATGCATGCATTTATTTGTTTGATGTGCACTAGAGGCTCGTTTGGTTAGAAAACAAGATATCTCGGGATAACTAATCCCGGGATTGTTATTCCACCCTCAATGTGGGATAAAAATAACACTTAATCCCGGGATTTTATTCCAACCAAACGTGGGATAATGCGACACTAAATTTTTATCGTAGGACTATTTTTTGCTTATCCACCATACCAAACGACCCTAAATATTTCATAGTTCCAATGTGACAAACATACATATATTGGGGAATTACGTAATCAAGTATTTTAGCAAATGAACAATTTCTCCTATTAGTTCCGATTAGCATAGTTTCAATTAATGAGCTTATACCGCTAACCAGGATTAGTATACAAACTTAATTTATAGCTATGAACTGAATGGAACTGAATGAACATGAATAGCTACAAGTAACTGCATATAGAGCTAAATATAGATGAAGCTAAATGCATTTTTGAAACACTTCATTCTATCATCCTTGTCTGGAATCTTTGAAACCGTGCCCCAGCTTTCTCCAGAATTGTTGCTTTTTATTTTACTGGACTCATATAAACCATGTAAGGTGGCCTATCACATTTGGTTACTTTATTTGTCACACAGCACTTCAGAGATCTCCATATTCTTATCCTTTAGAACAAAATCACACAAAATCCTGTTCGATCCTCTATCACGATCAGCCTCACGACGTCATTGGCATATTGTGCTTTTCTCTAGATTCTAACAAAAGGACGATTTCATCTTTATGCTATTATTTATTCATACAATCAGAGGCGAATCTAGGATTTTTGAAATATGGGTTCACTACTTTAAAAAAAAAAAAAAAAAAAAAAAAAAAAAGAAGAAGAAGAAGAAAAAAATGTATTAAGTGGGACTTGATCCTAATCTGTAAATATAACTCAACCTTCAACCAAGTAGACCATTTAAGCTTTTTTAGCATGGATTCGTGAGATAGTATTATCTTAATTTTAGAAAATATATACATAAAAAAGCTTAGTATTACATTTATAAAAAAATAGCGTGTCACGTGCGTCTAATTTTAGCACCTAAAATCACCCCTGCATACAACCCCTCTAAATTTAGCACGTTTTTATTCAAATTTGCTTTAAACTATGTGTGATTCTAATTACTTCCAGTACTTGGCTTTTTATAATTGTTACTATCTCAAATCATAATTGGTCCTAATTACCCCCATGTACTTGCCTTTTCTATAATCCATGTGATATCAAAATGACGTTTGGTTCGTGAGAGTGTAAAATAACAGCCATGTCATATTAATCTGATGTGTGAAAATAATCTAAAATACCATTTCCTTTTATATTTAGTCATTCGAACGGCTATTTCCTTATCTCCTTCCATATATCTTCTCTATTCCTCCATTAAAATATAACTACCAATTTGTCCTTCTAATACCATATTTCTTTTGAGTGGGTAACAATCATAAAAAACCAAGTATAAGGGGGTAATTAGAACCATTATTGTTTGAGGGCATAGCGATCATAAAAAAGCGATAATAAATTAATGCGTTAAGCTTTCCCTTGCATCGCGCGCATAGCGTGAAACTGTGGTTATTGTGTTCGACCCTTTTATCGAAGAGCTGATGGTTAATTTTATAGCTACAAATTAACCAGATGGAGTTCATTAATTTACACGCAGGCAGTTGTTGGACTAATTTTTGCAGCAGATCCTGGCCGGGAAGTTACGCATTTTCCTGCCTAATGGAGATAAAGGAATCCCCTTTATTTTAACAGATTTATTTTTCCCACTTCTTTCTTAAAATATTAAAAAATAACTACTGAGACAAGCTTTCTTGAAAAAATCTCAGGTCCACCAGCATGCATTGTGATAAAATGCCTACTACGAAAGAACGATCTGAAAATGAAACTTTGGCCAGTGATAGATACAACATGATAAGGAATCCAAATATTTGAATCTGAAGGACCACCACTTATATCAGAATATCCATCCGCATTTCCCCAAGTCTCTCTCATCCTATGATTACACTCCCACTATATTTACCTCAATTCCCCGACATAGTACTAATTAACAGTGCGAAAGAATTTGTATACTATTAAATCCCTAAAAGATTATGAGTAATTAACCATTCATAAAAAGTACTGGCACTTATAAGTTTTGAGTAATTAACCATTCATAAAAAGTACTGGCACTTATAAGCTGAAAAAACTAAGGTAGGTTGCCAGCAAAACATGTTAAGTAAAATACAAATGTTAAAAAAAAAAGTTTGTTGGTATATACAAGTAAAATCCGAATTCATTCATTTGGTAAGACTCTCTCAACAAGAGGCTCTAAGATTCGATTTTATGCAGATCAAATCGTCTGGATGGCATGGGAGTACAATACAACGGTGTGTAAATGTGATATTGTAATTTTGGAGATACATAAAGAGTAATTGTGAAACATCAACCGTATTTGCCAGAGGTTAGGAAACAACAGATTTGGCACTTTGATGCTAATACTAGAGAGTGATTATTGACAATAAAAAGTAGGAAAAACATTGACCAACTGAAATCAGAGACTATTGACTATCAAACAGAGAGTAAGCATGAAATTATACTTTGTGAAGCATTAAACTTTTCAAAACATTCTTTTGCCTCATGCAATTAGGACGTGACCTAGTTCCACTAACAAAAAGGCCATGGTCCATTTTGTCAAATATGCTTAATAGATATAGGAGGTACCACAAGCTTGCTAAGATATTACATCGACTTGAAGAATAAACCAAAGAATCCAAGTACAGGCTGAAGAAATACCATCCACATGTTGCCAAAAAAAAGAAAGATATAACGACAAATATAAATACTTTTCCAATAGTATAAAATAATTACTTGATGATTTTTGGACTATATTGTACAATTCGTACATCTTACTCTCCACATAAACGAAGTCAAGATGCTCCTACTCTGACCCAATTCCATTACCTTCAATCTGTATCAATCTAAAGGCCTTTCAGCAATTATTATGTGCTAGAAATATACACGTATATAGAAATAATAACTGGGTAGCTGAGATGTATTCCGCTGGGAGGCAGCTCTATGCCCCTCCTTTCCGAAGCAAGATACGAACTCATTCTTATGTAGAAAATGAAATGGATAATTCGGGTAGTAAAACGATCAGTAACATCTGACCTATATTTGCGGTCTTGCGGATGCTGCTAGTTCTAGTGGTTTATTGATGATAAAGATTTATTAGAAGTTGAAAAAGGCTAGTAGGTTTCCGTACAGATCCTTCAAATGTACTAAGAAATGCAGTTTTGATCTACGCTTATCGTCCTTTTTGATTTCTTACTATATATTATTTCTTGTACCTTGAATATCTTAGCTTATCTTGTAGCCCATTACTATTGCTTTTTCTCGTGACCGCTTTATCGTGTTTTCTTTCGTTAGTTGCATTTTCATATTGCTTTGTTATTTGTCTATTCACCTTTTTCTAAATGCTTTTTTTCACATGGCGTCTTTCTGAAAACAGCCTCCCTATCTTTCGAGACAGGGAAGGTCCGCATACACTTACTTTCCTGACCTCTACATCGTCGATGTCATTAGGTGGGTAATGTTGTTGTTATTGTTGAAAAAGCTTTTGACAAGACAGTGAATCAATGATCTATGTTCAAGTTAGGGCCTAGGGGTGTCTAACTTAATCCATAAAAACATGACCCGTACAATGCGTAGTTTGAGCCCATTTTGATCCATCCAGTTCGGCCAACAAGATTGGGGTTGATATACCGTCCTAATTAACCCAGGGAAATTTTGTCAAAACATTTTAAAGAAGAGAATTTTTTTAATATGATATATATAGCAATAATTTTGGGTACTTAAAAAAATATAAAAGAACAAACGCAGAAGTTACATCTTAGTAAAAATTGGGCAGGTAGGTTATGACCTGCTTTTTGGCCTAACTCATTTTATTTCAACCCGCCCATTTATTCCTCAACTATTTTTATTTGACACTCAATGATTCCATCTATCAGCAACAACCACTGCCATCAGATTGGGGATATTATACCATAAAAATTACATTTGCCAAATGCAGACCCCCCCCCCCCCCCCTGCCCCCCAAGGTTACTGGTTGATTATTCCATACTAATCCATCTTCCCTTTCTACTAACTGCCAGCATTTAACTAACAAAAGGAATTGGACTTAATTATCGAATCTGATCCTGAAACTTGGTAGTTGCAATTTATCCAAGTGGCAGATCTTGAAAGTCAGCGACCACCTTAGCTTCATCTAAAGAAATGGCACATTTTGTATAAACCATGCGCTACATGATTAGCCTCCCTAAAGCTAACATCGTCATTAGCTTGGTGTAGAATCTGTTCAGTGTGTCCTTCACAGTGGTCCTCAGCTTATAGTGATTTAGGATAGAGACATGATTCATGAAGATAAAGTAATACTAGTACTTACTTAAACAGAACATAAAAGTCGATTATTAATGCAAACAAAGCTTAGGCCTTAGCCTATATCACTTTAGGTCAGTATAGGAAAACAAACTCGAGAAGGTTATTAAAGGTGCACTCCTCTGAGAAAATAAATTTATACTGACAAGACAAAAAGACCTATTGTCCGTTCTGTTAAATGGCAAAAACTATTCAAGCAACAGATTTGTAATGCCACGCAAAGATGTTGTTTATTCATATGATGCAATCATGCAACAATAAAAATTTATCTTAGTATGTAAGATCGCGCAATGAGTGTCAACTAGTTTATAGATAATCCTTTTAAATTCAACTATGAAAAATCATGGTTCTAACTTCTTTTATGCAAACCTGGATGCCATACCCTGTTATAGCAAAAGAGTTCTATCCAAGGGAAAGAACAGTCAACCTGATGATTCCTTTTAACAAGTGACAACACAATATTAACAAGAAATTAGATTGATGCATATATGGAAAAATGTAACGCCCCATCATTGACTTAGAATCTCTTGCAGTTTCAGGCAGTAAACTGCATCAGCTAGCCTGCCCAGACCATGAGTCCCTTTTAATCTGGAGTATCTTGTCATGGGAACTGCCAATTAGGAATGTCAATAGAAACAACCCAAGTGTAAAAGAAACTTCAAATTGGTGAATATAATAGTACGGACAGGAATAAATCCTTTTTTTTCACCCCCTTATCACCAATAAACAATCCAATTCGTCGAAAATTACCCGGTTCTATTTTCTTAATCCTCTTCTTCCCTTTATTGATTCCCTAGTTCATGAGTCCTATCAATGTTAAATACTAATATTCCAGTACAAATGTTATAGACCAAGAAAGCAAGAACTATTAACAATGACCGCCAGGCATGTAACTTATTCTTCTCCTTCATCATTTAATTTGTTCTACTTGTGGTTTCTAAAGGGACGAGTCACCCCTTTGATTATTCCATTTGCATAAGTTTTTATATTCCCCAACTGGCAAAGTACCCCACCCATGTTTTCCTCCTATTATAAAGAGCTCCGTCAACAACTTCTCAAAACAAACCTCACTCACTTCAGCAACTACCTTCACTTCCAATTTATTTCACAGTTTTCAGGATTTGCTCAAGTATACTTCAATTTCAGTTAGTCATTTTTATCATCAGCCAAAACAGACTTTCAGTATCAAACAATGGCATCAAACTCACTCACTGCTTGGACCCCAAGAGAAAACAAGAAATTTGAGCAGGCACTTGCTATCTATGATAAGGACACCCCTGATCGCTGGCAAAACATTGCTAATTACGTAGGTGGAAAATCAGTTGAAGAAGTTAAACAACACTATGCTATCCTTATTGAGGATCTCAAGCACATCGAGTCTGGTGGCGTCCCATTTCCAAAATACAAGTCTGGTGGAAAGTCTCGTTGAGCTAATCAACAAGCCAAATGCAGGTAACGATCATGTTATTTCGTAGATTGTGTGTACGTATGCGCGATAAATATTTAATATATGTACATATAATTAGATGGAATTCGCCTCTATCCCCATATATGCATAAACCAATTGGTTTGGTACATTAAAAAATAGCTTTAGGTCATGAATAATCCAAAAATTCTTGTGATCAAACTCCTTATCATTAGTATTAATATATAAAGGTAATTCCTGGCCATGCACATTCCATTCAACTTCTTATCCTGTCATTGAGCCCACATGAGTCTAATCCCCCTAGCTCTCTTGGATAAATAAAATTCCTAAGGTCCAATACTTCTAAATACAGGTGGGAGTTGAGAGACTACCTTTGTCTCCACTTAGATACTCCGTACCCAACCATTATCTAACTCAATATTTTACTCCTTACTATTGAAATCTTTGTCATTCTAAACATAGCATAAAGTTCGTCTTGACATGACATTTTCTCTTTTTTCATAAAGTCATGTAGTGAAGTGTTACTTTAATGAATCAACTGTCAATTCATGAGATGAGTCAAACTTTCAACTTTGAATCTACTATCCTTTTTTTCCAAAGTAATTGATCAAAGTTCCACTTTATGCAGGCATACGAGGTATAATTTATGCCGTATAAATACCACTCAAGTTGAAGACGTATGCGGACAAATTACAGAAAGGAATAATATTACTCTCTGAAGATGTATGCACTATTTTTTTTTTCTTGTAGTGGGATGTGTTACAATGGTATAACCATTAATATCCTTTTAAATTAATAAAAAGCATATTATATTTTATGGACGCTGAATAAAGATACGGTACTGTGCTCTGATTGATGCCAAAACGTCTCATCAAAATACTATAATTGCACAATTTTCATATTCATTTATTAATTAAACGCTGAAATGGACGATTAAGAGGAATTAAAACATCCAAGACATTAGAGGTGGCAATTTGATCCCATATTTAGAAAATTAGCCCATTTTACCCACATGTTAGTGAGTTCGGTCACTCATATTAAGAATTAGGTAAATATGAATACTCAATCTTATCTCTTTAACCTATAAAAATAATATAGGTAAAATATGAAAGATCCATATAACACACTAGATCCGATAACAACTCATTTTGAAAATGAAAAATTTCTTTCTTACTTTCCACCTCAACCCTTACCCCACCACCCACGCCGCCATGCCCCCCACCCCACACTTTTTTTTTATTTCATATATTTTATTTTTCTTGTATTAAAAGCTTATAAAAAAGGAGAATTTTTTTTTTTCTTACCTCCCACGCTAACCCTTACCCCACCACCCACCCCGCATGCCCCCACCCCCAAAAACTTTTTTTATTTCATATACTTTATTTTTCTTTTATAAAAAGCTTATAAAAAAGGAGAATTTTTTTTTCTTACCTCCCACTCCGATCCCTACGCCCACCCCCACCATACCCCCCTCCCCTAAAATTCAATTTCATATATTTTACCTTTATAAAATTTTATAAGAAATGGAAAAAAAATTTTACCCCCAACCCCCACGAACCCCCACCCCACCCCTCTCCAACCCCTCCCCCCCCACCCCAAAAAAAATCAATTTCAAATATTTTACTTTTATAAAAAAATTATAAAAAATGAAAAAAAAAAATCTTACCCCCACGCCACTCCCTCCACGACCCCCACCCCTCACCCATGAAATTTATATGAAAAAATTAATTTAACTTGACAAAAGGAAAAAATTATAAACATACACTTGAAATAATATTACACTTGTATAATATAAGTTAACCCATAACCAACCCAGCCATTTATCACCCAACCCATATTTATCCACATAAAATATGGGCGATTTGAAACCCAACCCATTTTTGTTCAAATCATTTTCAACCAAACCAAATCCAACCAAACCCACCCATTTGCCACCCCTAATTTAAGTACACATACTTGTGATGATACGAAGGCTTAAACTAACATAAAGGTTCAAAACAGAGTACTCCTAATATCATGTTCTACATGAGCTGAAATACGAAGCTTCTTAAACAGTTTGGTCACTGATGGATCTTTTGGGACGACATTCCTATGGTACATGAAATACGAATTCCATGGATTCAATTGAATCCAACAATTATTAAACAAAGTTTAGATACATATGCCAAAAATTATTAACATTCCAAGAAATATTAAATTGTGAACCTGTAATTCAAAAATGCAGAGCTAACTGATAAGAATTTAAAGATTCAACCCAATCAAGTTCAATCTTTGATCCGTCTTCAGTTAAGATTTATTTTGTTCACTTTATTATCAAATTGACACGTCTAACTCCACCGACACTTGCTGGTATTTTTTTCTAAGGATTAATATCAATTTACACTGTACAACAACAGCATACCCAGTGTGAATCCACAAGTGGGATCTCGAGGAAGGGTATAAATGTATCTTCTTAGACAAGAGAGAAAATTGCTTTCCGAAATTATCAATTTACACTGTATGCTCAAATAAATGAAAAAAAAGAAGCACAAAAAGGGGCGGATCCACCCTTTAGGGTGGGGGTGGCATGACACTCCCTAAATTGATAAAAAATTTATATACTTATGTTGTAATTTGCTTAAACTAGATTAAATATTTAATCCTGCCACCCCAGTTGCAAATTAGACAAAGGTGCCATGGCTGGTGTAGACACAAGTTTGAATATATCTTAAACATTTTCCGACTCCTGTTTTTCTTTGTGCTTTTTAGTTCCTTTGTACCAGTCATATCCCTTTTCGGCTCTCTCAATTTTCGATTTATCTTTTTATTATTTATAATTTTTTTCCTTTATTTTATTATTTTATCTGTGATCTCTAGCGAGAACACATAAAATAGAAACTTCAAAATCCCTTAAATTAAGCATTTCTCTTAATCTCAAATCTATGAGTCTCAATAAGAATTTTGGATTGAGATCAAAATTCAATTTTCTTATAATTTCTTTTGTTGGTTACTCCCTCCGTCCATATTTACTTGTCTATATTTGACTTGAGACACTTTTAATAAGCAATAAATAAAATGAGAAATGAATTGGAGTACTTAATAATAGGGTAAAATAGATATAAAATGGTAAATTATGTCTTGGGTTTTCAAACTATACAACTTACAAGTAAAAGTGAACATCTATTTTAGTATAGCAGATAAATAAAAATGGACGGAGGGAGTGTATTATAAAAATTCGTGCTTTTCTATAATTGTTAAATTCAATTTAAATCAATTTACTACTTAAATTGTGATGGAAATTTCGTAAGCATTGCTTAGAAAAAACATGAAATTTATGATTTATTTTTTAGAACTTATAGTTTATCTAATTCTACATTTACTTATGGGGTATAATTTACCTGTTGAAAAGTTTTTCTATAATTTTTCTTATTTTGATTGGTGTAATTTCCTTATTGAAGATGTTATTTTACTTGTGAAAGTTCGTTTTTTAATATACATAAAAGATGTAAGTTCTTTGGTGAAAATGTTAATTTTACTTATATTGTTAATGGGTGTGATTCCTTGTTTAAGATGCTAATTATGTTCGTTTCTTGATTTTAGAGATGTCATTTTCATATTTGCAAATAAAAAGCGACTTATTAAGTTGACCCGAAAACTCAAAAGAGATGGACCCGACCCAAATACACGTTTCTAACAAGATGTACATTGAAGAAAATTACGACACCCGCCACCTTCAAATCATAGATCTGTCGCTGAGCATAAACCTAAGTACATGTAAGGACTTACGCTTAGCTTGTATCTTTAACTTGTCAAAGCAGATTTTGGGCCTTCGAAGAATGATCTAAGTTGCTTAATCGGATATGTTAAAGGGAAAAGGACATATATGGCCGGTTGGCCATAAATAAACCCACCCTCTAGCCCAATTTTTCCCAAACCCAAATTATACTCACTAAACTAATCCCATCCATTAACCAAAACTTAAATAAGATAATTTTCAAATAAAAACCCAAACATAAAAATATTTGAGGTGATTTTTATATATAATATGTGTCATTTGTGTATAAAATATGTATCAGTACCTATCTGTAATGTATAGAAACTGTATAAAATATGAATCATTAAGGTATGTATCATTTTTGTATATAATATGTATCATTTATGTATATAATGTGTATCAAACACAGTCCGCCCGTATAGAATAGAAAATTGTATCATTTTTGTATATAATATGTATCATTTTTTGTATAGAAAGTGTATATATAATTCCAGCATATGTATATAAACTGTATCAATCTTGTATAAAAAGTGTACCATACGTATAAAAAAATGTATTATAGAAACCGTATCATTGTGGTATATAATATGTATCACTCTTGTATATGTTAAAAATAAATATCATATCATTATTGTATAATATGTGTATAATTAACTTATAATTTATGTATAATAAATGTATGATTAATTCTAGCATATGTATATAAAGTGTATATATAATTCTTGTATATAAAGTGTATATATAATTCCAACATATGTATAAATGTTGTAGCAGCCCTCGCCACAAAAAGTCTTTTTTTTTTTTTTTTTTTTTTTAATTCCAGCTGTTGTACAACAAAATCATTCTTGTATATAAATTATATATAATTCCGAGCATATAAAAATTTTTTTGGCATTAATTTGGGCGTATCGACTACTCAAATATATTAGGCCAAATGTTGGTCAAATATGACATTACTTTGGGATATTTATTGAACACAGCTTTAGTGGTGACTTTTCCCTATGTTATATTATTATCAGGGTCATCAAGAAACCTGAGCTAGGCCCAACAGGACTTGACCATTTGGGGTGGACATGACTGCACAGCCCAAGGAAGTAGATCAATGTCCAAAGTGCACCTCCAATGCATGGGTAAAATGAGAATTACCCATGATCAAATTAAGTGAAGCTTTTATCAACCTAACGAAGTCAAGGTTCAAGAATTTTTTGTCCCTACAACATAGAATGAGAACATTCTCTCTCTTTTTTTCTTTAATAATTTTGTTGGCCGTTTGTTATGATGATTTTTTCATGTACCCCTTATTAGTACTCCTTCTGTCCCAATTTATGTAGGGCCGGGCATAAATACCGAAAATTAAAAAATCGGACCGAACCGAATTAATTCGATTTTTTGGTTTGGTTCGGTTCGGTTTCAGTTTACGTTTTCAGAAATTTCGATGTTCGGTTTTTAGAGTTCGGTGTTTCGGTTTAAACCGAAATTTAATACATTACTCAAAAAAATTAAAATAGTCCCGGCCCATTAAGTTTAAGCAAAAAAAAAAAAAAACTGATTTGTAACAAGCCAAAAAAAATAAATTGTAATATCCTTAACAAAGGAAGGTGACTAGGATGTGTCTTTAGGATTAATGTATGTCCTTTATGTGTTTTCTTAATTATTTTCTCGTATGTACATAACACAAAAGTAATCCTATATCATGGTTATGGTTTTATAATCACTTGTGTATCCCTGTTTGTTTGATTTTGATTTCAATTTATCGAGTTTTATGTTTCTCGCTTTTAAGAATATGAATTAGTGTAAATGAAATCGCTTCTAATATCATATAAAAAAACGAATTGAAAAAATCAAAACCGAACCGAACTAGTTTGGTTCGGTATTCGGTGTCCACCTTCAAAAAATCGAAACCGAAATAACCGAATCGAAGTTTGAAAAAACCGAACCGAAGAACCGAACGCCCACCCCTAAATTTATGTGATACACTTTTTTTTTCAATTTGTACCAAAAAAGGATAATACATTTCTATATTAAGAAATAATCTAACTTAAAACTTCCCTTTTTACTCTTAATAAAATGATTTACAGCCACAAATATCTATGACTTATTTTAGACCACAAGTTTCAAAAATCTTCATTTCTTTTTTAAACTCTGTGCTTAGTCAAATTATATCACATAAATTGAGACGGGAGAGTACTAATTATTCGTCGATCTTTATCTCTAGTTAATTACATTACAACTTGATTTTAATAAAACAGTGTGGTAACTACTTCAGGGACATTTCAATCTATGTGAATAGAAATAGCTTCAAATGATTTATTCTCGAGACACTTGGAAAAACAAAAGAAAGACAGTAGAAATTTTTTCAAAAAAATTGCTAGAAATTTTGAGAAGTTGTCCGTTGGTTGAGAGCGAAATCAGCAAAGCTGTAATAAAATTACCCACCAAAACTATTCAACGGCAAAGACTTGGTCTTACCCATTTTTATTACGTGGCAGTAAAATAGTAGACCTCATTTCACATGCATCCACGTTGCTATTTTGCCTCTCTAAAGAACCGCTCTGTCCAACTTCCAACTTTAAACTGTCCCGTATATATATCTTCATGTTTCATCTCACCCTTTCGTAATTCAAAAAATTGATAATAATTCGTAGTTCGAGATTGATCGAGTTGGAAACTAGAAAACATTTTTAACACTAATTAGTAAAAAAAAAAAAAAAAATGGGGAAGAGGACGGCATTGTTTATGGTGATGGTGGTGGGGATGTTAAGTGTGAGTTGGTGTTGGGGAGAGGAAAAAGCGAATGTGGCGAAGGAAGAGATGAGTAACATAGCCCAGCAGGCTAAGCAAAGTGCTTCTGAAGCCATGGATGATGCTAAAGACAAAACCGCTTCTTGGGCTGATTGGGTCGCTGGCAAATTCTCACAGTAAGCAATTCCTATTTACTCCTCTCAATTTGTGTATTAAATATTTCTGACTTTTTTTAAACTACAAATTTAAAAGTTTCCTTTCCTAATTAAATTTCATGTTAACACTCACTCACACATAAATAGGGACGCACTAATACTCACTTTTTACAAATCCTCGACGAGTCTGTGACTCATTGAGGAAGTGGTTCTCTATACATATAGTACTAGTTTATATCTGCTGTGATATTAGTAGGCTCAGAGACTTTTTTTATTTTAAGCAAATTCACTAGACAAGGTGCCTAGGGCTAGTTTTTTATTTATATATAATAAAAGCCAAACTCGAAAGAAAAAGTACAATGTAATGGGAGCTAGTTCTTACCTTACTAATAGCCTGTTTGGCCAAGCTTATTTTTCTGCAAAAGTACTTATTTTTTTTCATAAAGTGCTTATTTTAAAAAAAAGTGAGGTATTTAGCCAAGTTTTTGGGAGAAAATAAGTACTTTTGGGAAGTATCGAAAAAGCTTTCGGAAAGTTTTAAAAAATACAGCTTTTTTCCTAGAAGCACTTTTTTGAAAAGCACTTCTGAGAAAAATATACTTAAACACTTTTTAAAAGCTCAAGAGTGTTTTTTTAATTAATTGACCAAACATAAACTGCTTCTCACAAAAAGTACGTTTCAAAATAAGCTGATTTTAAAAGCTTAGCCAAACATGCTATAATTCTAATCCTATTGAAACCTATACTAATTACGTGCGTGTACAAAATAAGAAGAAGAAATAACTAAATATTCCTCGATTATCATAGGCTTGGAGACTTAAAGTCACGGGGCAATTTGCCAGATTTCCCTTCGCTGGGGTGGTCTTTAATTTTTGTCCCTCAAAATGGTGGTCTTTAACTTTTTTTGGTTTAATTTGGACTTTACAAAGAATTTCAAATTTCTGCTTAAGGTAGAAGTCGCCCTGCGCCTTAAGCGCAGAAATTTGCAATTCTTAAAAAGTATGGGTAGAATTTGCATGGGCATAATTTTGTCTTGAGGCAGAATTTTGCAACTTCTGCCTTGCGAAATTCTGCCTTGTGAACTTTTTTTTTTTTTGAATGGAGCTGGGGTTCGAACCCACAACTTCGGAGTATTAGGCGAAGGGCAAAACTTAAAGACCACTAATTTGAAGGGCAAAAATTAAAGACCACCCCAAATGAAGGGCAATCCGCGCAAAAAAAAGAAGTCACGTAACATTTGGATTTAAACTAGACGACTTTTTAAAAGTTTGTCTCGCTAAACTTGGGTTCAAATAGTAGTACTATCCGTTGTATATTCTCTGGGTACTCTCTAAACATTGTCGATATAGAATTGCTTTTCAACACTTGTAAAAATTTATCCTTGATTTACATAGGTGCAAACAAGTAATGTCTCAATTGTCAACCTTTGAGATGGTAAAATTAATAGGCAATTAAGGGCCTTTTCGTTGTATTACAGATATTTATTTCTTTTCAAAAAAATCTGTTTTTCTAAGAGATCTAAAAATATTGAGACTGAGGGAGTTAATAAACAAATTTTTAAAATTTTAATTTCCCCTTTTTAATCAGACGAGTGTAGGTGTTATACAACTATTCAAAAAACCTGCGAAAGGACAAACTCAAATATTCGAAGCATTTTTTGGTGAAGGTTTGGAAATTTAATCTAAATTGATTAGGCAATGTTTTGTTACTTGTTAAGTACCAGTTTTACCAAGTGGACATTGTAGTAATTTGTTTGTTTCATTATCGGACGCTGCCTTCTGCTCGGATGGCCTATCATGTTTTCATGAAATAATGAACATAATTAGCAACTAGGTGCAATGAAAAATTAATCAATCATTTCAAAATTGGTCGGAGTCGCTCTCTATGTTAATCTAAACAACTATGGGATTACTTACTTCTTATTCACTCTCATTTTCAGGTACCAAGACGATGCAAAAGATGAAGCCCAAAGATTATCAGATAGAGCTAAGGATGCCGCATCAAATGCAAGAGATTCCATTAATTCTGCTTCACATGGTAATCTTTCCTAGACATCAAGTTTTAGTGAAACCGATAGACAACTAGTACATTGAAAGAATAACTAATAATCAGATGTTCTTTGCAGGAACCCAAAGGTATGGCTCTCAAAAGGCGAAGGAGATGGCTGACGTAGCATCTGACAAATTCGGTGATGCTAAAAATTTTGCATCCGAGAAAGCCAATCAAGCAATGGACACAGCCGCAGATACCACTAGTCATGCCAATGAAAGAGGAAAAGATAATGCGTATGACGCTTATGCCTATGCATCGGAGAAAACTGGCAAAGCCGCAAACACTGCTACCGATTTTGCCAAACAAAAGGCTGATGATGCTTATGCATATGCATCTGATAAGGCAGGTCATGCCACAGACACTGCTTCGGACATGGCGGCAAACGCCAAAGAAAGTGCCAAACATAAAGCTTATGATGCCAAACATTTTGCCAAAGAGAAAGCACATGATGCTTATGCTTCCGCTTCTGATAAGGCAGGTCAAGCCACTAATGCTGCTTCGGATATGGCGGCCGATGCAAAAGAAAGAGCCAAACATAAGGCTTATGATGCTTCTGATTTTACCAAAGAGAAGGCGCATGATGCTTATGCCTCCGCATCTGATAAGGCGAGTCAAGCTACTAACATTGCTTCGGACATGGCAGGTGATGCCACAGAAAAAGCTAAACACAAGGCTTATGATGCAAATAATTTTGCCAAAGAGAAAGCTCATGATGCTTATGCCTCCGCATCTGAAAAGGCAGGTCGAGCCACTAACATTGCTTCAGACATGGCCGCCGATGCCAAAGAAAGCGCCAAACATAAAGCTTATGGTGCCAGAGATTTTGCTTTTGAGAAGGCACATGATTCGGTGAATGCTGCTTCCGAGATGGGCAGCGCAGCTAAAGAGAAGGTTAAGGATAAAGCTAACGATGCCTATGCTTATGCCACAGATAAAGCAGGTGATGCCAAGGAAATAGGGAAAAACAAAGCGTATGATGCTTACGGATATGCATCTGACAAGATGAACCAAGCGAAGGACGAGGCTTCTAATATTGCTGGCGATTCAAAAGATACCATGAAGGACAAAGCATCAGATGCCTATGGTTATGCTACTGATAAAGTAAGCGATGCCAAAGAAATCGGGAAAGACAAAGTGTATGACGCTTATGGATTTGTATCTGACAAGTTGAACCGAGCAAGGGATGCGGCTTCAAACCTTGCTGGTAATTCAAAAGACACTATGAAAGATAAAGCCTCGGATGCCTATGACTTTGCCTCTGGTAAAGCAGATCAAACCATAAGAATGGCTACCGATAGAGCCCATGATGCGAGAGAGAAAGCTTATGATGACTACGAGGGGGCCAAATCAAAGGCGCATGAAACCTACAACACTGCCAAGAACACGATGAATGAACAAGCAAAGGATAAATATGAAGCAGCCAAAGAGAAGGCTTCGGCAGCTGCAGGTAACGTTGGAGCAAAAATGAGAAGTGCGAGTGGCAAAGAATTATGAGCAATTAGTAGTATAACAGCCCCTGAATGGAAATCTTGCTTGGAAAGAGGTTCCTCATTGAAATGATTTTCCATCCGGTGAGTGGCTTAGATTTTTACTATTATATTGTTTTTTCCTGTTGTTACGTATTCTTTTTGTAGGGCGGATGAAGTTCTTGATGAACTCAATTCTGTAAGGTCTTAGCTTAATTAATAAAGAGAATGACGACGCTTATTATGCATATTTTGTTTGACAACCAACTTCAGAAACATGCACCAAAAAGATTTTAGTGCGTTTGATCTCATATGTAGACACGTTCATCTAAATGGAAGCATCCACCACCAAAAAATTTGTACGTATCTGTTATTATTATGCTGTAGTAGATATAATGGGAAAAATATGCAAAATTAGAATTTTATATCCGCTACAATTGAATTGTTGCATCCCCTAGCCAATGCCAGTTTAACAAAGCTGCCAAAGTCCTTGTACCAACTGTTAAAAAATTATGTACCACCTTATTAAAAACACTGTTACTATTGTTGACTTAAAGTACTGCACGATAATCCATTATTTCAAATAAAGACTGGTGAATGATAAGACCCGGATACTGTTCCAAAGTCACGTTCATGTTTGATCTGGATGGTTGAATATGAGAGATGAAAGACACTATGCAAACCTCAAAAGGATCCTGACCTTCCTTTTCCTCTCTCCTCTTTTCTCTTCGTTAGATGTTAATTATAGTCCTATTTGCCTTTGTTTTACGACGCTCATCATCAAGAGTCTGTTTGAATACTTCGTGCTTATTTTGGCGGTGGAATTCGATGGCTAATATCTGAATGGGCCATAGACAATCTTTTTTTTTATTAATTTGGGAAGCTTCAAATTCAGAATATGTTTTGATTATACCAAAAATATCATGTGAGGTTCGTTAACTTTCCTCCTCATCAGTACGAGGTGCTTAAAATCTTCTTGTTCATACGATTAAGATTAAAGTACTACATTTGCGTGACACAGTCCAACTTCTACACATCATTGGCTGAGTTTCTATAATTGGCTTTTCAAGTTGGAAAATATAATCTCGGTATAACCTAATAGGACATTAGATTTTGGTTGTAAAACTCCATGTATGTCATTGATGCATTTTTTGTTTCGGAAAATATATAATTGTATTTTAAAAAGGGCGTGAACTAGAAATATGATTGTATCTTACAGTAATCATTCTTTCTAACTTTAATTTAAGATTCATTGATAAAAATGCTAATTTGGAGGATAATATCTTGATATTAGTGTCATTCTTGCATAACAATCACATATAATTATTCATTTAATAATAACATCTGTATTATAATCCTGTTTAACTATTTCGCGTTTTGCTGTATAATTTGACTTGATCTAATAAGTTATTTATCTCTTTATCGTGTTAACTGTTCATATATGTGTAATGTTAATATTAACTAAGGTCGCGGTTTAATAGGTCATATTTCAAGTTGCCATTTTCAGTTTATCACAGCTTGTGTAAACATTCATAGGTTAAAACTCACTTCATTTCAAATTACTAATTGCATTTTAAACGCAGATAAGAGTTGAAAGCATATATAAATTGTTTACTTGGTTTAAAAGTCTAAGTAGGCGTTTGGCCATAGAAACCAAAAAAAAAAAAAATCACTTTTTTTGAAACTTTGGAGTTGGAGTTAGAGTTGTGTTTAGCCATAGGTTTTGCAAACATCATTTTTTTTTTTTTTGGTTGAAATGCACTTGTTTTGGTTGTGAAAAACAAGTTTTTCTTGTTTTTCAAATTCCAAATACAACTTCAAGTTGTATTTGGAATTTTCATGACCAAATACTAATTTTCAAAGAAAGTGAAAAAAAAAAATCGAAAAAAAAGTGAATAATTCTTATGGCCAAACGGGTAAGAATCAATCTGAATTTGCTTATACTGGAATAGACAACTGTAATCCAAAAAATTCACTAAAAGGGAAACAAGGTTTTCAACATGCTTTTAGTTAATGTAATGAACGTACATGCTTGGGTTGTTCGATGAAAGAATGAATTAATACCCACAAAATGGAAAGGAAAAAAAAAAAAAAAAAAAAAAATACCCACTCCTCCGCAATTATTTTCTGGTGTGACGAAGTGCAACTCGCAGTCCAAGAGCAGCTAGCCAACATATCGTGTATAAGCAGTTTGTCTTTTGTCTGATCTTTTTTTTTGGTAAATAAGAGGAATCATATTAGTATGGCTTAATATGCAGCCGCTGGTACTGTTCTTAAGCGGGCGGGTATTAGCCTAACAAAAGTAGTTTCTGGTTTGTCTTAGCTTCTCTTTGGACGCACAACACATAGAAGTATAATTTGCAGAAATAGCAGATAGTACTAAGTTTTACCGACCTCTCTAGAGGCTCCAAATAAGGTTGTTTAAGAGCCTGATTGGATGGGCTTAAAAAAAACAGCTTATAAGCAAAAAAAAAAAAAAAGTTGAGGTAGCCCAACTTATTTTTTTTTGCTTATAAGCTGTTTTCAACTTATAAGCTATTTTAGATAAGCTAATTTTAAATTAAAAAGGCCCAAATTAATTTTTTGGGCTTATTTTAAGCATAAAATAGCTTTAGGTGATCCCGGTAAACTTTAAGCTGACCAGCCAAACACTCAAAAAAAGCTAAAAACAACTTATAAGCAACTGATAAGCCAATCTAAACGGGCTCTTAATTTGCTTACTCTGGAAGAGCATGAACGTTAAATAAGCATATAACAACATCTCACGGATATGTTTTGGTCCTAATGTTTATGGAAAGTTCCTGGGTTATAGGGTTCTATATACCAGTTCACGGTAGGTTGACAAATTAATGTACCAGATCATCTATAAGTAACAAGATTTTAAGCATTTTATTGGTTCTTAATGCTAGTCTTTAATTTCTACATTCTGAGATCATAGTTTTCTAATTAAGCATATTACCACACTAGTATTATCTTTTATTTTCCACAGCTTTAACCGCATACAATCACTATACGATCTTTCCCCAAAATAAAAGACACGGTAGTAATTTTCTCATATGCGTGTCTCACTTATTGCAGCAATTGGCTAATTGTGAAACTGATTAGATGAAGAATCTTGGATATTCTCCTTCCGAGAAACCACGAGTAATCTGAAAGAGAACCAATTCAATTTCTTTGTTTGGTTGTCTCGTTATTCCGTGATAGTAGCTGACTGATATCCCGACAACACAAAAATAGGGAAAAATACAAAAAAAACGGATTGATTAGAAAACCAACTAGCAATTGCCATCTAGTACACTGAAAGGGGAATTTGAAGAGACTTTTATGATGAATTAATTGATACTACGAATTACTAACCACATAATGTAAAGTCCTTCATTATATGCTTAACATTAAATTACTTTGGTAACGGGGAAGAACTAAAAAACAGTCAGCCTCTGAAGATGCTAAGCCTGCTGAAATTATGTAGTCAAAGAATTGATTATTTGCCTAAAACTCCTCTTATCTATCAGATTTATGCACAAAGGAAAAAGGGTCTAATTTAATCTAAAACATGGGATTTTGCAGTCTTGCCTGTTATGTTTGTTTCTTCTTGATTGCTTGTTTGCTGTTGTGCATCCACACTTTGAACACTTGTCTCTTCACCCCCACTTCGGTACAAAATTGCTGCACTTCTTGTTCATCTTGTTTCTGAATTCTCCATCCCAGCTTCTCAGCAAACTCTTGCATTTTATCTTTCTGTTGTTGACTGAATTTCGTTCGAAATCTCTTCTTCGACATCGAATAATTACATGGCTGAATTACCCCTTGTCCACCATGAAACATGTTCAGATCTTCACTAGATGATTCAGCTGGAACTCCCGTGTTCCCTCCGAAGCTCATCATCACTGGTGCCACGTGTCCCCTATGAGAGTACTTATGATGGTGCTGTGGAGACGGAAGAGAAGGCGGAATTTGAGTGTTTATATGGTGGTTGTTGATGTTATATCTATGCACATGACTGGGTGTTTGTGATTCGTCTTCAGTCTCCTTTCGATGAAAGTTGCGGTGACAATCACAAGCTGCACATTTCAGGTATTCCGGTGTCCCTTCTTCTCCACTTGGCATGAATTCTCCGCAACCATCTAAGACATGTCCTCCCATGCTTGCGGCATGATTTTTTAGACATTCTTTGTATCGGACAGTGCTGATAATTCTATCACTTGCTGACGTAGTCGATACTTGTCGAAGTGGATCTGGATCTGAACTTTGAGTAAGATTATTATGCTGATCTAGGGTTTGGTTAGGGCTAAAAATGGTATTTCCATGGATAATTTGCTCATTTGTTCTTTTATCTGCCAGACTTGAAGCTATAGGAGTAGTAGGTAATTTGGTTGCCCCAGGGGATGATGATTCTTGTTGCTGGTTAAGATGAGATGGATTATAACCAATGGGATTGGGCATGCCCATATCCTTTTCTTGACCTCCGTGTTCCATAAATCCTAGTATCTGTCTGGTCTTAAACTTCACCTCTTGTAATAATATGTCCTAAGTTGCAAGAAAAAATATCTTCTAAACCTTTTTAATATTTTTTAGGTAACTCAGAGAGTTATCAAAATTGGGGGACTAATTAATTGAGTGATCTCAGACTTGTCAATTCTCCCTATATAAAAGTGGATTTTTTAGTGCTAACTCCACTGTATGTACTAATTACTATACGTAAGCAAATTAGAGAGGCTGAGAAATGGACAAAGAATTGACCCAAGGACTTTGGTTAGCTGACTAGCTAGTAGGGAGTACCACCATTTAGAGATGGAATAAATCAAGAAAACTGAGATAGCCGGTCAACACGGGGTAAAACTAGATTTTGAAGTCACTGACAATAAACTCATAGAAAGTTGTTGATAAAGTTAAAGGGGTAGAATTTAGAGTAATAGTAGTAATATTACTCTTAAGGAAAGATGCAATCTTAAAGTAATCTAAGAGGGACTAGCCAATAGAAAATAATTAATTAATGAGAAAATATGGATGTTGTGGTGTCTCCTTAGAGGCATCCAACCCCAGAAAGCACACGAGAAGAAGGCATGAGATGGAGTTTGGTAGCTAAAGAAAGAGTAATGAGTAATGACTTGCCATCAGACATTGATGAAAGTAAGACTTACTCCACTAAACAACCGACAAGGTCATGTTCGTCCTCTTCTGCAGCCTGCACATTGGTCCAACAATGTCATTATTTTTGGGCTTAGCTTTTCTTTCAATATATGTCAGTATTTAAAGAAACTGCAAAACGTGGAATATGAGAGGAAAATATAGAGGGAGCTAGATGAATGCAATATTAATGATGGGACATAACTATGGTCCCTGTAAATCTTCCTGTGATCTGTATAAATTCTTCTCCAAAACTTGACTTTAGTTTCAGGAATCTAATCATAAGATAAGTATAATTACAGTAGGCGTAATTACAAGATAAGACAAAATGGTTAATCAAAACCATTAGGCGGGCAGCATTTCACCATTATAAGATTGGAAAGAGAAAGGCATTGGGGGCTTTTTGGTGCTGTAAAAGTGTGGAAAATAAAGTGGGGATATATGGTCCACGGTAAAGCAATTGCAGCAATTTGTTCCCCTTAGTGTGTGTGTCAGATGTTACTCTCTGTGTAAACGACAAGCTGTGCTTGCAAATGCGCTGCAATAACCAACCTTGTTATTAAGAGAATCTTGTAAAGGAGATTTGGCTTTAGTTTTCTGAATGATAGTAGTGTAACAGTGTTCCCTGCGCCTCATTTCCGAAGTTAATCTATGCTGTGACTAAATTACTTTGTTTTAGAGTGTTCACGGTTTGGTTAAAAATCGATCCGAACCGCAAACCGAACCAAACCGATAGTTATTTGGGTTTGGTTTTAAATTTTAAGTAACTGATAATATTTGGTTTGGTTTGATTTAGTTTTATTAAGAAAAAATCGAACCGAACCGACTAAATAATATACACAATTATATATATATATATATATACACACACACACACAAAAACAATAGACTAATTTTTATACATAAATTTAAATATTTTGTTTATTCTTTCATCGAAATTTTCTTTATCTCTATTAGGCTAATGAACTTTACACCAAGCTCATTTCTTAAAAGAAATTCATGTATCCAAACTTATTTATTCGAAGAAACAACTATGAGATTTACCTAAAAGAGAAGGGTGTATTTCTTACAGATTTTATTCACTTGATTAAAGCTCATAGGTCTTAAGACATTTTCTATACAATTCTAGAAAATTATAGCTCTCACAATAAAAGGGTAATAATAGATTATAAGTTGAAAAATGATGAAAAAAGTCTTTCCTAATAATAGGTAAAAAAAATGAAAGAGAGAAATAACATTATGTTTCTTGAAAATCGAAAAATCGAACAAAACCGATGGTTATGTATTATATTTGGTTTGGTTTGGTCTTAATAACTTAAAAAAATCGGTTAAGTTGATTTGGTTTAATTTTAACCAAAAACCTATCCAAACCGGTCCATGAACACCCTCAGTTTTATCTAAATTTTAGCTTTATTTTTTCATATTTAGGAGGCAGATAATTTTCCTGGTTAGGGTGTGTATGAGGTCCATCCAGTTCCCCCATTTGGGGAGAGAATACAAATTTCTTTGCTTGGGAGTTGGGACATTGTGAGTTGTGACAGCCCAAGGTGTGGGTCTCATGTAAAGAAAAGATATCCGTATTTCTACCTCCCTATTTGAATGCTCAGTCAATTTGTTAATAGTATGTAAGCGACGGGAAAAATAGTTTTACGATCCTTTTGTAAGAGATTTTTATTTTTTTATACATAAGAAATCTGAAAAAGTCATTTTCTTTTATTCAAATTGTAAGAGGCCAAGAGATCTTATTTCCTCGTGAGCGACAGTCTTACATTGGTTATTGAAAAGAAAAGAAAGATATATAATATCTAGATACACTTAACGGGGGGGTGAGACCTTTTGAATAATTGTGCAGACTTGGCTCAAAGTAAATAATATCACGATCATTTTTCGGTTGAACATAGACAACACGATGATTTTGGTATCACAAGTGAGAATTGTTAGTGGGTGCGCAAATGCTATCTCAATTTGTAATTAAAAAGAAAAAAGAGCCAAGTATAGTGATACTATTAATAAGTTTATCTTTAGGTTGTTCTAGCCTGATAAGCAAAGTCACACGTATGGAGATGGCGGCGTGATGGTGTCAAACCCGACTTAATCAGTGTCTTTTCTTGCCTACTTGTTGGCGTGCTACTTTACTCGTAGCTTTGGAGACGCATGAACAAAAAATAAGTGGATTCTGGTGGCCTTTAATATTTGATTGATGTTGGTGTGCCACAATTAATCTCCAGCACATGAGGTGATGAGTCATGTGAAACTTAATTATAAGAGGAGATTATTTACGAACAAAGTGGCACATTGGGAACTGAAAATAAAAAAGAAATAAATATAAGATATGGTAATTTACTCTTAATACTGTGAGGCTTTTGAGATTGGTCTAAGATGGATAATATTACATTATAATAAGAGTGTATTTGAGTTAAATCAGTCCAATAAAAACGGAGCTTCAAAAAAAAAATAAAAAAAAATAAACGACAACATACCCAATGAGGAACATATGAAGTATATTGTTCTGGTATTGTTTTACTGTGAGAATCAGAAGGACTGAAACAAAAATGAACATGGTTCATCTAATTTAGCAAACATAATTAAATCTATAAGGTAGCCATTGAGGATAAAAAAGTAACTTTATCATTGAAACTTTCCTCTTTAGAGACTTCAAACGAACATATGGAAACCTCAACTTGTCATTATATTTAGCAACATTAATACATTTCTGGCATTATATAAATGAAACAATCAGTCTAGCTGCTAGTTTGTTAGGAGCTGGAAAGAAGAAAATTTAACTTTTATAATCGTTGCTTTTGATTATCTGTCGGAGATGGATTTGGAAATTGTTCCTGGCATCACTGCATCACTGTCCAACGAAAATTTATAAGAATATATTATTGGAGTTACTGAAAGTAGTAACAATAAAGCGTCCAAGATCAGTGTTTGCACCGTTTTAAGCAATTAAATAATCTTTAGAACATCTAATTTAATGATTGATGATTGAGGTTGCTTATCACGAAAACGGAAAGGGAGACGATTTGTTTAATTAATCTGCAATCTGTATATTATACATACTCACTTTTCTGATTGGTGGAACAAATTCCAAGTAGTTTGTTGTTTAAATCTAATGTCGGATTAGGGTTTCAATTATTAAACTAAGAGATAAGGGCCTTACTAGTCATTAATTTAAATAGTACAACTGGTAGCTTTTAATGGATACACGTGCCAAAACCCTAACCACAATATTGTAAACTTTTATGTGTAATACTATTTTATTTTATGTTACACAGTTTCTTTCCCGTTTCATGGTTATTTTCCCTGGCCTCTTCTATAACTTAGAAGTAGAAGAAAATAATTGTACATTTGTACTACTATAATTAAAGGGATACAACTTATTTTTGTTTCTATCTCACTATTCACTACTAGTAGGGCTGAACACGAAAAACCGAAAAATCGAACCAAACCGATAACCAAACCGAACCGGAAAAAAAAACCGACATTTATTTGGTTTGATTTGGTTTGGTTTTTAAATTTAAAAACCGACTATATTTGGTTTGGTTTTGGTTTCAAGTCTTAAAAAACCGAAAAAAAAATCGAACCAAACCGACTTTATATATTATGTTAAAAATTAAATTTGTATATATATGTGTATGTATTTTAATTTTTTTATGAAAACATTACAATTTATATTATGTTTTTATACTCTTGGGCCATGCTTTTGAATTAAACACTAATTGCTCTACTGTTCTTGGCAATACTACCAATTTGTTTTGTGCTTGCTCTACTGTTCTTGGCAATACTACCCATTGCTAAGAATAAGTATGCTCCTGAGTTTAGATTCAGGAGTGAGTGTTCTTGGCAATACTATTTCACACGAGTTTAAATTTAGATAGTGACTACGATGTATTTTAAAAAACCGACAAAAACCGAAAAAACCGATAAAAACCGAATAGTAAAAACCGATATAGTTTGATTTAATTTGGTTTGACAATTTGAATAACCGACTCAATTGATTTGATTATTTTTTAAATAAAAACCGATCCAAACCGAACCGTGAGCACCCCTAACTACTGGTGTTACCTTGTCATGTTTGGCCTATGGGAATTGGATCTTTTTGCTCTGTTCAGGAGTAAGACTGAACAGGACATGTCGCGTGGTTCCTTCATACTTGCTTTTTGATTTGAAAAAGTCTCTCCATTTATTGGAATGTGAAAATTTTAGTCGTTCCGTCCCAGTTTTACTTTCCTTTTTTGTCTGTTTGAAAAAAGTACATCTTTCTACATTTGATAACTATTTAATTTCAAACATCATACGTGGCATGTTTAAGACTACAATATTTAAAGGGAATTCGCCCGCATTGTACACAGCTTTAATTTTAGATCACATAATTTAAAAGTCTCTTTATTTTTCTTTAATTTTTTCTAATCAAACTAAGACACTTAAATTAGGACGGGAGAGTATGTGATTACTTCTTTATTTCGCAAATTGGTGAATTCACACAATTTCCATCAGTTGAGACACAAAATAATTTTTCAAAAATAAAAAATAAAAAAATTCATATCGAGTCAAATATTACTGCATAATTTTGTTACGGCGGAATTACTGTTTTCTTACCGGCAAATCCATATATAAGACTATTTGTGAGTCTGTTAGAACTCCAGCACTTCATTAGTAGTACGAGAAGATATTGGCTGAAGAGCGAGGTATAGTGGGGGTCCATGTATGGTCCTGCAAGAGCAAAGTAAAGGACAGGCAAAATCTAATGGGGGAAAATGGACTAGTCACATCACCAGCTTGCACGCTTTGCTACTCCCAAAAAACTTAGTCTCCGCAGAAATAATTAGTGGGCTCTGTATTCAGTATTATGGTAAACGCTAAACACGCATAAAAGTTTCACATGCATCCATCAATACCGGCTACTATCACGACTCAAATTTCCTATTTATTCAGCACGTATGTCCCAAATCACGTTGAGAAACTAAACCATGTTTGGTCATGTTAAAAGAAATGGGTATTGAGTCTGACTTGATCTTAAAGTTAGTTCATGAGGTGATAATTGTACAAGATAAGATACAAATAACTAATCCTTCAACAAATGTGGGATACTTCACTACTCCTCACGCTAAGGCTTATGAACGGGAGCATGAACAATATAACATAAGACCCGATACACAATAATAGGGACAAGCATGACTCAAATTCCATGTTAAAAATGAACTTCGAGCCTAGCTCAAAATTAAAAGTTAGCTCATGAATTGAGGATTTCTCAAAATCGACATTCCAGGATCCCTCAACTAATATTCGTTAATTGGCATTCTCATTTTTGAGCCCTCTTATTAGTATGTACTTTAGTCCAACATCATTAATAACGAAAAAGTGTGCATTAATTAATTATCATTATGATAACATAGATCATGATTCGACTGGTTAAGGTTAGAATTAAAAATAAGTGACCGAAGCAAGTGCTTTTTATTAGTTTGATTTAGGCAGACGTTGTCGTTGACAAACAACAAAACTGAAGGAATAGATTACTATTGAAAAAGAGAGGGATTGCGTAACGGTTGTGCTAACAAAACCAAAGGGAAGTCGCATAAGGCAATGCTCATGTTATTTGCATAATTGTTTCGTTAATTTCTTTTAAACTTAACGTGTACTATATCGTTTCACTGTGACATCTACACTCAGAAAAATCATTTATGTGTGCCACAACAAAGGAGTACAGCTATCATAACTAGTCTAAATTTTACACTCTTGACTCTTGAGTGAAGACCGGTATCATCAGTCATAGCATCTTTTTAGATGTAAATCATAGGAGTACTATATTCTCCAGATATAATACAAAGGTCCATTCTGGAAAAGCTCTTAAAGGCTGAAATTAATTTTAATCATCTTTGACATTAAAGCTGGAATGCTATGGTTGGTTAGCGTAAAAGATGAGGAGAAGAGGCTTTAAAGTATATTTTGTCGTATCCTAAGGGAATAAAAGAAGAAGAAAAGTAAAACAAGGAATGATAAGCCATCATGCCCATATATCGTCAAATAACTCAAGGATATGGTGAATAAGTTCTCCCTACTAGATTTCAACGAATGTACTTTGCATCCGGAGTAAAGTTGGTATACGTATCGCATATTAGATTAGTTTTTCCCCACTAATAATCAACACATTCTTGGTCCCCGTAGCTCTAACCAAAGATAAGAGGGTTATTGTAATACGCAAATCTAGAAGCGTGACGGGTGAATATATTTTCACCTAAATATTTACATTCTATCGTCATATTTTCTCAATGATTGCAGTTCAGGAATAAGATCTGTAATACTTTTTCTGTATGGTGGGTAATTACCCATGATAATTGGATATCTGTATCTCCGCCAAAAGCAACAGAATAAATTCCTCTGCATGATAAAGAGGTATCTGCATGCTGATTGCTGAATACCACCGATAGGTTAGCAGCTTTTGAAGATGAGATGACACTGACTGACGCAACCCCATTCTCATTTAGCGGACCATTGCTCATAGGTTCAGCCCAACTATACAGGTTGATGGAAATACACAACCCAAATTGACAAGCCCCAATAGCCCATAAGCCACTAAAATCAGCAAAGAAAGCATACGAGTTGATATGAAACCTTTCTAACGCAAAGTGGCGACAAATCCACTACCTAATTAAGTCCATTTAGCAACATGTCACATAGGCTATATTTGAAAACCCACATTGAGTAAACGCTATGTATCCCAAATACCCAGACAGCACAAGGGACCAAAACGAAGACGAAAAAAGCAGTACATTCTCCGATGAGCAATAGAATTAAGAGAAGGCCAAAAGTAAAAAAAAAAAAAAAAAAATATTAATCATTATTTTACCCTTTTTACCGTGATAATGCAGTTCCCTACAAAAATCATGAGGGTCTGCTATTTACAAGGCCTCTTCAGTACCTTACTTTTTTGTAATAACTCTACTGACGAACCTGAATAACTGAAGCATAATTGCTTCGTTATTACAACATTCAGAATCCCTATCATAAAAGCTCAATACTAACATAAGAAACTATTGGCACCAACAAACTTCAGAAACCTCTTCTCTTTTCGCATGGTTTCCAGCATCAGCACCTCAGTCATTGGCCCCAGATGCAAGCCCTAAGACCAAATTTTAATGACTCAAAGATAAGTATCCTGGTATGTCACCCAAATAAAAACTGAAACACGAATATAAATAAAACGAAACAACCTAATACAAGGAAGAATCTAGGGATAGTGTTAAGAGTAGCATAAAACACAGATGTCAATGCATGATAAGAGCACAACAAAATAACAGTGGAAGGGGGAAAAAAAAAGTGACTCTCGTATGCTGATATGATGGATATAATTGATTACTGTAGCATCTTATGAGAACACCCGGGCAGGTTAGCGCCAAGTGCAAGAGAAGTGGAGTAATTATTTTTAAATCAAGGATGTCTGCTAAAAAAATTCGAGGCTTAAAGAGGATAAAACTTTTTTTTTTTTTTATGACATGGGAACCCACAGCCGCTACCTTTTGGGTGCGCGCGATGACGTAAAACCCACTCCCGTGCAATAACTCGCAAACCACACAGAGAGGTAAACCGCACTAGGCAAGCCCCGTGCGACGAGCTCGACCCGGAAGGCAAATCCCTCGTTGTCGTTGGCGGGGATTTCGAATCTGAGACCTCCATTATGAAAGCCCCATGTTCAACCAACTGAGCCACCCTTGCGGGTTAAGAGGATAAAACTTTTCTCTGATCAAATAACATAAAATCCTGTTTACATCCATTGGGAGTCGGATCACGTGGTAGGTATATAATAGTGACAAATATAAGCTCTCTAGGAGCTAGACAAGTGGTAAGAGCACAACATGTGACGCTTGGTTAAGTGCACATCACGAGCTCGAACACTAGCGCAGTCAAAAACCTGATATTTAAGTGGAGAAGGGAGTAGAAGGTCTGGCCCATCATCGACATCACGGAAAACTTGGAATTGGCATAAGTGAAATTCTTTTGATCATTTTGACATAGATAAATTTGTTGTCAACGCACCAATAGATAGTCACTCCAATAGACAAGCATTTTTACTGCAAGTTCGTAAAAAGGAAGGTCCCCTCAGATTTGCCAACCAACAATGACCAAATAGAATAACTTCACTCGCAATATTGTCCACAGCCCTTTTAGAACTATTGTTGTCTTTAAGATACAAAACCCATTGGTCAAACTCATTGCGCTTCTTCAGAAATTCATTTAATTACGCAGATCACTTTCTATGCCATTACTATTCTCACAAAACAAACCAAAAAATCTGGTTATAGTATAATGGATATTGCAACTAACTTAGAACAAAAAATCTCCATATCTTGCTGCTTCTCTTGGCAAGATGGCAACATTTCTGTTCACGACATTTTAATCTCCTTTATAAAGACTGGACAGCTCTCCCTGATGTTCCATCACATAATCATCTACCAGATTAGTCTAGACCTCGTAAAGACAAAAAATTTGAATTGTACTTTCAGATCTCGAGTAAAAATTGAGGACATGATGAAGGCAGTATTCCTACACTGCCCCCACTCCTCGACCCCAACCCATCGAGTGACAAAGATAAGGGAGAGACGGCATCATTAAGAGTGTGAAGCAGTATCAAGACAGGTAAAGTTAGGATGGTTTTATGGAAAGAAAAATCATGTTGCCTTGCATCTAACATACTTCCCCTATCCTTGTTCATAACCCCTACCTTCAATCAAAATAGACAAGTTATAGCAAGAGTTTTTTCTGATGCAAGGATGATAAATAGAAGAGGGATTATGTATAAAAATGGTATGGACGCAGAACTAATTTACTGGCTAAGAAGTTCAAAAATTGCAAATCAATTTGATACCACAGCTAAATATTCATAAAATATTTGACTAAAAGACAGTAATTTCACTTTTTTTTTTTTTGTGGGGGGGGTGCTTGTGGCGCAGAAAGAACCAATTTTAGTTATCTGCTTATCGCTAAAGTTGATTTTCCCAGTCTATAAATGTAAGGGTTATTAATCTCAAAAGAAATCCTCTCAAAATCTGATGATTCTACATCGTAAACTAATCAAAGATAGGGGGTGTAAATAAGCCAAAACCAACTCTAGGAAAGCGAAGCTCGGCGTGAGGCAACTGGAATGCAGCTTGGACCATTCGAGCTTGAAACTGGGAGAATCGAGTGTGGCCTCCACTGCATTCAAGAAGCTAGAGCTTAGATCAATCAACTTCCCCATGATCCTAATTCATTTTTTATATAAGCACATGATATGGCTTTCCCTGGATAGGAAAAGATACAAACATGTGAGCAATTTAAAAGTTTTTTCTTCATACAATGCATTCTACACTTGAGAGTTTAGGACTTTAGGTAAAGAAAACACCTCAACATACACCTTGTCATTAGAAGTCATATTTTCATATTTGAGTCCATGTAAAACTGTGCCCTACTTTGTTTCAACTAGAAGTCTGTCAACGGCCACCTTCTCTCTCTCTGTCTTTTGCATTCAGCACTTATGCAGCGTACTTCTTGTTCATTCATGGTACGTATTTTACATCTTTTCCTCCTTCAGCTATGCATCTTTTAGCATATGCATACACAAAGCCAAAGCCCAATAAGCATCAGCCTCAGTCAAGCTTCAAAGATTCCGACTTATAAAACCCACACCATCTATTATAGCTTCAGAAATAAATTCACTAGTCCAACGGTCACGAGTTTTAAGTAGCTTGGAACACTCGCACACAATTCCTTAAACCAGAATCGCCAAAAGGAAAGCTTTATTTCTTTGCTCATACAACAATCCGGTAGGTTTCAGTTATATAATTTTCATCATATTGAATGTTTTCAATGCATAAACACCATGCACCCAAGGAAAACAAAACTGCACATCGGCATTTTGCAGCCACATACACATACTGTAGCCAGGCAGGAGAACAAACTGCCTTCTTGATCTTTCATTCCATCTCGACACAATTGTTTAGCTAATGAAGAGGTGGTCTTTTATTATAAGTTGCCCCTCATCTGCATTCAGATTTGAATTTTTTTTTATTTATTTTTTTTTGGATAAGGAGTCGGATTTGAAAGTTTATCAATTTCTAGATATAAACTCAATTTGCATGCTTTATAGTACCTGATACAGGGGAAATTCAGAACCAGTGACTAACTATGACAAAGGTATTCTAAAATCAAGTAAATCTACCACAACATCATAGAAGACTTTCACAAGGTGAATAGCCAATTTAAGCACAGGTTGCAATCTTGAATCACACCCAATTTGGGTGACCCAATACACATCATTCATGCAAAACATCTACATTTACACTGCAATTCTATTACTGTATAATAGACAATAAATAAAGGAAAGAAATAAAAGACAAATACTTACGAATCATATTCATTTATCTAGAATATATCATACAAACATTCAGAAACAAACTGGTTCACATACCCGAGGCTGCCCATGCCATTAATAGGCTCAAGAAGTTGCAATTGATGCTGTTGTTGTGCCTCCTGTTGCGGCTCAATTTGCTGCAAGGGCTGTATACGACCACCCTCCATCACTACTGCTGCAGTAGTTGGTGTCCCCTTTCCCTCAATAAACCGCCACATATACCACGCCCCAACGGACCGGTATGGCTTCCATTTCTCACACAATTGCTCCATTTGCGACGGCCTTGGTAATTCCTCCAACCCATGCAGCATTTTTACTCCTTTCCTAACCCCCAAGTCACTAACAGGCAACACATCAGGTCTATGTAGGGAAAATATCATGAACATATGTACTGACCAAGAACCAATCCCTTTCACCATTGAAAGCATTGTAAACAATGACCTATCATCCATCTTTACAACAGTTTCATCAGACAAAATCCCACTTTTATACTTATTTGCAAGGTCATACAGGTAACTTGCTTTTCTCCCTGATATACCAATCTGCTTAAGCTGTTGAGCAGATAAAGAAAGAACAACATCAGGGCAAACAGCATCTTCACCACCACAAAGAGAAAGAAAACGCGTGTAAATTGAAGTTCCTGCTTTATAAGCTAATTGTTGGTAGAGAATACTCTTACAGAGTGCAAGAAATGGAAGTTGGTGTGACTCAAAAGCTGGAAAAGGAAGAGTATCTATTAAAGAACAAAGAAGTGGGTCAGCTAATCGCAAATGGCGGAGAGCATTCTCAATTTCGCCATTAGCAGATAATGGTTTGACAATTTGGGGCAAAGATTTTGTTGATTGTGAAGAACCCCTTCGACGATTCTTGGTGATTGTAACTACAGATTGCGAGGAATCAGAAGGTTGAAGGGTTTTTTGGTCATTAGTGGAAGAGAGTTTACGGATTTTTTGGGGGCGAATTGGGATTTTTGAAGGGTTAGAGGGATTTGGGGGAATATCAACGGTGGAATCAGAAGTGGGTTGAGATTGAGATAGGGATGGAGTTTGGGTTTGGGTTTTTTGAGTTTGGGTTTGCTCACCCATTGAGAAATTTGAGAGTGTATTTTTTCTTTCTATGGGGAGCTGAGGGAGAGGGGAAATTGGTGGCGATTGAGAGGACAAGGCGTTGCTGTTGACTGTCGAATTGGGGAGCTAAAGGTTTGAAGTCAATGCAGTGATGAGAGCCAACTCTAATTTAAAGCAAAAGTAAAAGGGGTTCCTTCCTATTTGGCTTCTGTAAGATCGTTTTTTCTCGTAGCATCATTTGGTACTTCAGTTCTTGGGGAGTATTTCAAAATGGGGCCCCTGAGATTCCCATATTGCACAATCTTTCTTCATTTAATTTTTATTTTTTTCTTAAGAGCTCCTTAGAAAATAAACAAACAAAAATTTTAGTATAAATTCAACCAAGAACTGAAAATTAGTTGCTGATAAAACATAAGAACTGTTATCTTAAAATCTACTACGATCTCTTTCCTTTTTCTATTGAGTATCAAATCTCACCTAGACCCACATGTGGGATTATATTGAGTTTGTATTGAGCATCAAATCTAAAGGAAAATAAAGCTTAATCCAAGCGCTGGAACTAGCAATGTGACGCACATTGAGCACGACCTAATTTAAAAAATTCTATTATGTAATCACATTCAAATGCATAACACGTAATAAGACCACAACTATTATTGCCGTAATTGTATATATTTCATAAGCATTAATCGGTAATCAATCATATATTTAAGAGATGCGAGGTTCAATTAATTTTGAAGAATAATAATGTCGACGTGCAATTATAAAAGCAGCTCAAAATAAATAAATCAATAACCACTTTTATATCCTTGATATCTGTAGGATGACTATATATATGGAGGAAGAACAAGGGTCACCAAAAGAGAAATGCAAGGAGAAAAAACAGTGAATAAGTATTTAAAATTCATGGTAAAAGGACAAAGGATAGTACTCTCTCCGGATCAAAAAGAGTGTCTACTTAATCGTTTTCAGACACTCGCTTAAAAAAATACTAATTTCTAGAAGAAAAAAAATACTAATTCCTAGAAGAAAAAAATACTAATTCCTAGAGTGTATACATATGCTAGATTTCCATCGGTAGTTCAGAAATGCTAGGTTGATTCTTATTCTTCTTATCTTTATTATATGGCTATTTTGTTGCACTTTCCGCCTTACATACTCGGTACAATATTCATACTGACGTCCTTTCTTGTGGATTTGCGTTCATGCTGCGGTGTAGATAGACGGACGAGGATCTTCCACAATAAAATGTTTTTCCGTGTACTAGTTTGGTTGGTGGGCTCCCTTCTTCCCCGGAGCACCGCCGAGTCTGGATTGTATATGTATTTTGTGTTAAGGCTATGTCGGGGGCCCCGTCCGACCAGGTATTTCGGTCGTATTGCGTGAGGCTTTGCGACGGAGTCAGTGTGTCTATGCACCAATTATGTTTTGTTAGTGGATATGTTGACGTCGCAGGCCCATTATATATATATGTGTGTACGCATGACATTATATTCATAGTTGGCCTTATTTTGCCGTTTAAAACATCGAGGATGCGAGTTATAAGTTGGTTCGCTCGGTTTCCGTAAGATGCCGGGTGCCCGTCACGCTTTACCCAGGGTTGGGGTGTGACAACATGGTATTTAGTGATAGAACAACTAGTAATTGTGCTAAATTTGTGAATATTCACAAGCAAAGGGAGTAAATGTACACACTCCAATTAATTGAATGACAAATATATTTAGTCAGAGGACCAAAATTATAATTTCTCAAATTAAGGGATCATGAGTGTCATTAATCATAGAAAAGAAAGACAAAAAAAAAAAAAAAAAAAAAAAAAAATTGAAACCAAAAATGAAATAAAAAAAGTGCCCTTCCCGCTTCTATTGGGGGTGGAATGCTTCACCGTTATTTTAGAGTGCAGTTGCGAAATGTGCGCCCATAACAACCTTCATGAATCCCCTTCAACATCCTCCTTTGATCTTTCACCTTCTTCATCCCATAGGGAAACAGAAGAAACGGAACAACAATGAGTTTCCGAGATGATACCACCGCTGATGATGGGCTTCGAAAGCCCTTACTTCATACCGGCAGCTGGTATCGTATGAGTTCCCGGCAGTCCAGTATGATGGGCTCTTCCGCCCAAATCCTTCGTGAATCCATCTCTATTTATCTTTGTGTCCTCATTGTTGCATTAGGCCCTATTCAACTTGGCTTTACCGTAATGATTCATCTAATTCTTCACCATCTTGCATTTGCATATACAAATTCTATGATTAATAATTATATTGTGGTTTGCTTTGTAATTTTGTAGTGTGGTTACTCTAATCCTACCCAGTCCGAAATCACCACCGACCTTGGACTTACCATTTCTGAGGTATTTTTGTCTTAGTAATTTTATTTCATTACTATTTTTTATTTTTTTATGTACAAAACCAACAGCAACGGAAGATTTTGTGGGTGTATTTTGTATGGCGAAATTAATCTTTCACTGAGAATGTTTTCTGATGCTTGGTTACCCAGTCAATATGTTTTCTACATAAATATATATTAAACATTAATACTAATAATATTAGCAAATTGGGGAGTGTTTGATTAAACTATTGAGTATTAATGTTACTTGAAGCAAGTAATATGAAGTTAAAATTGAAACTAATTATAAGGAAAATGATTTCCAGTCAGTAAATGAGTGTTCCATGGAAAACACTTTCCTTCCTACCAAACGCACAGTGTATCCAGTGTAGCGAAGAGACAGGTTCTAAACGGGAAAATATAGAATTAGTGACTGATGGAAATGGTATGCCACGAGGGACTTTCCTTAAAAAAGTTCATAGGTGGCAGGTTTTATTTAGTATCTTCTTACTGATGTATTGTTAAACATAGTGTTACTTTTTAATGGACAGTTCTCAGTCTTTGGATCATTAGCAAATGTTGGTGCAATGATTGGCGCAATTGCAAGCGGTCAAATATCAGAATACATTGGACGAAAAGGGGTATAATTTTAAGACACTTTCAACTATTCAGTCTTGTATTCTTAATGCCTATAAAGGAAGTTTGATAAAGGACTTACTCTATGCATAAAGTATGGCTAACTAATGCAAGGTAGTAAGGTGTGCCTATATAGTGCACAACTTTCCTTTGCATTTCTGCAGAAAAAAATGTATTCACACATCAAATCTGTGAGCTACATGTCAGCTAAGGAGCAACTCTACCGTTGCTCCAAAACTCGCCTCAACAGTTTCTTTTTTTCTCTTTCTGGTTCTTTAGTAACTTTTCTCAGTTACCTCACTTCGAAATGCAGACACTAATGATTGCATCAATTCCAAATATTATTGGATGGCTCGCTGTTTCATTTGCCACGGTAAGTGATTAGTTGTTATCTCTTGCACATTCTGGCTGAATTTGCATCTTTTATAGGTAATTAACTTGAACATATGTTTCCTTTTTCAACTTTTAACAGGATGTCTCATTTTTGTATATGGGAAGATTGTTGGAAGGTTTCGGTGTCGGCATTATTTCTTATGTGGTAATCTTGAGTGTCCAACTTCTGTAGTTGTTCTGAAGTTTTGGTTAATAGTTCTGCTTACTGGAGTCTTCTTGCTTGTTATCTGCAGGTGCCAGTATATATAGCAGAGATTTCACCTAAAAACATGAGGGGAGTCCTTGGATCCATTAACCAGGTTGGTTTTGTATTGAGCTTAACAGTCATCCTCTGGGTTTTATGATTTATAGATATAAATGGCTCGTCATAATTTGATCTCTTGGCATTAGCTCTCTGTAACAGTGGGGATAATGCTAGTATATCTGTTGGGATTATTCGTAAGCTGGAGAGTGCTTGCAGTTTTAGGTGAGCAATACGGTCTTCCTTGTTAAAGTTGGCTTAATTGCAAATAGATTCCCTAAGCATTCGGTGATTGACAAATTGATTGTTATCTTATTAACTTTTCTATTCTTAGGACTGTAGAATTAGTTGGAATTTTTTTATCAAGTAAGCACTTGATGACATTCATCTTGCTGAAAAAAGTTTTTCTTCTTTCTAAAATCCCCCCTCCTTTTAGAAATATCTGAAGTTATTCTTCATCTGCAATTTCATTGAAGCAACTCAAAAAGACTGAATAAGCTGATGTTTTTCTGTGTATTAAATAGAATTTCCCTTCTTCTTTTTGGACCGCTATAATATGAAGTCACTTGCATCCTTAATTTGAACATATTTATTAGTAAACCTTTACATTAGTTAACTTTTTCAACTCATAATTCCACTCTGCAGGAATGTTGCCATGCATGATTTTGATACCTGGTCTATTTTTTATACCTGAGTCTCCTCGTTGGTTGGTATGAGTTCCAAACTTATGTTTGTCACGACTAGGCTTTCATTGTTATGTTATACTGATGTCAACGCCGTGTTATTTAGGCTAAAAACGGGCTTAATGAAGATTTTGAAACTTCTTTGCAAGTTCTACGAGGATTTGACACAGATATATCAACAGAAGTGAATGAGATCAAGGTAATATATTGGACGCGTTTAATGATGGTTTCTAAACTATTTTGAACCCTCAAATTGCACAATAGAAACTTCTTGCAATGCAAACTACTATAAATGTCTTCATGATCATTTGTTTCTCCTGTCTTTGTCTCAGAAATCTGTGAAATCGTCAACTAAAAAAGTTACCATTCGGTTTTCTGAGCTTAAGAGACGGCGATATTACTATCCTTTGCTGGTACACATTTGTGTTGGATTCTTTAATTGCTAACTTATATGATTATATCTGCTATCCTTGACTAGACAAGGACTTGAAAGCCCTTACTCTTGTCAAGACTAACTTTATGGGGTGATTTTGTTCAGGTAGGTATTGGACTGCTCGCACTCCAGCAACTCAGTGGAGTTAATGGTGTTTTATTCTATTCCAGTAACATTTTCAAATCTGCTGGTCAGTTCAGTTCCTTGATTATATGTAGAAATGCATAACAGGATCATCAAATGATTTGATACTGGCAGTTACAAGTATCATTGTGCCGTTCTGTTTGTTTTTTACTCTGTTGGTAGAAACAGATAGGAAAGTACGATTCTGGATAGCAGAAATGGGAAAAAGAATTCCATGTTTGCATGAAGAGCACAATGAATCTCTTCCTCTGCATCCTAGATAACACCCTGCAATAGATATGGGGATGAGAAAGACTTCGTTTTGTGGGAGGGGGGAGAGCTCAAAAGACGAATTTTGAAGTTTTGAACCATTAACTTATTCCATCTCAAAAAGAAATTTTAACTTATTAATAAAAGAAGTGTTAAAGCTATCAGTTGTAAAGAAACCCTAAATCAGCTGGTTAATCAGGCCCACCTTTTAAAGTTACTCTTGAAAGCAAAAACAAAAAGTTGACTAAAAACGATAAACAGTTTCTTTTTAAGTTGTTTTGAATTAATTTTTTTAATGTTTGTGAAAATGAAGTTTTGATATTTTTAATTTATGTCCTTTTTAAATTCCTCCCTGTACTTCTTGCTTTTGCTTAAACATATGCCTGGCAATCTGATTGATGGAAACTGATATGGAACTTGACCATCTAGGTCTGCTAGTTCATGAGTGTCCACATTCACATATGCCATGCCTTGTGAATTATTCATTTCATTTTGTTGGTTCCTGAGAAATGATTCCTGTGTTGTGTCCCACAATCCTCATTCAATTATCTCTCAGTAAATAGCTAAAAAACGTGAAGTGCCATCTGTGATGATCTCTCAATCTAAGGTAATATGCCATTATCCAGATTCACGTACACTACTGTTCCGTAAGGTGATATGCCATTATCCAAATCCACATACACCACAGTTCCTTTGGGTGGGTATTTGGAAAAACAACTTTACCAAACACTAGATAGAGACTAGCATAGTCATTTGTAACCCAACCATGTTGTAGCATGATATTCACCTAGAACATAATTTTTCGTTATGTTGTCAGAAAGAGATGATGAATTGGAGAATGAAACAACAAAAAGTCGGGCCCATTTCAGTATGAGGTTTTTGTAGTGGTTAAAAAAAAAAAAAAAAAAAAGGTTTTTTTTTATATTTATTGTCACTACCTCCCCGTGTCAGGATTGGGTAATTTGTGCGCCTGCTGCCTTCCTTGGATGTGGTAGCCGTTTCTCAGGCTCCCTCTCCGGAATCGAACCCTAATTCTCCGTCACCCGTCACCACCATGGTAGGCCACTATCCTACCATCGAAAGTTGATAGGGTGTGCAGTTCCCCTATCAAAAAAAGAAAAAAAAAGACGAGACAATGAACTATGATCTTAATTCTACATTAGGGTGTGCAGTTCCCCACTCTTAGAAGGTATCACGAGCCTGTTCTTTTATTTGCCGAATTAATCCAGGTGTATCAGAATTAGACTGTATGAATAACACCACATAATCATAGAGATGCTATGGAATGTTCAACTGGTTCGACATATGAGTTTAATCTAATTGCACTGCCTTCAATGCGCAGGAATTCATTCCAATAAAGCTGCAACATTTGGTATCGGGGCTATTCAGGTAAGTTCCCTCCCTTTGATCTAATGTTAGTTTATATAGATATAATATTCCGCGTTAATATACATCTTCTATAGGTCATTGTCACTGGTATCTCTGCATCACTGGTGGACAAGGCGGGACGCAGGCTACTCCTGATTGTGAGTCCTTCCAGAAATTTTCACTCGAAGTTTCTATTTTCTGAAAAAGAATACAAATGAATAACTTGCTATACTTTTTTCTTCAGGTATCCTCATCCGTAATGACCGCCAGCAGCTTCCTTGTTGCAATGGCATTCTTCCTGAAGGTCAATTAGTAAAATTTACATTCACAAGAATTGATCAAGCAACTATCTAAATTTAATGAGATTGCTTTCTTGGTGTTGAGACTGACTTTCTTTTATTGTCACTCCACAATTCTTTTCTACTTAATCCAGGAGTTCACGCCAGAAAATTGGCATTCATTCTTTGCAGTATTGTCTCTGGTTGGACTTGTGGTATAGTTCCTGTCTCACCTTCTATTATCCTCACCCTACTATCCCCCCTGCTCTCATCCGTGTTCTGTTGTTGCATTCTGTCATTTCTGAGACCCTTTACCTATTAATTTTCCAGGTTTTGGTGATGGCATTTGGTATAGGATTGGGATCCATCCCTTGGATCATAATGTCTGAGGTATAACAAAGCTAATTTATTGTTCATGAGACCAGATAAGACAGATTTTCCTAAATATAATTAAATATAGAGCATAGACAAAGAACGCCTATCCACACTTTGTAACATGCTCAAAGAACGTAGTTGAGAAATTCTAAGCAAAACTAACAATAAAGATCTCCCTTGTTAAAGGTGATGATGTTAGTGTTAAAGCAAGATCAAGCGTTATTTCAGGTTTTCTTAACCTATGAAGGGCTACTTAACTGCCAGGATAATTGTGTGCCTTTCCTACAAGGTTTTGGTTCAAAATTTCTTCCTAGAAAATATTCTTATTGAACTTGAGAGTTGAGATGTCCTTCAAGCACAGTAGCGTAGGTTTTATGATAGTCTTTCTTCTCTACGATTCAAGAGCCTCACTACTCTAATAAGTACTCCTTTTCCATGGCAATAGGCAGTGTGTTCTGTTTACCTTCTTTTGCGACGTCGAAATTTTTTAATTGGTTGTGCAGATTCTGCCGGTGAGCATCAAAAGTCTAGGTGGAAGTGTTGCAACTCTGGCCAATTGGTTTTCAGCATGGCTTGTTACAATGACAGCAAATTTGCTTTTAACTTGGAGTAAAGGAGGTCTCTCTCTCTCTCTCTCTCTCTCTCCGTCTGTCCCTATCTATCCAAACCATGCTGGGAGCGACTCTAAAGACTGTATATTTGGCAGGAACATTTGCTATCTATGCACTGATATCAGCTTTTACGGTGGTCTTCGTGAGGCTTTGGGTTCCAGAAACCAAAGGGAAAACACTGGAAGAAATTCAGCAGTCCTTCAGATGATACAGAATAAATTTGCAGTAAGACGATTAAATGGAACAAGTGATGCAATTCCAGCCTGACAGAAAACTTGTTTTGTTCCACATTTACCATGTACCACTATATATTGTCTTGTCCAAGAAGTTTTTCTTGTGTCAAGAGACTTCTACTGCATGTGGACCAAAAATATGCAATTTGCAATATATATTTGTATTAAGACAGCAATTTTAAATTCTGAACCCCAAATTACATAGTAACTAATATTACCGAGGAAACACAAAGTTATTTTCCTTTCCATAGACAAAAAAGTTACATGATATTAGATAGTGAACTTTGTGGTACTGTCCTTCACTTCTGGGCTTTTTCTGCATGCAGGGAAGTAAGGAACTGCTTGAGACACTTGTTGTAAACGCAAGGTCGTTCTAGGTGAACCAGATGGCCTGCCTTCTCTATGCCATGAAATGTAGTCTTGTCACCTAGTTGACTGTCATCATGTAATGCAAAACAATCATCAGGTTTATTCAACTTCTCTGTGGCACTTCTACTAAATTATAGATGAAGTAGTTTAATTTAAACACACGGGCCATATATCAAAATGGTGCATTGCTGAACTAATTATTACTATAACTTCTGTGTAAATAAACTGCTGGTGGGAGTTATTGTATACATCTAATGGACCTCATATATGCTTATTTGAGTTTATAATGCAAGAGCATGTCAAGCCTGAACACTTACTCTTTCATGTTCTGAGCAAGCTCCAAATTGAAAATTTGGTCATTCTCACCCCAGAGGAGATGTATTCTCTGCCAAAAAAAGATGGAAAAAATGGCTAGTACTCTCATACATTTCTTAATTCTTTGTCTGAAATATTGAAGAGTAGAATCATGAAATGCCAATTACCTGTGGAAAATTTGGAATGGTTGTTTCTTTGTTGCTCACCACCAATCCTTCTAGCAGTTCCCCTCTTTCCTTTCTGTTGTTGAACATTACCTGACATATTGTCAAGTGAGGGAATAAGATCCTTTGCTCGGGTTAAAAACTTTTTTATATGAATCACGAGGGTGACATCTATGTCGTTTCATAGTATTAATATAAGACAAAAATTCCTCCTCGGGATTATTAATCCTAGTTTCACCAAGTTATGAACTTATTACTCATTTAATTATCTTGAAAGAAACTTGAGAGACATCCAAGAATACGGTTTAAGAAACTTCGAATTTAATGTATGAACGTTTTTTTTTTTTTTTTTTTTTTTTTTTTAAATATCAGCACCTTTTATATCTCGACAAAAAGATAGTTGGTCGTCAAGTGGTTAGGTCTAGTTGGTTGAGCGAACTGTGCAGTGATGTCAAGTATATGAAACATGTTGGTGGATACAATGTGTAATATAGTCAGATAATTATGCACGGCTACGTGGTGCCTTTTCTTAATAAGTGGGCTGGAAAATGTTGACAAATCTATAGTGAGATATCCTGTCAATGCTGCATATCTTCAAGTTGTGGCCTTAAAGGGCAAATCAAAGAAATACATGCGAGAAAGGAGGGGCTGTTACAGCTGAAGCCAGCCCCGCCAAGAAATGCATGTCAAAATTAAATGTATAACACGTTTATCAATATTTCCAATATAAATATGCACTGGTGCGAGGTTTATAATGACGAAAGTCATTTGATAATAGACTCTAAACAATTGACTCCATTAATATTTGATATTAAGGGTTAGCTGATCACCCAAGAAAATAATTTAGTCAAGTTGTTAATGAATCGAATTGGCTTTCAATCTCCTTATTTTCTTGTCTCTTTTTCTTTTCTTCTTTTTATATTCCCTTTATTGGCAAACAAAAGGAAAACGTGTTCCTGAAATAGATTAAAGGCTTATGATCGTGTGTAACGAGTAACGTATATAATGACATCATACATGATGCTTCTTTTGTAGTACCTTTCAAAGAATGAACATTTTGTTTACCATTAGCTGATTCAGGTGAAGATTATCAAAGCCACCCGTAATCAATGGCTAAATAATCTGTATAGCTTGCAAACTAAATACCGTAATTATATCACGAATTTAACTTATAGTATGTATTATTGGCAATATAATTTTTCTTTTTTTGCAATTTCTTTAATTCTCTGTTTTATTTTTTAAATTATTAATCCCACTTTTATGGACCTTTACATGTGATTAAACTCTTAAATTATGGAGTAAATTGCTATGAGTTTTCATGCAGCCATAGAATTAGGAGTCATATCCGAATTTAAGTTCGAAACAAGTAAGAAATACATTATCCAAATAGGTACATAATCAAATATGCAAGAAAAGAAAAGGAAGAGACACAACAATGAATATATCACTACTAAAAAATAGGTATAAGCAACTGATAAATTCCGTAGCTAAATAGAAAAATTCTTTGCTAATCCTATCTGGCGGATTGTGCATATATTTACGAGTAATAAATAGTAAATAAACTAACCTCAAGAAAGTCCCTGTGAAGGCGATCAGGGAACCAAAGCTTCTTATAAGCAGCTACTTTTAAAAGTGCCTTACAACCCTTAACAGAAGTAGGCAACAACAGCTCCGAAGAAGAAGAAAACCCCAAACCACTAAGCGTCGTTGTGCTAATCGAATCAGTCATCGCCAATATAGAACCAGACACAACTAAAGCCTCAACTAGATCAGGAAACATTTCAGCCATCTTAAACGCAACCATCCCACCATAACTAAACCCAACCACAACACATTTTTCTATACCCAATTTCCTTAACCCTTTAGCCAAACACTCAGCTTGAAAACCCGGTGACCTGTCCGGACTATCCGTAACTGACCCGCCAAAGAAAAGCAAGTCAGGTACATAAACGGAGTAGTTTTTAGTTAATGCACCTACTTGGAATTGCCACGTAACTATTCCTTCGCCGGCAAAGCCGTGGACGAGTACGACTACGGGTTTGTTCGGGTCGGGTTTAGTGGTGGATTCGGGTGAAATGGCGCATTGGTTGTTGGAGAAAGGTGTTGTGGTGGTGAGTTTTTTGTTTTTCTTTGGTTTTTGTATGGTTTCAGAAGGGACCCAAAAGTTCATTATAGTGCCAGGTTCTATTTCAATACTATGAGGTTTTATTCCAGCCATTTTCATTAGCCAATATAACAAAGGCCTTTGTGCTTCTACTAAGTTCACCATTTTTCTCTCTTTTTTTTTTTTTTTTTTTTTTTTTTTTTTTTTTTTTTTTTTTTTTTTTTTTTTTTTTTTTTAGAAGATGTTTGTATGGTGGAATTAGGAGAGAGGTGAAGCGGAAAGATGAGAGAAAAGAGGATTTTTAAACTAAGAAATGGAAGGAAGGGTAGGTGTTGGGTTGTTATCTGTTCGTCATTAAAGTGAGAGTTTATATTATACAATTACCAAAGATGATGCATGAAAGGGGTAGTTGGTATACTGTTTCATCTACTTCTAGATTGTTGCTATATTCTATTCTTAGTGTGCACTGTTAGTTCATCCAAAATTTCATTATCTCTGTTCTTAGTGTGCACCTGTGGGATTACACATGTATCTCTGTTAGTTCATCCAAAATTTCATTATTTCTACGTGTGAACTGTACTGGTAAATGACTAAACGAATACTTGTAAACGCCAAACCCCACAAAACCAACAACAGCAACAAACAACACACCCAGTGTAATCCCACAAGTGCATAAGATTTGATTACGAGGTAGGATATACGCAGACTTTGTTCCTATGTGAGGTAGAAAGACTATTTCTGATAGAGCCTAAAAAATCAAAAGAAGAAAGAAATAGAGAAATACTACAAGCAGTCAATCTTTGTAGCGACAAAGGTCGCAACAAATGTCCGTTTAGTTGCCATAAAAAGTTCCTAACCCTCTATTTGGATGGTTGTTTCCCGTGGTTCATTAATGTACAGTATGGTATGGTACAGTATGGTGTTGTATTGTATTGTATTGTACTGTATTAATGAACACAATGTTTGGATAGACTGTATCATTTGTTGTGTTTTAATAACATTTGTATTGTTTGGTTTGACTGTATGGTACTGTATAATAACTTGTAAGTTTACTAAAATGCTCTTAATGCTTAATTAGAAATTAGTTTATGTGTATTAATAAAACTCAGGTAAAGAATAAAATAGGAACTTTAAAAAATAAGTAGGTATTGGGTGGGGGTGGTGGAGGGGGTGGGTGGTATGAGATGGGTGGTTGTGGGATGAGGGGGTGAGTGGTTATGGAGGTGGGGGTGGGTGGTGGTGAGGGGGTAGGTGGGGGTGGGTGGGTGTAGAGGTGGGTGGTTGTGGGATGAGGGTGGGGGTAGTGGGTGGTAGGGTGGGGGTGAGTTGTCGTGGGATGGGGTTGGGTGGTGGTGAGGGGTAGTGGGTGGTGGTTGGGGTGGTGGGGGTGTGTAGCAGAGGAGTGGGGTGGTTGGGGTGGGGGGGCGGTGGGGGTGGGGGTGGGGGGTGGGTGGGTGGGGGTGGGGTGGGGGTGGGGTGGATGGTGGGGTGGGGTGAGTGGTAGGGTGGGGGTGGGGTGGATGGTGGAGGGTGGGGTATAATGGAGAAAGAAAATACGTAACCACGGAAAAACCACCAAATCCGTGGTTACAAAAATTGAGACTTTTGTATAATGGAGAAAGAAAATACGTAACCACGGAAAAACCACCAAATCCGTAGTTACAAAAATTGAGACTTTTCATGGTTACTTATATAACACCATACCACATAATTTTAAGAACAATGAAAACAAACATGGTTTCATAAAAAAACATACATTAATGAACCATGGGAAACCGCCATCCAAACAGGGGGTAAGGCTCTTACCTTTATGGAGACCAAATGAGTCGCGACAATTACAAAAGCCCCTAAAAACCCTTACCTTTCCTGGGCAACCAAATGAGTCGCCACCAAAAACTATACTACTCCCTCCGTTCTAATTTATATGTCACTTTTCATTTTTCGAGAGTCAATTTGACTAAATTTTAAAGTTAAATCGGATTAGATTAACTCAACATTTTAACATTAAAATTTATATATTTGAAAACCGCATGAGAAGTACTATTAGGTTGGAACCTTTCTCATGTCAATTTAGTGAAAAAAAATACATCTTAAAATGTTGGTCAAAGTTCATGCAATTTGAATCTCGGGAACCGAAAAGTGCCACATAAATTGGAACTGAGGAAGTATATATTTCTTGTAAGGAACATTTTTTTTGGGTTTCCACTCGTTGTCCGGTACTTGTATGGAGACCCCGTTATATTTGGATTGGCGTAGGAAAATCGCACATTGGGATAAAGCGTTTCCTATCAAAGTGATTTTGTATCCAAGGTTCGAACTTGAAATCTCTAGTTAAGGCTGAAAGTGTGTTTACCACTTCACTAAAACCCTTGGTTGTAGTGAACGTTGCTTAGTTGTCTAGCTATTGATAAGCATTTAATTATGTTGAATTGTATATTGCAAGTTGAAATAATGCTGTAGCCGCAATTCACGTTTAATGAGACCTAATATGATAATGACAACCATAGGACGCACTTCAAAAACAGCTTTCTGACTTTCATTATCTCATTCAGCAAAGTCTCACAATTCATTCTAGCAAATTTGTCTTGCATTAGATGAGGTTAACAACGTACTTCATGATAAAACTTGAATCAACCTTAGAATTTAACAATTATATTACACCTAATTCTTACCACTTGCATATTTTTTCTTCTTCAAATCTAGCTATGGCGATCAACTCTTGCCCATGGTAATTCTGCTCTTTATAACATCCGACTCAAGTTCACATTTTTCGTTGAACTGGTCGAACGTGATAGTGAATGATTTATCATCAAACCTATTATGTCTAATTAAATATACTTAATCATACAAACCATGGTGCTCGAAGATTACAAATCATACAATACCAATTTGACATAAGAAAATTATTGTTACGGCGCAGTAATCATGGAACTTATGAAATTTCCGGATGTTTTTTGTCCCCATTGTTTAATTTGAGTCAATTTAAAGCTGTACAAGTTGTAGTATATCTTAAAATCTATTTATGTGCATTTAGTTGAATGGGACATGCAGATGTTGGAAGAGATTTGCCTAAAAAAGACTCAAAATATCAAGAGGAACTGAACCTTGTTGCAGAAATTTATTCCATTCACTGTTAAGAGTTAATGCTTATATACTTCAACCAACTTTTTCCACAACCCTACCAATTTATATAATACTTATAATTAATTTCCTATGCTTCTATATATAATCCGTAAAATATATGTAGAAAGATAATTTTCACTTATTTGCGTGGGAAGTAACCTTAAAGCAATTAGCCACCTAACAAGTACTTCCTCTAATAATTTTAGTTTAGTAGTAAAACACATCATTAGATTGATTAAGCAAAATCAAGGAATTTTTTACGTAAACTTGGAGAAATAATTTCAAGGTCATGATTAATTTGGCGATTTCTTGCACGACATTTATCATTTTTAATGGCCTTGATGGGTCACTTTACCTTTTTAACAATTGTTAATTGAATGATGAAAGCAACATTTAATTATTTGTCTTCCCATACAAGGTTGTTTATATTTTTGATCAACTACACTGCCTACTACAGGTCCACATCCCTTTCATTTGTGTAGACTACTTGAGATGAGCCGAAAATTAATTAAGAGGGCGTGACTTTACGAGAAATATGTTTACGCGTTAATTAATGCATGGCGACTTTCTGTCAAGCTCCACTGCATGCACAAATGATGGATAGCGGGTTTATTGACTTATTTTATTTTAGGTGACTCAAAACTTTAATCAAAGGCAAATTTAAGATTTGGAGTTTATCTAATGGTAACCTTAAATTAATAGATAATAATAACTAAGTTTACAGTCAAATATTTATAAATATGTGATGAATTTCCAATTATATATCAAATGTGAGCAAAAGCTAGTGGGTTCCACCCTTAGGTTGTACTTTAGATCATCTATTGACTTTAAGTGTAGGTATCTTATGTCATGACCCAATCAGAGATGACGCAGTCTTCAACCCAAACTCACCTCTCGAACATACATCTCATAATCATTTCTAAGTGACCACAAGGATATCATGGCTTTAAGCGGACCACAAGGATATCTCATGGGGCGTCATACTCAGTAAGGGCACATATTACAAGATAGTGGCACATCTCTCACAGATAATCATCAACAAATATGCCTATAAACACAAGCCAACAAGGTCGCCATAATATAACACAATAATATGAACCGATATCTAAACGGACTTCTAGCATCTCGTACGAGCCTCTATATATAATACAGGAATCCGTGAAGACGGGGCAGGACTCCGCCATGCCCAAGTTTATAGATACACAAGAGTAGTACCACTAATCTGCAGCTCCGAAACAACTAGAGCGCTTTTGAACCTCCGCTGATGAAGCTCCTAAGGGTTTGGTCCGTCTACCTGTCTACCTGCAGGCATGAACGCGACGTCCATGGGGAAGGACGCGCACGAATAATGTACCGAGTATGTAAATAAGATCAACATGTACATAACAATCATGGAAAAACATCCGAGACAACAGTCCGTGAATCCGAATGAATTCGTATGACTGTATATCAATATCGTGAAACATATATATATATATATATATATATATATATATATATATATATATATATATAGGAAGGCCACAACATAGGCCACATCGTCTCCCCCTAAATGTGCCTTATATATATATAAACGCCTACAACGTAGGCCACATCATCACCCCCTGTCAAATGTGCCTTATATACATATATATACATGAACGCCACAACATAGGCCACATCGTCACCCCCTGTCAAATGTGCCTTATATGTATATATAAAGAATGAGAATGAGTGCAATGCATAAGTAAAATGAAATAATAAGACTCGGTAATATCACAAAATAGCTATATACATATGTTATATTCATAGCATGCATGAGAGCCCAAATAAAAGCTACTACTTGGAGTGATGTAAGGTCGGTAACCTCCGATTAATAATATGGAACAATCATCATCGCTATATCTCACCTTGAAAGAACAATTATCATAAGGTGAGATCAACAATAATGAATGAAATCAAGAAAATCATGAAATAAACTCAATAATCTCATAATAGCATCAAGACCATAAGTTTTGAAATCTCTAGGAATGGAATCATCATCATCATCGTTTTCATCATAGAAAACACCTATCTTTAGCATCATAAGAACTTTGAGAATCATAAACTTCTAGCTTTTTGGAAATAAGGACGTTATGGAAAACAAGTATGGTTTCATAAGAAAAGAATCATGCCTTTAGAAAGAAAGGGTTAAGCCTTAACATATCATTTCGGTCGCCTTAACTTTAACTACTTAACGCTTGTCCTCCCAAGCTCGTAAATCTACATTTAAGAGAATTTATACTATTATTAGGCTTATCATCATATGCTTCTCTTAAGCCGTCAAATTAATTCCTTTTAGGATTTGCCGAAATTCGGGCAGCATCTCCCCTGTTTATATCCCTAGCCCGAAATCACAATACCAACAACCAACATAACAACAACAACAACACTAACACCAACAACATCATCATCAATACCAAAATATTCCATAAAACATCCCATACGATGTTTATCAACATACAATAACAATATACACTTCCTTTCTTCCCAATCAAGGAGCATAATCTCATCAACACACCAACAACATTAGATACCATCCATATGCATGGAAATTATCCCAACAACAAGACTACAACATGCTCAAAACAATCCATAAACTCAATAACTACAACACAACACTTTATGACCTTTCCTCCATAACTATTTTCACTTTTAAAACTTGCTAAACCTTCAAATCAACTCAACATAAGAGATAGGATGAATAACATACCTTATACTTGAATAACTTTAGCCACACCAACTTTCTTCAAGACCAAACTCACCACAATATCAAGGAAACAAGAACAATCACTTTTAATGAATTAGTTTGGTGTAATCTTGTTGAATTCTTGACAAGAGGCTATAAGTGTTTAAGAGTAAGTTGTATGGATGTGTCTAGAACTCCCAAGAAGTACAAATGATGAAAAAAGTGGAATAATAGGGTATTTATACCCCTCGAGAGTCGTGTTCCATCGACTTTTCAAGTGGGGCCCACAGGGAGCCATTTGACAGCTTGGAGGCTTATCTTGAAATGCCCATAATTTCCTACTCTGATGTCGTTTTGATAAACGGTTTGTTGTGTTGGAAAATAGACTTCCTGAACTTCAATTTAGGCTTTTGTTTCACTTCAAAACTCCTGATATACTAGGAGATATACCCCTCTAAAGTTGACCCAAAATTTCTGTCCAAAATTCTGCCAACTTTTTTCTAATTTTTCACAAACTTATTTTCTTCAATTTGCTTGATCCCAAAAACTTTAGACACTTTCTTAACACTTGTTAAGAGTATTTTTAACCTTATAAGGGTTTCATGACCTCTCCTAGCTTACGTTAGTTTACTTACAATGCAAATGACGTGAAAATTTTTTGAGCTGTAACATTCTTCCCCCCTTAGAAATATTCGTCCTCGAATGTTGTGGCTTGCGAGCTTACGATTCTATTATCAATTTCTTGAAATGGTTGTCCTCCTTTAGTTCCTGATCTCCATGCTCCTATACTATAGGCTCATTAGTCTTCTTTCATATTCTCCCAGTTCTTTGTCGAACTTATTGATTAGTTCCATATCCTTATGCTCTTATGTATGTACCCAGTGGTCAACTGATATCTAGTTGTCGTCCTGGGACCCCTTGCCATTAAGGTGATCTTAACTCATGATTGCTACAGCTCCCCGCCGATTTGTAAGTACTCTTAATTGTTGTACTCTTTTGCCTTGCTCCTTATCCCTCTGCTAGTAGCCAAACTCTCTTGTTCAGATGTGACACTCTTCCTTGCTTTCTTATCTAGGTTCTAATTTGAGCTATCCCTTTAGTAATCGTCGATCTTATATACATATAATATCATCTTCTTTTAATTTCTTTAGTCGGATTCCTTAACTAGGCCCTCGGGCAATTTCATAGTTCCACCTGTAGTAGCACCGAATGATCTACAATAGAATTTCCTCGCTAATATCTTATTATTCTCGTGATTACCCTATCTCAAATACTTATTCACAACTTCTTTTAATACTAGTTTCCCTCCCAAGTCGTTGTTCTCTCTTATCCGGTGGTTACTTGAGACCGTCTATTTTTTCTTCGACTCCCTCATCATTGACCTTCGCGCCATTTTACTAGCCATTTCATGATCGTTTACTCGTTCTATGTCATACATTTTTGCAATGATATAACCGACGACTTGTAATTTCAAGTAAGTACCTTCTCATTAATTGTTTTCGTTTATCCATAGACATACTGTCTCCCTTTCTTTTGAAGATCATTGAACTTTCTATAATTATTTCCCTTTTAAAACTTTCATCTCTTCTAGTGCTACGATTTTCTTTTTAATAGTCCCGATTGTCCCTTATACTTATCCTTGATCAGCTTGCAGGCCCTTCTTACTCCTTCTATTACTTCTTAGAGTATGGTACTGCATATTTAAATGTAACCAAAATTTCTCCAGAGCGATTCGAACCATAGTCCGGAAACATAATATGTCGCATTGACAAAACTCATTCTCTTTGATTCACTAATCCCTTCATTATCTTGTCATGATTCCGCTCCCATCTTTGTCCCATAATATACTTGTATTAAATCCATTCCCACTTTCTCTTAATAAATCCTTGATATTTCGGTACATCTCGAACTTTGGCTCCTTCAAGCCAGTACCTTTCCCTCTTTTGAATTTAGGAATATTGTCGTTCACCTCTGTTGACACCCAATTTTGTCCCTCGTTTATTCCGATTTAGTTCTGTGGGCTTCTAATTTTATTGATGATCTAAATACTTTTTACTCATTATTATGTTATTACTATTGCTGCTATTATTTGCAGGTAACGCTACTTTATTATAATTAGTATTTTAATATTACCCTCACATTACTACTTATTTATCACTTGTTAATCATAAAGTTAAGCTAGATAATATTTCTTACGCTATTATTACATTATCTATATATTTATAGTTTGTTATTATTAATAAATTTGTAACATGGAATTATATCCTTAATACCATCAATTACTAATTATGTGATTATTACATACACTTCCAAGTCATAAATTCCCATGAGGAAGCATGAGAATTACAATTAATCTCCATATTTCCCAAACAAATGGCCCAATTTTTCGCCAAATTTAATCAACCCAACCAACAACCCAAATCAATTAAGACCAGCCCATTTGAACAAATCACCAACTTACCTAAATCTAAGTCAATCATCCTCCATCAGCCGCACCATTCTCTTTGTTCCCATTCTTTTTTGGACAAAGTCCAACTCTCTTTATCCCTTTTAGAAAATTGCTTCTCCATTTTGATGAAAAAAGCTTGAATTTTCTCTCCTTCCTCTTTAACTCTCTCACCAAAAGCCAAAACCATTAAAGGATATCTGTGCAAAATCACACGAAGACAAAAAAAAACAAAGTAAAACATTCTTGTCCGTGACTTTCATCATTGTAAATTTGCTTGCCCATCTCCCTCACGTGGGATTTGACTAAAATGAAAGAACCTTCCCCTTTCTATTTTTTTCCCATTTGTCTTTCCATGGTGGCAGCCTTGCTGCACCATTTTGATGAAAAAATACGCACCACAAAGTTCGCCATGTGCCCATCTTTTGTTTTGCTCCAACCCGTGACTTTCTTTGGGGATGTTTTTTTTTTTTAATTTCAAAGGGGGGATAGAACTTTTCTTTTTAATAAGAACTGAAAGAAAGGGAGAGAGAGAGAGGGAGGTAGGAAAAAAAAAAAAGAAAAAAAAAAGAGAAGAGAGAGCTAAAAAAAAAAAAGAAAAAAAAAAAGAAAGGGGAACGAGGGAAACTTTTTTTTAAAAAAACATCTTGAAATATCACCATTAAATACAATCTGCTCATTTTTTTTCTAACGGAAAAAAGAGTCTTTAATTCCTAGAGTTGCTCTTTCTACCTCGGTTAAAACTTTAGCTGTGATGGAGCTTTAGGATTCGTTTGCGTCGAGGTTTCGATTTGTTCATAACGAGAGAGTAGATTCGAGGCTATCGACACCCACGTTCACCGCACCCACAAGAGGTAACATCCGATGCTATTTTGATTCTCTCTTTGTTTTCAAAAGAGTTCCACATTTACTTAGCGGAGTCATGACTTAGGTTCATTCTATGTTCGCACTGATACATTTATGTGATATTAAGAGTCATCTTTTTTTTTATTTTTTATGTTCTGGTCATTTATTAAGCTGCAGTTAGAATGTACATCTGATCTTCTTTAAGTATATGACACTGTTTTAGTAAAGTTGTAGTTGGAATGTACATCTGATCTTCCTTAAGTACATGACACTGTTTTGGTAAAATAAATGACTCCATGACTAAGATTACTCTGCTCTAAAAATCACGTTTGCGATGTTTGTTATGTGCACACGACACACTACGTGTTTACTGGTTTGGTTTTGCTTCATATGCTAAAAGTTGTTCAGCTCATTGTAGAAAATAAGTGTATATTCATTCTTGTTATTGTTTGTATTTCTTATGTATGCCAAAATGCACTAATCTCATAAGTCTTAGTCGACATTGTAGTTCCTTGAGGTTCAAACGTGTTTACTAATCCTATGGGTATTGGAAAGAGATTATTTGTGTAGAGGTACTTGAAGTCTACTATTGGTCTAAACGGCGTGTAACATTTATGTATATTCTGTCCATTTTATATTTGCATGATGCTTTTGAAATAATGATCTCACGGAATTAGTTCGGATGCAAAATAAAATAAAATAAAATGTGTGTATTTGACGAATGTTATATTTGCTGTGTCTGGGAAAAACTATATGAAAATATCCTCAAATCTTAACTTTGTAACAGCTTGCGCTAGCAAAATGGTATTACTTTTATTTTCCATGTCTTCTTCTTTCTTATTTGAAGTTAAAAGCAAATTCCTTATGGTTAACTTCTATTCCCTTTGTTTATTTTGCATGAACACCGGAGCCGAAGAGTTTTCACGAGACTCAACGACGCCGCTTATGGAGTCCACGCATCAAAATGTCTATGCTCTTACTTTGCTTGAGAGGAAAATCACGAGATATCTCTACCCTTTGTGCAAGTCAAAAATGGCTTTTTCTTAGCATTTTATATCATTTTGCTTATTCATTAGTGTGTTTAAAACCCCATGTGGCTAATCTTTATTTGTATTTTTTTGTGACCAACCCGTTATGACCATCTTTCGAGACCTAAGTTACAACAATTTACGCCTATTTTCATTTAAGGTTTTGCTTTAGGTATCAAGAGATTATTTCCTACTTTACATAGAACATGATATTTAGATTAAAAAAAAAAAAGAAAGAGGGGAAATTTAGCAGGCAATTAATCAACTACGTGTTCCGTAAATCTTATTCTTTGAGCTGAAGTTTGGTTAATGTTTACGCCAAAAGAAAGTATTTTACAAATCAAATCAGTCTTTCTTCAAATATAAATGTTTTTTTTAGGGCACCCATTTGAGGCTACATTTGATTTAATATAGAGGAAGCTTTTGTGGTCATAAAATCATTTCAATACTATCTGGTTTTATTAAAATGGATTTTCACAATAAAAACATCAATTTGATATCTAACATCTATACATACTTATCTTATATTCAACACATAGTCTAATTAAATATAAGTTCTATTTCGGTTAACCATTGTTGATGGATCTTAAAGGGTGCTTAATACCTTCCCTTTAAGTTAGTAGAACCCTTACCTAGAATCTTGGTTTCGTAGACTTTAAAATAAACAACTTTAGATAATTACCTTAATAACCTTAGGTGCCCTAATTCACCATAAATAATTAGGTGGCGACTCTTAACTTTAATTAACCCCAGAATTACTGGGATGTTGTAAACTATTTTGACCCCGGATAAAATAGGGTGTAACAACCTCTAAATTAAATCTGTTCTTCCCCCTCTTAAAGATGTTCTCATATACCACTAACATTCGAATAGTAATCGTCTTTTTCGTCGACTTTAGTGGTCAAGATTCTATTCCATATAATGCGGAGTTCCTTTCCGCATGGTTTAACTTATTTCCTTTTTGCTAATTGAAGACTTTTGTTTGTTCCCTCTCCTGTACTGATCTTATCTTGTGACCAACCAAATCTAGTTTATCCTTTTAATACCATCGTAAGTCGATACACTATCACATCTATTTTTCACGACTCGTTCTTTCATTTGTCCAACTCATACTGTTCAGTAGTCTTTCTTTACTAAATGGTTGTACCGTAGTTTGGCGTCATAGTTATTCCAATATCTTTTCGATCTTTGTCTCCTTCTTATCTTCCCCTTTCGATACCATAACTTTCTCCTATTTATACATATCCCTCGTACATTCAGCCCATTTCCTTTATGATCGAATTTCAGTACTCCTTATCAAGACTCTTGTCCCATGCTATCGATGTTTTGCCTCTTGGCCAAACTTATCCACCTATTAACCTTTCTCTTGTTCTGGATGGTTACACAACTTCTTTTTACCAATCCATCAGTCTACTTTCCTTACTTTATCCCTTAGGATCTTCCTTGACTTCCTTTACTCACAAAGTGCTCTTCCCCACTTGCCATTCTACAGTTTTGACCTTGGAATTTGTAGAATATTTTATTAGAAGTACGAATCCCTTCTATTTCTAAAATCGACCCTTTGGGGGGGGGGGGGGGGGAGCTTTTCCCGATTTCTAGATGAATGTATCAATATGGTTTCATATTTATCCCTTTCGGATATATCCTAGGAGTCAGAAATCCCTTAACGTCTTCACAAAACCTGATTGTTATACTTCAATCCTATTTATCAAGATCTGTTTCCAGGTCCCTCGCATTCTTCCTTTACCCCATATCTCCATACTCTATCCTTCCTACTTATTTACTTTAGAGATTTATCCGGATGGCTCTTCGCATCTACCGTCGCCTTAACCCCTTTCTTGGAAACCTTACTTGATCCTTATTAGCAACATACTTTCCCTTGCTTGCACTTCTCTTCTTCTCATGACATCATAGTCTCTTTACTCTTATATACACATATTCTTCTTCTCCCTAATATTATTGCATCATAATTGTCCAACTTTAATATTCAGGGAAAACAACATTAATCTTCCTTGTAGCACTTGCTACCTTAACTTCAACACCCAGCTCACTCAATACCTTTAACATTTCGCAAGATCGTTCATACGGGTACGCATACTATCTAATTTGGCCACACATGAATCATCGTTTACATCGCTTATTAGTACCTCACTTATGAAATATCCCAATGTTATTTAAAATTGTCTTGAGTCTGTGACTTTAGTACTTCTCCCCTCTTTTTTCCTAACTAGCCAGTCTCATACCTCGCTATCACTTTAAGATTGTAATCGTAGGGCTCATTTGCTCCTAATTTCCCTTGGCCATTCTGGTTTCTCATATTTTCGTAAGTCTGAATCTGTAAGACTTCTTAGCATATTTTCTAAGTCCTGGTTATGAGCCTCTGGCAATATAGACTTAATGAATAATGTCCACGCAAACACCTACTCTTCTTTCCTTTTAATTCATAAGCCGACATCGCTCTTATTTTTCTGTCGTCAAGTGACCTTCATCACATCTCTCTGAAAAATCTAGGTAAACCTTCTTATAAGGATCACATCCGTTCTTTTTATTGCTGTATGATCCTTTATCACATATCTTAAAAAAAACAAATCCGTCCTTTTTTTTTTTTTTTTGAAATTCTAATGGAAAGTCCAAATAAAATCATGTAATGCATTTCCCTAGGTTGGAACGTCCTTTACTTTCTTGGTGGGATGAATATCATCATTAACTTTGAAACTTTCAATATCGAGAAAATTTCCATAACCACAAGTCAACACACGTGACTTCTTTCCATTCCTAGTCCTGGGGTTGATAATGGTAGAAGAAATATCTTAGTTGCAATTACCCATAAATAGTCCAGTTATCGGTTTCTTTAAAATTTTCAGTTGTCAAATAATAGATGATATCCCATAATAATCACACATAAAACAAGAAATTCAATGAGAAGACCCATATACACCGTAACCGGCTTTGTCCCGATCCCGGGTCTTGGGAGCGTAGTGAAATATCCCTTTCATCGTCCTCCCACCATCTACTTGTCTGACCCTCCTCATCTCCTCCATTATAATCCGAAGGATACAAATATTCTGGTAGCTCCTGGTTGACTGAAGGCCAAGATAGAGGGCTATAATACTCTGTAACACTTACACTCGTAGCCGCTTGCTCCGACATAATGCTCAATCATAGAAGCAACCGGAGGGAGGGACCAAATCCAGTGCGTGCCTTAGGAACCAGCTTGCTCATCGGTGTCTCATTTGAACCCTCGACGGTCCGTCTCATAACTATTCTCCGACGAATCCTCCTCCATAGGGGTCACAAGCTCTGGGGGAATCGTCTCAATATCCTCGAAAGGATCGCCCCATGGAGTAACTAAGACTCCTCCTAATCTGTCCTGGTTCCCGTGGTTTGGAGTCCACCCCGGGGGCCTTCCTTGTACTCCCACTATCAGAAGCCAACCTCTTCCTCTGTATCAATCTGCACTTGTCTAATAAGAAAGAGGGTCAGGAATCATCTTTCCTAGACTTTGGCTCTATCACACAATCTAAGATGAGAAAGAAAGGTCAATGATTCCTAAATGCCCCGCATCCTCATGTTTACAAGTGTGGCGCGCTTCACACCCATAAACAAGACTCTACTGGACACGGCTCGTGGACATACCCTAGGACGAACTTCTCTGATACAACTTTTGTCACGACCTAACCACAGGGCTATGACGGGCACCCGGAGCCAACCCACGGAGAACCTCTGAACATACATCTCATAATCATTTCTAGGTGGACCACAAGGATATCTCATGGGCGTCATACTCTGTAAGGGCACGTGTTACAAGATGGGGGCACATCTCTGTATAATCATCAACAGTTATGCCCATAAACACAAGCCAACAAAGCTGCCATAATATAACACAATAATATGAACTGATATCTAAATAGGACTTTTAGCTACACACATCTGTCTACGAGCCTCTATATATAATACAGGAATCCGTGAAGACGGGGCGGGTGTTACACCTCGTAATTTGGAAGTTGAGTTCCATAGGAGTCAACTGCTTAATTGTGAATACTGGAATGATATGCGCCTATTTTATGGTTATAAGGGTTTACGATTATGTATGAGAAGTATTGGAAGGATTGGAGGCCAAATGGGCGAAAAATGAAAATTGGGAGAACTGGGCAGTATTGCCCTTTGTGTTCGCGAGATGGCCTCGCGTTCGCGGTGGCTATGGAAATTCCAGACCATAGCATTCGCGAGAGGACCTCGCGTTCGCGAAGGTCAATTATTAAGTCGGTTCCACCGACTTTGACCCCCTATAAAAAGGGTAAAACCCTTCTTTTTCACCAGATATTTCCCAAAAAAACTCAGAAAACAGATGAGGGTGTGAGGATATCATAAATTGAGTGATTTTCAAGTGGCGGAATATTAGTTTAGGGTCGGATAGCGCGTGGTTGTGATTTGTAGTATTGTTTTGCGGTGGATTCGGTTTGGATTCTAGGCGAACACTGAAGATATTGTTGTCCTAGTAAGAATAAGGTATGAATCTCTCCCTATTTATATTACTTTAGGTTTATTTACGGAGATAGAGCGATGAAGTGGTCGTATAATAAAGTAGCGATGAAATGGTCGTATAATAAAGTAATTGGTTGAAAAATCGGATGAACATCATATGGGACGTTTTATGGAGTATTTTAGTATTGATGATGATGTTGTGATATGAGTGTTATTGTTGTTATTGTTGGTTGTTAGTATTCTGATGTCGCGCTAGGGATATAAACGGGGAAGTCTTTTGCCCGAATTTCGACAGATTCTAAATAGATTTCATTTGAAGGCTTAAGACAAGTATATAAAGATAAGCCTAACAATGGTATAAATATTCTTGAATGTAGATTGTGAGCTTGGAAGGATAAGCGTAAGTAGTTAAGAAGGCCAAAAGGTATGTTAAGGCTTTCCCTTTCTTTCTTTTTGGCATGATCCTATGATATCAGCGGACAATGAATGCTCGAGCTTTCATATTACTCTACTCTTAGAAGCACGAGGAGTACTTCAGTCTTTGATGTTCCTGTATCCCTCTTATGATTGTCCTTCTGCCCGCCAGGTCTTGAGTTGTGTATCATGATTATGTTAGTAGACATTTATGCATTGCATTCATTTACACATATGCGTATTGACCGTGACCGAGAGGCGTTATATACGCGTATATTATATATATGGGGTATGGGGAAAGGCGAGGCGTTATATACGCATTACTTTGATCGAAGATTTGGTGCACGGTGATAATGGTTATGATGCAGAAAGGAACCATTATGCTATTGCACGAAGGAACCTATATGTTATTATGGATCGGGTTGTACGTTCCGAAGGGGCTTTATATATATATGAATCGGGCCGTACGTTATCGAGGCACTATGAACTACGCGTATAATCATGCGACCGCGGCATTTTCGTAAGTAAAGATATACGGATATGTTCGGATAATCAAACATATAGATGCGTTCACACGGATATGTTCGGTTGTCTTACGGAGATGCATTTCGACCGGTTTCTTACGAGTTTTGATTTTCTTCGTGACTCCTATATGTATGTTACTTTTATGCCTTACATACTCGGTACATTATCCGTCGACTCCCTATTGTTCGGGGGGTGCATTCATGCCGCGGTACGGATAGGCGAGAGCGATCCGGCTCGGTGGGGAGCCTCTTCCGGCTATTGTTGGTGCGCCGCTCGATCACGGTCTGCTATTTGTTTGGTATGTTATGTTTGATGTATATGTACACGGGTATGGCGAGGCCACTAGACCCTTATACGATTTGGTACTTCGGTAGGTAGTCTATAGGCAGATAGATGAGTCTGCAGTTGACTTGATGTAGCCATGTCGGCTCCCGTCCTTTTTGGTACATAACATATATAGCGACGGTGTCGGCTTGCTTGTTATTTTTTGTATATATATATATATATATATATATATATATATGGATGATTATTGATAGTCCTTAAAGTTATCCCGATATGAGTTAGCATGGTTCGGTTATGAGTCTTATGAACCCAGTTCATTTGTCCGATAAAGTATAGCTATGAGTAGGGGTGTTTGGTCGGTGGTGGCCGGGAACTCGTCGTGACTCGGCGGATGGGTCGTGATAGAAGTGGTATCGAGCCGGTTCCGTCCTAGGGTTGTCCACGAACCGTGTCTAGTAGAGTCTTGTTTATAGGTGTGTTGTGCACCCGCTTATAAGCGAGGCTGGGACATTTAGGATGTTGCCGTTCTTTCCATTCTAGATTGTGCGATAGAGTTGTGAGATAAGAAATGCCTTCCTAATGGATTTGTTACGATTTCAACAATGCCTTCAAGAAGGCTACGATCGCCCGGAGAAGGGGCAAGAAGGTGGGCGGTGAGGCCACGCCGCACGCGGCGGGCTACCGATGCTCGAAGCGAGTCTCGAGTGAGAGCCCGTCTCGGACCTCGCGTCTCGCCTCCCGGCTGCCCCCCGGTGCCCCCAATTCCTCGGCCAAATGATACCGAGGGCTAGGATGTGCGGGATCTTTGTCAAGTATTGACTAGATTGGTAGCCACTCGGGCTCGGCGGCCCGAGGAGTTGGCGTCGACCGGGCGAGAAGCGAGGCGGCGGTGCGAGGGTTGGAGACTTTCTCGGTTTAGACCTCGAGAGTTCTCGGTGTTGAAAAAAATATGGACCCTCGAGACTTTATTGATGGTATGCGGAGGACCTTGAGGTTATGCGGCATGAGGTCGAGTCCGTGGAGTTGGCTTCTTATAGGTTACGTGACATCACAGTGGAGTGGTACCCGACATGGGATCTATCTAGGGGAGAGAATACCCCTCCAGTCGTATGGCATGAGTTTTCAGATACTTTTATTCGTCATTATTTACCCCTAGAAGTGCGACGAGCCCGAGCAGACAGATTCTTGCATCTTGAGTAGGGCAATATGAGCGTTCAGGAGTACTGTATACACTTCGATTCATTGGCCCAGTATGCCCCGGCCATGGTGGACGATATAGAGGATAGAGTCCGTTATTTTATGGGCTGGTCTGGGACACATCTGATTGATCAATGCACGACAGCTGCATTACAACTAGGTATGGATATTTCTCACATATAGGCGTATGCGCGCGAATTTGGAGGGACGCATGCGCCGGCGGAGAATGAGGCGATTGAGCGTGATCGAGGCCTTGGTAAGAGGACTAGATCTTTAGAGATGGCTGCTGAGTTTAGGGGAGGACGGAGGCAGAAGCATTCTCGGTATCCCTTTCATTCAGCAGGGAGTGCACCTTCGCAGTTTCCAGGTCAGAAGTTTGATCGGTCTTCTTATTTTGGAGTGGGCCAGAGTTCTAGGGCATCGGGTTCTCGGTATGAACCCGAGTCGGAGCCGAGATAGGGCCACCTTTGCGCGGTGTGCTCGGTGCGGTGGACCACGCAGCAGGCGGTGTCGATTTGGATCGGATGGCTGTTATTCTTATGGCCAGCCGGGCCATAAGATGCGAGAGTGCCCGATAAGGGATGGTGTATGTATTGTTCAGCCTACGGGGTCCATAAATGGTTCTTCTTCATCTGCACGCCCTCCAGGGCAACATTCTCAGACCCCAGCTGAACGAGGTAGAGGAAGAGGTGGAGCATCTAGCTCGAGCGGTCCTCAGAACTGCATTTATGCACTAGCTGGTAGACAGGATCGTGAGTCGTCTCTTGACGTTGTTACAGGTATGATATCTATTTCCTCCTATGATGCATACGCATTGATTTACCCCGGATCTACTTTGTCCTATATTACTCCATTTGTTGCTAGTAAATTCGGGATAGATCCTGAGTCTGTTGAACCTTTTGAGGTGTCTACGCTTGTTGGTGACCCAGTCATAACTAGGCGAGTATATCGGGGTTGTGTAGTTATAGTGTGTAATCGTCATACCATAGCAGATTTGATTGAGTTAGATATGATCGATTTTGGTGTCATTATGGGTATGGATTCGTTAGCTTCTTGCTATGCTAATGTCGATTATAGAACGAAAGTGGTTGGTTCCTAATTTCCGGCGAAGTTTTAGAGTGGAAAAGTAATGCGCCCTCGAGGGGTAGGTTTATTTTACCTTAAGGCAAAGGAAGATGATTCGAAAAGGGTATATTTATCACTTAATTAAGGTCAGGGATGTACAAGTAGAGTCTGACTTTTCGATCTATCCCTTGTGGTTAATGAGTTTCCAAGGTGTTTCCGAGATGAGCTTCCGGGTATCATGGGAGAGGGAGATTGATTTTCTATTGATCTGTGTTAGATACTCGTATCCGATATCCTTATAGAATGACACCGAGGTTTGAAGGAATAAAAGGAGTAATTGAGAGATTTACTCGAGAAGGGCTTTATTAGGCCCAGTACATCGCCGTGGGGAGCACCAATATTATTTGTAAGGAAGAAGGATGGCTCCTTGCGAATGTACATTGATTATAGGACGGAGTTGAATAAAGTGACCATAAAGAATAAGTTTCCACTTCCGAGAATTGATGACATTTGATCGGTACAACGAGTGCAATTATTTCTCGAAAGATAGATTTGAGATGGGGATATCATCAGGTTAGGGTTAAGGAAGAGGACATTCCGAAGACAGCATTCAGGACTAGATATGGGCATTATGAGTTCCGCATTATGTCATTCGAATTGACCAATGCTCCAGCTGTGTTTATAAACTTGATGAATCGTGTATTAGAATACTCTAGATTTGTTTGTGATGTTATTTATAGATGATATTCACGGTTTATTCACCATGAAGCCGAACATGTAGACCACCAGGCGGTGCCCAGGGGTTCTTGAGATAAAGAACTATATGAGAAGTTTTCTAAGTGTGAGTTCTGATTGAACTCGATGGCTTTTCTTGGTCACATTATCTTAGCTGAAGGTATTAAGGTGGATACCCAAAAGATTGAAGCCATGAAGAATTGACCAAGACCTACGACACCAACGGAAGTGCGTAGTTTCTTGGGTCTAGCCGATTACTATAGGAGGTTCGTAGAGGGGTTTTCTTCTCTTTTAGCTCCATCGACCAGGCGACTCGAAGTATTCAGTTTGATGTGGTACTGTGTGGAGTTTTATTACATTGAAGGATAAGGCGGCCTAGGCCGTTCTTGACTCTTCCGAGAAGGACGGGCATTTATGTGATTTATTGGCAAATTACCTCAGAAGTATTAGGCTAGGTACACGTGTATTAATGCGACATGACAAGGTTGTGGCAATAGCCCACATGCGGCTAAAGAAGGCATGAGCATAATTGCAACTCACGATCTTGAGTTCGACAACGTGAGTACGCCTTGAAATATGGAGGCACTACTTATATGGTGTTTTCATGTTGATATTTATACCGATCATAAGAGCCTCCGGTATATCTTTAGGCGAAGGACTGAATTTACGATAGTGTTGGGGATTCTTGAAAGATTATGATGTTGATATTTTGTGCAAATCCTTGGAAAGGCTAACGTTGTTGCAAAATGCTCTCGGTTGTAAATCCATGGGTAGTTTTCATATGTGCGGCGGAGAAAGAGACTTTGTGATGTTAGTCGGCCTGCTTGTGCCAGGAATTCGGTTGATAAACCCTTTACGAATTGATGGAGGAATTTATAGTTCAAAGCAGCGATGTCATCTTTGATAGCTGAAATAAAGGAACGACAATAAGAACACCCTCTTTTAGTACATTATCGAGACACAACTCCTCAGAAAGAAAATACACCCTTTGTGATTACGGAAGATGGAGTACTCAGGTATCGAAATAGGTTATGTGTCCCTAATATTGCAGGTCTCCCGATGTGAAGTTATGGGGAAGCTCGCACTATTCACATATTCATCGCGGGCTTAACAAAAATATGCCATGATCTCGAGAAAGTTTGATTAGTGGAATGGTATGAAAAGCGATATAAACGAGCGGAGCTCGAAGCAATGAAGCGGCTTTTGAAACTTCTGTTGATGAAGCTCTGAGTTCGGGTCCGTCTGCAGTCTACTTTGCGGGCATGAATGCGGCGTCCGTAGAAAGGACGTCGGTACGAATAATGTCTTGAGTGTCGCGACCCGACTACGGGCCGCGATGGTGTCAGGGCTAACCACCGGCATACTCACTTTGCTTATACGCTTATTATTCATACTATGTCTCATATCATATAAAAGCATCATTTAAATACATTAGCTTTTCTAAACGTAAATAGCATTTATACGAAAATAATATATACATGCATATACATACAAGCCATGGACCGTACTTACCTGGCTGCGTATCTACGAGCCTCTATTAGAATACTAGACATCCGGACGGACAGACCCTGTCATACCCAAAACATGAATATACAGATATATACCAAAAGAGAATTTCGTGGCACTTCCGAAAAAATGGAGTGCTCTCAAATCAGCCGTGCTAGCTCCTATGGGGTCACCTCCATTTTGTCTACCTTTGGGCATGAACACGACCGTCCGAAGAAAGGGCACGGAGGCACGAAGATATTGTACCGAGTATGTGAAGCATAATAATAATGAAACATCAATAAACTAAGGAGGCATAAAACAAGCGAGCAATCCTCAGAATCGACCGAATCATAAGATCATGCCATGCCTTACTTACTTTCGTACTCATCATCATATCTCATATACACATAATCGTATATAATCGCCCGACCATATAGGTGCGGTGTAATAATCAATATCATTAGCATCATCATTGGCTTTGCGTCCGGGCATCTCGTTTCGCGTCCCTGTGATATTATCTCATACCGCCCACTAGTGGTGTGTTCGCCGTGCCATTTGGCCATGGTGTGTATAATTCGCCCGCCTGCAGCGATCGCCCGGCTTCATAGGCACGGTGTGATATGATCATATTTTCATAACATGCTCATCATACTATGCTTTTCATAACATGCTTATCATAATGCTTTTCATGACATGCTTATCATAATGCTTTTCATGACATGCTTATCATAATGCTTCATAGTATGCTCATCATCATATGCTTATCATAAGGCATGCATAGGGACTCCTAGATATCATACTCTATCGGGGTGACGTAAGGTCGTGGACCCCCGATGTCACTATGGAACATTCATACGTATACCCTCACCTTGAAGGAACAAGTATGAGGTGAGTGGACATAATGATCAATACCATTTGATTACATATATATAGCATCATTAGTTTAGGAGCATCATGTCAAAGGCTATAGTATTTCTAGACTTTAGCTTACTATCATAGTCATCGTATGTCTTATCTCGTATAGCTATTTATGAATGAGGATCTTTACTTTCTTAGAGATAGGAACATTCATAGTAAACGAGGAAATTCATGTCATATGACTCATGCCTTGGAAAGAAAGGACTAGCCTTACATACCTTTGCCGCTTTACTATTCTATTGCTCGCTTGTGCTCCTTAAATGCACTCGTATACCTTCAATGGAATTCGTATCGACATTAGCTATATAATCGGGAAAACATCTTCTCTAAGCTATAGAAATTTGGGCAGCATCTCCTTTGTTTATACTACTTTCCACCATATTTCATATCAACTCCCAACATTCATAATAATCATCACAATATCGCTAACAACAATCGTCATTCATTCATATGATTCGCATTTCATAATTCACCTCAATTTCCCATAATTATGACTAAAAATCCATCGTTGTATTCTTTCGTATCCAATATTCATTTCATGTTCTATAGGTCATTTATAACACATTTATATCATCAACATATTCATTTCCATGATTCAATTCACTACTAATCACTGATGATAATATTCATCCATTTAATGACCCATTTGTGGTGCTCTTCTACAATCCATGAATCTCAACTTAAAAATACTTCAAATAGCATGTAAGGGTCATGAAACTTACCTTAAACAATAGAGAACAAGCTTGGAGTGGTGATTCACCCTTAGCACCAAAACCCTAGTTCATCTCTCCTTGGATTTCTTGACTTGGATGACTTTTAATGGGTTTCCTTCACTTGATTCTCTTGACTTCTTGTTGTTGATCTTAGATTTCTATGGTTTTATCATGGATGAAATGCTTGGAACACTCTAGAGGCTTCTTGTGTTGTGGAGAGATGAAGGGGAAATGAAAAATGAAGTGGAGAATGGTCCCTTATAGAAAAAACAATTCTCGATGGGAATATACGGACTAACATACGGTCCGTATAAAACATCTTGACCGTATGTTGGACCGTATATTGGTCCCGTACCTCATGCCATTCCGGGTCAAATCTACGGCTGGACATACGGCCGCAGATTTTATACGGCCGGTATGTCGGCCGTATGTTTGCCCGATTCTTCGAGTTTTGTTTCGTCGACTCGTTTGATCTCCGATCCTTATGGAACTTCTTAACACTTGTTCAACACTTCAATATCATTCGAAGGGACGTTATAACTCTTTCTTGGGACATCATTAGGACATCAATAACTCTCTTAACAACTTTCTTTCCTCAAGTCTAATGCCTTTGAAATTCTTAATTAGCATCATCACATACTAGTTCTTACTTGTCCAAACCTCATATACATCGTACCCCTCATTAGTCTATCCACTGTACGCTTAAGGGGAAATTTTCAAGGTGTAACAGTACATATATACACATATAACATAAGTATTAATGTTGCGGAACGTGCAACCCGATCCATAAATGTTAGTGCTATGGAACGTACAGCCCGATCCAAATTCTTCTTATATTAGTGTCGAGGAATGTACGGCCTGATCCATATAAGTTAGTGCTGAGGAACGTACAACTCGATCCATATAAGTTAGTGCCGAGGAACGTACGGCCCGATCCATATAGGTTAGTGCTGAGGAACGTACGTCCCGATCCATATAATGCCGAGGAATGTATGGCCCGATCTATATGTACCATATTCATATACATAAGGTAAATAGTATGCATGAAAGCTACAACTCTATCGGAGTGAAGTAATGTCGGTAACCTTCGATTCATATTATGCAACAGCCATTATCGCTATATCTTACCTCGAAGGAACAACTCATAATGTGAGATCAACAACAATGAATAGAATCGAGAGAATCATGAAATAGCTCAACATTTTCATATCATCGTTGAAATCATAACTTGAGATTTTTAAGCATAGAATCATCGTCATCGTAATCCTCATAAAAACATTCTCATCTTTAACATCATAGGAAGCTTTAAGAATCATAAACTTCTAGCTTTTGAAATCAAGGAGGTTATGAAAACATTTATGGAATCATAACAGAGGAATCATGCCTTTGAAAGAAAGGGATGAGCCTTAACATACCTTTTCGGTCGTCTTAACTTTAACTATTTAACGCTTATCCTCCCAAGCTCGTAAATCTACATTCAAGAGAATTCATATTATCGTTAGGCTTATCATCATATGCTTATTTCAAGTCCTTAAACCAAACTCCTTTAGAATCTGCCAAAATTCGGGCAGCATCTCCCCTGTTTATATGCCTAGCCCAAAATCACAATCCAGTAACCAAGAACAACGATAACAATACCAACATCAATAAAAATATTATCAATACCAATATATGCCATAAAACATCTCACGCGATATTTTTCAACATACAACAACAATATACACTTCCTTTCTTCCCAATCAAGGAGCATAATCTCATCAACACACCGACAACATTAGATACCATATCTACACATGTAAATCAGCCCAACCACATGGCCACAATATGCTCAAAATAGTCCATAAACACAACAGCTATAACACGACATTTTATGACCTTTCCTCCATCACTATTTTCGCTTTTAAGACTTGCTAAACCTTCAAATCAACTCAACATAAGAGATAGGATGAAGAACATACCTTATAGTTGAATAAATTCAGCCACACCAACTTCCTTCAAGACCAAACTTGCCACAACATCAAGTAGAAGCAAGAACAATCACCTTTCATGGACTAGTTTTGTGTAATCTTGTTAAATTCTTGATTTAATGGGCTATAAATGTTTGGGGGTTGTGTTGGGAAGTTTCTAAGACTATTGAGAATGTAAAATGCTAAAAAAAATAGAGTTAATTGGGTATTTATACCCCTCATAAGATGGTTCCACCGACCTTTCCAAGTGGGACTCGCGGAAGCCATTGGCAGCTTGGAGTCTTTATTTTAAAATGGCCATAATTCTTGATCCCGATATCGTATGAGGGCCACGACCTATGGTTGGAAAGCTATTTCAATTATCTACAACTTCAGTTTTGGTGTATTTCCAAATTACAAACTTATAATAGCGTTTTGGCCCCTCCAATTCAGATCATCCGAAAACGTATCCTTAAGTCATCCTTTTGGAGGGCTTATGCCCATTTTTGGCTTAAGGGTCCTTCTTAAGACTTGCTCAAATTCCCATGTACTACTCATATCACTTTTCATAAGTCCTTTATAAAACTCCGAGATGTGAGCCCCACCTTAACTTACGGTTATGAGGGTTATTCATCAAGTAACGTGTTAACTGATTTACTCCATACGGTCTCCAAATGTCATATATACATATTCTTATACTCAGATCATATAATCTTCATCCCTGATCCTTGTATAACTTTGCTCTCCCTTGAGCTCATACTAAGCCGTCTACAGTCTTGGTAACGCGAAATTTTTCGGGGTGTAACATATAATCAACTCCATGACCTGTAGGTCAGGTAAAAACTTCATGACCCGTAGGTCAAGTATAATCAACTCCATAACTCATAGGTCAGGTAACAACTCCATGACCCGTAGGTCAGATATAATCAACTCCAAGACCCGTAGGTCAGGTAACAACTCCATGGCTCATAGGCTAGGCAACAACTCCATAGCTGATAGGACAGGCATATACAAACATATAATGGTAACTTAAAGGAAACATAATAGCCTGTAAACAACATGTATACTAGTTATTCCTTTTGTCATTCTATCATTTTATATAACCCAACTATTCCTGTCACGACCCAGCCCCGTAGGCCTTGACTAGTGCCCGAGCTGGGCACTCGTACACATCTGTCCACTATAATCATACCATAGCAAACATAATAGGAACTTAAACATACAGAAAGGCACGGCGTCGCGTCTACATATATACATATCGTACATAAGCCTGGGAACATTTAAACACAAACACAACTGAACAGTGACTACCCACAACCCACATATATGTCTACAGACCTCTAAGAGTAATAACAAAATCATATAACGGGACAGGGCCCCGCCGTACACCTGAATAAACATACACATATACAACAAAAGAGTCTGTACCAAATATGGGCTCCGGAACAAGGGAGCACTCCAAGACAGCTGATAGGAGTCCTAAGCCGGCGGATCACCAAATCATGTATCTGCACCTGCGGGCATGAAACGCAGCCCCCGAAGAAAAGGGGTCAGTACGAAATATGTACTGAGCATGTAATCGAAAACCATAAGGCTTGTCTTGAACATAAATCATGCATGTCAATAACTTATCCAGCCCATTATAAGACTGAGTAACATAAGAAAATAATCATCATGTACATATGCATGCATAGCGTGTCCCGGCCCTCTAGTGAGGGACTTGGTAAGTAAAATCATCATATACATGTACATATAGCATGTCCCGGCCCTCTAGTGAGGGACTCGGTGAATGAAGTCATCATATGTCATCCTGGCCGCCATCCCTATATCATCACATCATCATATACATATATATTGTTATATCCCATATTTTGTACATTGGGACAATCCGGTTTAACTATGATAAGTTAGAGACAAAACTATTCGGGGATACAAAGTCGAGACTTTTGACCTTCGATTTTATTTTAAGACATAAGTTGTTCATGAATTTTTTGGCATGGAACATTTAGGAAAATTTGGGACCAAAAGTGGAATAATTGGAAGTTGGAAATCATGCATTTTAGGCCATGTTGGCCGTGTGGTGTGGAAATGGTCCCACACATTTTGTGGACAAATTTAATTGGTCCAACACATGTGTGGGCCAAGGACACTTGTTCAACTCATATATGAGAGCACAAAAGATGACTAAGTAGTCATCTTTCCCATTCCCATACTTAGAAAAAAATCAAGAAGTTGAAGAACAACCACAACAACCATTCGGCCAAACCCTCAAATTTCAAGACCAAGATTTAGCCATCCAAAAATTATTTCCTTCAAGCAAATCCACTAATTGGAGGTCCCTAGGTAACATGGAAGTGTTGTTGGAGCGAACAAACCATCCGTTTCATCAATCGCAAACCCTAGCCTAGTTGTGAAGTTGAAGAAGAAAGGTAAGATTTAATCATGTTTTATGTGTTATGAATGATGTATGCATGTTGTAGTATGCCAAAATGGATGAAAATCATAAAATATGGCATGTTGGAGGTGAAGCCGTGTGTGTGATGTATGGCCGTGTGTGTGTGTTGTGTTGTGTAGAAGTAATGAATTAAATTCTAGCTAGCATGTTTTAATTGTTGTAGAGTGAAGAGATGGATGAGAATCATCAAGATATATGTGTGTAGTGTTGGCCGAATATAGGGCCATGTTGTGTGAATGAGAATGGATTAATTCTATTTGGAATTTTGAATGTTGTCGTTGTGAATTCTATGTTGACGATAAGAGTTTAATGACTCAAGATTGATGTTGTAATCATATGGGCTGATTTGGAGAATTATGTGCATTTAATGCATTTTCTATATTTATGGGAATGATATTGTTAGAGTGTGGATTGTTAATGCAAATCATGATTCGGAAGTCGGAAGTGTGTTATGGTTGAGGTTCTCGGGTTTTGGGGTGGTTTCGGGTGAAAGGGAGTATTATTTGGGATGTTTGAAACATTGTATGAATTGTTTAAAATGTCCTTGAATATTGTTGGTATGGGTTCGGGTTGGTATTTGAATGTATAAGCGTTGATGTTGGCTTGAAGGTAAGCCGTTGAATTGAATGTAATGAATGTTGTTAGATTATGTAGAAAGGGTATTTAATGCTAGAATGCGTTTTGAATTGATTATTAATGTTGCTAGGTTGGTTGTTGGTGTTGTTGTTGTTGATTTGGCCGAGTTAAATTCTCGGGGTTGGTCTATTTACGGAAATGCTGCCCAAATTTCTGTAGAATTAAGTGCTAATTTGGAATTAAATGCCTAAACGTCTATAGCTAATATTTGATATCCGTTGACGTTGTGTAGACCTTGGGGAGTCCGAGGCGTAGGTTGGCATTAGCTTGAGTTTGGATTAGCTTTGAGAGCGGACGAGGTATGTAAAGCTCAACCCTTCCTTCCTTTGGCATGCCTTAGTTATAAATAGGCTATGACACGAGCCTCGAGGAAATTCTATTCTCGCAATCCGAGCATGTTTATGACTCTTATTTGTTTCTTGGAATTCGTATGTTTGATATGATGAAATATTGGCCCTTATGTCTTTGAAATATTTGATTTTCAAATGTTGCATAAAAAGTTTATTTTTAAAGAGTTCCGTAACTACGAACGACCGTAACTTTCACAGAAAGGCTCGGATTGCCTCGATATGTTTGTAGGAGATCTTATGGCGTGTGATGAGTATGTTTTTCATAGGCGGGCCCGGCTCGGGTCAACACCCGTCCGTGGGTCCCGCGACTCTCCTTTTTGTAATCCTGATGACTTTTGAAAGAATTTGGTTTGGCTATTATTCCGATTTCCAAGTATGGTCATTTTACTTATCTTTTGGGTCTATAATAATGATTTTATACATATGGTTACTCACGACTCTGCTCGTGCATTACGTTGTATCTTTCGCCGAGTCCGGGCCGGTTACGTTGTCGTGCGCACTTTGTTATACTCCGGTGTTATCTTTGTGTTATGGTTCGCCGAGCCCCGCGCTAGAGGGCGGGTTCCGCTTTATTTGGTGTTATCTGTGTGCATGGCGTTATGTTGTGTTATGATGTGTGACGAGGATACGGAGATTTGAAACTTTCTGGTGTTATGCTGTGTTATGGCGCCGATGACGGGCGGGCGACTATATTTTCTGAGCCCTATGCATGATTTGTATTTTGAAAATAAACATTTTGGTATTTTGGATATGCACTTACTTTCCGTACTTACGTTTCGATTATGATTGATTTGTTTACTATATATTCTCGCTTTGCATACTCGGTACATATTTAAATCGACCCCTTTTCTTCGGGGTCGCGTTTCATGCCCGCAGTACGTACGCACGTTCGGTGATCCACCGCCTAGGACACCCTTTCGGCCGTTTGGAGTGCTCCCCTTATTCTGGAGCTCACATTTTGGTATATATTCGTTCGCTGCACATGCATTGGTTTGTTCAGGGTACGGCGGGGCCCTGTCCCGTCATATGATTCTGTTGGTCTGTTTAGAGGTCTGTAGACATGTATGTGGGTTGTGCCTATTCTGTACAGATGTGTTTGTATGATATATGTTCTGGGCGATCCCATTCGCCGTGGCGGCCTTGTCGGCTTGCATTTGTATATGTTTTTTGGGCCGTTGCGCCATTTGATAGCCTTGCCGGCTTCGATATATATATGTTTGTGTTTGAGATGTGTTTGAGACAGTGTGAGATAATTTGAGACAAGATGTCGATATTTGTATACGCGTAAGCTATCTGTATGTGATTCGGATTTGATGAATGTGTTTGGGTGCCCAGCTCGGGCACTGGTCACGGACTACGGGGTTGGGTCGTGACATATATGTATAGCGTGTCCCGACCCTCTAGTGAGGGACTCGGTGAATAATGCAGCGGAATGTGCACGAATGCGTGTCCTGGCCCGGGACTCAGTGAAAGATGGATCATAAGAATAGAGTTACCCCGAGGATCGTGTCATAGCTTACTTACACTAGGACATGCCCAAAAGAAAGGAAGGGTAAGCTTTACATACCTCGTCCGCTTCTTAAGCTAATCCAAACTTAATTCTCGGGCCTCCCAAGGTCTACAATAATGTCATTAAATACCAAACATTAGCTACAGATACTTAGACTCCAATCCTAAACTAGCACTTTGTCTACAGAAATTTGGGCAGCATTTCCCCTATAAATACAACAACCCCGAGAATTCAACTCGGCCAAATCTTCAACAACAATACCAACAACCATTCTAACAACATTAACAATCAATTCAAAACGCATTCTAACGTCAACAACCTTCTTTTACATAATTCGACGACATTCCATTTAGATTCAATTCAACCGCATATATTCAAACTAACACCAATGCTCACACGTTCAATTACTAATCCGAAACCATTCACACAATATTCAGGAACACTTTAAACAGTTCCCACAATATTTCAAACAATCCAAACAATATACTACTTTACCCGAAACCTCCCAAACCCGAGCACAACAACAATAACACATTTCCATCTTCCAAATTCATAAACTACACCTACAATCCACATGTTAACAACATTACTCTCATAAATACAAGAAACTACATTAGGATCATGTTAGCTTCTAAAACGGCCCTACAACGATTACAACTTCAATTTAAATCATTAAACTTTCGTTATCATCACAGAATCCACAACGACAACAACCAAAATACAACATAGAATTAGTTCAACATGCCTACACCAACTCAGCCCATATTCGGCCACAACATCAACGTACAAATTCCATAATTTTCATCCATTTCTACACACTACAACAACACCCAAACATGCTAAATACAATTAATTCATCACTCCTACACAACACATACCTACACGGCCACAACCCAACATACACGGCTCACATCAACATCCATACTTTCATGAATTTCATTCATTTCCACATACTATAACATACACAAACCATGCATAACATATGAAAATGAAGATTAAACCTTACCTTCTTCACTCCACTTCTTCACTCGGCTAGGGTGGTATTTTGCAAGAATAAAAGTTTTGCTTGTTCCAACAACTACTCCACGTTGTAGAGGACCTTCCAATTGGTAGAAAAGCTAGAAGAAAATAATTTTTGTTGATCAATTTTTGGACCTCAAATTCGGTCACCTATGGCCGAATGGTTGCCCCTCTCTTTTTCTCCAAGTTTCTTGAATTTTCTAAGAGGTGAAGATGAAGAATGTGATGAATTAGTCATCTAATATCACATATATAATTAACACATGTGGCCCTATGGCCCACACATAATACACGGCCACATAGCCCTTTTGTCATGAATTAATAACTTTCCAATATTTCACTTTAACCCCAAATTTTCCTTAATATTCCATACCAATAAATCATAAGCAACTTATGCCTTAAAACAATATCGAAGGTTACAAGTCTCTATCTCGTATCCCGAACTAGTCTTGTCCCTAACTTTTCGTGGTTAACTCGGATTGTCCCAATGTACAAAATACGGGATATAACAATTCCTATACATGTCCTTAACTGGAGGGAATTATTACACTAGGGTTATGGTAACCTGAGTATAATCTTCATGAATAGCACATCTTGGTGCGAATAGTCAAAGGTGGCTCAATAGTTGAAATCATGCAAAAGAAAAGAAGGATCAGCCTTAACATACCTGGAAGCTTATTTCTCGACTTTTCAACTTACTTCCCGTCTTGCAATCTACATAAGATCATTCATGGTCTCGTAATCTACATATAAAATCATTCATACTATTGTTAGGCTTATCGTCATATGCTTGTCTTAAGCCCTCAAATTAATTACTTTTAAAATCGAAAATTCGGGCAGCATCTCCCCTATTTATATCCCTAGCCCAAAATCACAATACCAACAAAAAAACAACAATAGCAATACTAATATCAACAACATCATCATCAACACCAATATACTTCATAAAACATCCCACACAATGTTTTTCCCCAATTTCTCAACCAACCATAACAATATCCACAATACCATAATCAAATAATTATATTCAATTTAATCTCAAATTAACCCAAAATCTCCTTTCAAATTTATCCCATAGTCATCATCTTCAATTAATACTTTATGACTTCTCCACTGTGATTCTTTTCCTTTTCAAGAGTTATTAAACCTTTAAACCAACTCAATCATATAGATAAGATGGCGAACATACCTTATAACGGAAGAATTTCACCTCACTCAACTTCTCCCAAGCTCAAGTTCATCAAAGCATTGAAGAGAAACAAGAATAATCATCTTCCATAGATTATCTCAAGTTTTTGATGTTTGATCTTTTCTTTCAGTGGTATGGAAGGTAGTGCAATGTTGTAGAACCTTCAAGAATCCTCAATAACTCTCTTATAATGGGGAGATAAGTGTGGAAGGCTCTAGAGAAGGGTGGAGATAAGAAATGGTGAGAAATTAGGTGATTTAGATGACTTAATGGGATATATATAGCAGCCCAATTCGGTTGGGCTAGTGGGCCGAATTTAATGGACCTTTTAAGAGGTTTTTAGAATTTTCGCGTAGATTTGCGACTTCTGGTAGTCCGTTTTAAAATGCCCATAACTCCCTACTCTGATTTCGTATTGACAAACGGTTCATTGAGTTGGAAACTAGACTCGACGAACTTCATTTTAGGCTCTTGAAACATCTCAAAACTCTTGGTATACCCTGATATATACCCCTCTAAAGTTGACCCAAAATTTTTGCCCAAAATCCTGCCAAGGTATGTTTCCTGGCTTATTGATATTGATAGACTTGTGTTACACCCCTCGTTTTCGTAATAGTAGAACCTATGTTTCCTAGTCGGGTATGCCTTTTAAATAGAGACCCGAGCCCGAGTTTGGAGGTAGAAAGTGTCTTGCCCCGTGTACAAGGGTATCAACAGGTATTCCTTGCAATTTACTGAGTTAGAAGTTGAACGAATCGAATCGACATTATTTGGACCGAATCAGAAAAATCTGCAAACACCAGTCATCATCGACGGGTCGTTGACATGGTCGACGGATCGTCGATGTGCGGCATCGACAAGGTTTCGCAGCCTTGTATCTGCAGGTGCAGGTCGACGGAGCAAGTCGACGGACCGTCAACACATCGACGGGCTGTCGACCCACTCGTCGAACAAGACAGTAACCCGATCGTCAAATCGTAGCCTTTTTTAATTCCGATTATAAATAGGTGGTTCACAACCCTATTTCATATTTTCCACCATTCCAAATTAGAAAATCCCTAATATATTCTCTCCCAATATTTTCCATCATTATTAGAGGAGAATTGATAAAAACCGAGCCCGTGAACCCGTGCCTGTGAAGAAGAAGTTTGATCCTAGGGTTTCTTCAAGGTTGTGAAGCTAGGGAAGTTGGAGTTGAAGTTATTCTTGGAATCTTAGACCCCTCAAGGTATGTAAATGATTTCTACCCTTGTATTTGAGTTAATTATCAAGAGTCTTAGTGGTTTAAGTGAAGAGAGGATACTTATGGAAGTGGTAATTTGATGAAGGGTAAGATAATGATTTGAGGCTATTTTATGAGATGATTGGGGATAGATTTGAACATGTTTTGATATATAAGTGTAGTTATTGTTGTTGAGGTTGATGTTGGAGTGAATGGGAATTAAAGGGTTGTTAAGCTTATGGGGGAAATGTTGCCCATAATTTGTTAAGCTCTATCCGTATTTAAAATGATTAGTAAGCGAAGTAAATGGTCTAATTAAGCCCTACGTTATCTTGATTGTAGACTTGCAAGTTCGAGAGGTAGAAGTTGGACGATTTGATATACGTCAAGTATGTTAAGGCTGTCATTTCCTTCTTTTGGCATGATCCTATGATATGAACTGACAAACGAGTAAGCGAACTCCCATATGTCACGACCCAACCCCGTAGGCCGCGACTAGTGCCCGAATTGGGCACCCAAACACATTTATAAATCCGAGTCGCAAACAGATGGCTTATACAGACACAAATATCAAACGCTGTCTCAGATTATATCAAACTGTCTCACACAAATCTCAAACACAACCGTATATATATATATCAAAAGCCGACAAGGCTATCAAAACGGCGCAATGCCCAAAACATATGCAAATGCAAGCCGACGGGTTGCTTTACGGCGAACGGGATCGCCCGAACATACAACATACAAACACAGCGCGGAATGGGCATAACCCACATACATGTCCACAAACCTCTAAACAAGACAAACGTAATCATATGACGGGATTGTGGCCACCGCCGTACCTTCAACAAATATATACGATGCGTCGAACGAATATATACCAAAATGTGGCTCGGAATAAGGAGCACTCAAAACGGACGAAAGAGGGTGTCCTAAACGGGTGGATCACCAAATCGTGCGTCTGTACTACGGGCATAAAACGCGGCCCGAAGAAAGGGGGTCGGCACGAAATATGTACCGAGTATGCAAAGCGTAAATGTAGTATACAAATCCGAGTCGTAACCGAAATAGAGGTACAGAAAATAAATGCATTTTCAAAATATCAAAATGTTTACTTTAAAAATACGAGTCATGCATAGGGCACAGAAAATATGGTCGCCCGCCTGTTGATAGCGCCATAACAAGATAACATTTAAAGCTTCAAATCTCTCGTATCCCGTCACACATCATAACACAGCATAACGCCATACACAGCATAACACCAAATATAAGCGGAACCCGGCCCTCGAGCGAGGGGCTCAATGAACCATAATCACAGCATAACACCGGAGTATGACAAAGCGCGCACGATAACAGAACCGGCCCGGGACTCGGCGAAAGATATAATAGAATGCACGAACGGAGTCGTGAGTAACCATATGCATAAAATCATTATCATAGACTCAAAAGATATGTAAAATTACCATACTTAAAATCGAAATATTAATTATGTCATATTTTGTCAAAAGTCATCCGAAATACATAACGGAAAGCTGCGGGGCCCACAGACGAGTGTCGACCCGAGTCGGGCCCGCCTATGAAAAACATACTCATCTTTTGTCATAAAAACTCCTACGAGCATATCGAGGCAATCCGAGCTTTTCTGTGAAATATACGGGTGTTCGTAGTTACGGAACACTTTAAAAGCTAAACTTTTTATGCAAAAGTTGGAAATCAAATATTTCAAAGACATAAAAGCCAATATTTCATCATATCAACATACGAATTCCAAGGAACGAATAAGAGTCATAAACATGCTCGGATTGCGAGAATCGAATTTT